>NC_043710.1:17135901-17214383 GCF_006229205.1 Suricata suricatta | reverse complement strand
GCTGGGAGCAGTTGACCCTGGGGGGCAGGGGCAGGGGGCTGGGAGCAGTGGGCCCTGGAGGGTGGGGGCAGGGGGCAGCAGGCTGGGAGCAGTAGGCCCTGGGGGCAGGGGCAGGGGGCAGTGGGCAGTGGGGAGCTGTCAGGCAGCCCCTCCCAGCCTCCAACCTCTGCTTCTGCCGGGGACATTGTCAGCCACCAGGCTGTCACTTGGCCTCCCTGCCTCCCCTATGAATAACGGCCCTTTAATTAGTATATTATAGGAAGTGGGGCCCGTGGCAGCTTCTTGCTAGAAATGCCAGCAGCAATTCTGGAGCCGCGTGGAGATGGACGGATCATGTATTACACGCTGCCCCACAGCCTCCCCGCTGCAGAGCGCGCCTCCAAATGAGATTTCTTTCTCCCTGAAGAAAACAATTTGGCCTTGCTCTTGCTCTCTCTTCTTTCTTTCTTTCTTCTTCTTTTTTTTAACCCTCCTCTGATTGTCACGATTGGAAACACTTACAGAGATGGGTTCATTGTTTTCAGATTCAATTGGGCCCAAGGAGTTGGGGAGGGGACGCCCTAGCCGTGGCGGGGAGGGCTCAGCTCCGGGGCCCTTTCAGTCATGCTGACGCCCTTGGCCAGAGCTAGCATTTCTTGAACACTAACCTGTGTAGGGTGGTGTGAGGACACCAACCACCCTACCAGGGTCTTAGCATGCCGGTTTGAAGATAGGGAACCTGAGGTCCATAGAGGTTAGGAACGTTCCCCCAAGAGCCAGGAAATGGGTGGCTGGAGCAGCCGGATGAAAACCAAGGCGTCTGGAATTACTCACCTAGGACTCCACGCTCCGGGTTCCTGGAGGAGGTCAGAGCCTTCTGAGGAACGATGAGGGCCCTGACCTCAGTTTCCTCATCTTCAAAATGGGAAAATCACGTCTCGCCTGCCCTCTGACACCAGTTACTGTGGTCATTCCCAGGAAAGAAAGAAAATGCTCTGTTAAAATTCCCAAGCCAGGGGCGGGCAGAGTAAGGGGTGACCCTCCACACCGGCAAGGCCCCAGCCAGTGTCCTAGAGGACATCACGCCCACACACCCAGCAGGGTGGTGAGCTGCTCATTCCCCCCCACTCCTGCCAAGTGTGTAGATGCTGTTAGGATAAAGAAATGCAAATTTCTTTTTAGACATGGCTGAACTCCTCGAATTCTCTCAATGGGGGATTCTGAATTATGACCACCACCACTGTCACGGTGGGGAAGGCAGGGCCAAAGGCAGGTGCTAAGGCCGAGAACTGCTGGCTTCTCCAGTCCAAGGCCTTGGGTACAGGGTTTTATGGCCAAAGGTGATTCCTCCAACACCAGCGGGGAGGGGTGGGCTGCTCCACTGGCTGCGGTCCATGAACCCAAAGTCGGAACAGACCGTGAGGCCCGACCCACACAGAACAATCAGGTGGGGGTGGCAGGGGCAGGGGCCAGGAGCACCTCTCTGTGCCTTTGCTCACACGGCCCCTCGTGTCCCTTCATCACTTGTCACTCGGCAAACCTCTACTCAATCCTCAAGACCTGCGGCAAGGAGAGGGGGGTCGAGTTGCCCCGCGTCACCTCCCCTGACCTCCTCATTTTGGCATAGCTGTGGGAGACACTCTATGCTCGTCCTGCCTCAAGGCTCCACGCTGCCTCTCCGCCTTCCTGCCCTGGTGCCCACTCCAAGGCCACTCAGCCCAAGCCCAGGCCCAGCGGGGGGTATGTCCCCGGCACAATCTTCAGCCAAAGCGGGAAATTCTGAGGTGCGTTCCACACCGTTCTTCCAAGGGCCCCAGGAGCCCAGCACAGGACCAACCTGCTCAATCGTCATCCGCAAACTGGACTTCCCTCCTCTCCATCCCACCTCCCACCTCCTGCTTCCCAGGATCACCTCCCTCAGAAAACTGAGCCTGAGACAGAATACCACCCAGATGCTCCCTTACCTGACTGGCCACGGGAATGAAGCAGGTCAGCATCAGCTCTCTGTGCCTCAGTTTTCTCACCAGGATCAACTCTGCTAATTACGCATAAAGTGCTTCTAACAGCAGCTGACACGGATCGAGTGTTCCACAAACACGGACAGTCACTAGCCCTATTAGCACTTTCATTACTAGTCTCTTCTCTATAGTCCCCGATGCTCTGTATAGTCAAGTCAGGAAGGAGGGTCTGGGCGAGAATATTAAAACTCAGATTTTAGAGTGCTCCAGGCAGCAGGAACAACACATGCAAAGGCCCTGGGGCAGGAGCCAGCTTGAGGGTTCGAAGAACTGGGAAAAGGCCAGCTCAGCCGGAGGGCAGGGAGCTGGAGAAGGCACCAGCCAGCCCAGGAAGGGCCTCTTCAGAGAACAGATTTTATTCTAAAAGTAAAAAAGAACCATCACAGGCTTTAGGCAGAGAAGTAACATGGCCTGATTTGTTTTTAAAAGATAACTTGGGCTGGGCATGAGGTTACATCAGGGAGAGAGGAGAAGGGGACGTGATGGGGCCATCGATGGAAATTCAAAGAACCAGACATTCCAGACAATTCGAGGAGGGGAACTACTTGGTAATAAACTAAATCTGGGGGTGAAGGACAAAGCAATCGAGTGACTACCAGGTTAGGACTTAGGGAGGTGAGCAAACGGGCGCCATGGGCGAGCCTGGAGGGGCAGGTGGGAGCCTGGCACGTGTCCAGAGCAGCGACGGTGGAGGTCAGCGTGCAGGGTCTGATGAGGTTCCCGGTCAAGGCAACCGCAGGCGGGGGTAGGCGTCTGGAGCTCCAGAGAGCAGGGCGCCCAGGCAGCCTGAGCGGCAGCACCAGGGACCCGTGCTCACTGAGCCCCGTTCTTGGTTTAATGTCCTGGTATTTGCCATCTAGGAATTCTTGGTACTATTTCATGCGGGACGAGGCTCTGCAATCATATAGTTGATCCGCTGGGGGAGAGGAGGGTCAGGACTGGTGATACAGGTGTGGGTGTCCCCAGCATAAAGGTGGTATTTAGTGAGCCCACCTAAGGAAAGTTCCAGCCATGCCCACTTTACAGGGGAGAAGACTGAGTCTCTGCAAACTGAAGTGGCTTTTCCCAAGGCGTTCCACTGTCCCCTCCACCTGGAATTCCCTCCTCATCAGCTCCTCAAAGTTTTCTGATTTAAAGGCCACTTTCTTTCTATTAGAAGAGACCACTTGGAGGGAGTCAGAAGAGAGAACAGTGATCAGGAGCTGGGACTCCTGGCTTGTCACCTGCCAGGAGGCTCTGGGCCAACACTGCTCTTCACCAGACCTGTGTTCTCATCTGTTATTTGGAGTCTGTGGGGCCCACAGCCCTCTCGTGGGGTTCAGTTTCTCACATCAGCCCACATCTGTAAGCCTGGCAGAGACCAGACCCTCAGAGTGCTGCTGGGGGAGCAGGAAGTGGAGATCTTGTTCCCCCCTGTGGAGTGAACTTAACCCAGAGACCCTCAGGGAGGTGAACACACAAGGGGTCATGTGGGTGGGGTCTGAGTTCCAGTCCTGGTGCTGCCTTTGACTTGCTGTGTGACCTCAGGCAAATCGCTCACCCTCTCTGGCTGCACATGAAGGATCTCTATGGCCCCTTCCTGCTCTAAAAGTATAAGATCCTGGGCTTCCAGCTCCGATCCCTCCCTCACTGGAGAGAGGGATGGGAGGCTGGGAGGAAACATGGAAATCAGAGGAGGGGTCCTCCCCGAGCTCCTGGAGAACTTGGCCCATCTCACTGCAAGGGCACAAGGGACTAGTCCCAAACCAGGGCTGCTGTGTGTGGGGAGCGGCAGCCTCGTCACAGACCTCGACACAGTGGCTGATCCCCACCAGCCAGGCAGGGCCCGGACTCCTTGCTGTTGTGGCTGGGAAGCAGCAAGGACGTGGGCTTTGAAATCTAAGTGAAAGACACACAACGGAGACCCCACCCCCACACCTCACCTTGGCACCAGGATTTGTCACTTTCCTTTTCTGTTTTTAAATTTTTTGTATGTTTTTTATTTATTTTTGAGAGACAGAGAGAGACAGCGCAAGCAGGGGAGGGTCAGAGAGAGAGGGAGACACAGAATCTGAAGCAGGCTCCAGGCTCTGAGCTAGCTGTCGGCACAGAGCCTGACGCAGGGCTCGAACCCACAAATTATGAGATCATGACCTGAGCCGAAACCGGATGCTTAACCGACTGAGCCACCCAGGTGCCCCTATTGCTTTCCTTTTAATAGGTTAATTATTTAGACAGGTAGGTGTCTGAAAGCCGTACTTCTCAGCCGAGGGCAATGGGGTGGGTGGAATCAGGCTTTTCCAAGCGACCTTACTGTGAGCATAGGGGAAGATGGGGCTGGGCTGACTTTAATTATCCGAGGTGCACACTAATATCCCAAAGATGTCCCCCTCGGACCAGAGCACTTTGTTGGGGCTGTGAAAATACAGACCGTCGCTGGGCAGCCAGACGGGATTCACAGCCGACAAACAGCTCTGCCTCTCCTGCCCCATTAACGTTTTCCACCTTGTTGTTTATGGATGGGATGCATGTCCTCTGATGGACAGGGAGCTCCTGGAGGAGCAAGGCTGTGCTGAGGCTGGGGTCCACGCCCACTCATTCATTCAACTGATATTTATTGAGCACCAACTATGTGACAGGCCCCGAGCTTAGAGCAGCCGACAAGACAGATCAGTATCTCTTTCCTTACTTTCCAGCAGGGAGAGACACATAAGAGAAATATGTAGTATGTAGCTTGTTGTTTTCATTTTCCCTTGCTGTGGCTTCAAACAACACACACTAATTATCCCACAATTTCCACGCACGGGGACTCCGGGCCCAAGGCTGCTGCAGTCTCTCACGGCTGAAATCAGGCTGGTGGCGGGCAATGCTCCCCTTCTGGAGTTCAGGGGCCCCTTTCAAGTTCATGCAGATGCTGGAGGAACCGAGTCCCTCGCTGGCTGTCGGTGGGGGGGTGACCGCTCACTCTTAGAGGTCACTCCCAGGTCCGTGGCTCCCTCCGTCTTCAAAGGCGGGCAATTTTTCACCCATAGAAACTCCCTCTGAAGGGCTCATCTAATCAGGTTAGGCCCCAGGAGGATAATCTCCCTTTTAATAAAGTCGACTAATGATTTGGGACCTTAATTCCATCTGCAAAATCCCTTCACAGCAGCACGGCGTTTCATGTTTGATTGAATAACCAGGAGAAGGTGTTGGCCAGGGAACTGGAGTCTGGGAGTTTCTGGCTCGGCTCTGCCGACCACGGTATGTTGGAAAGCGCCAGGTGATATGAAGAAACAGAGCAGGATGCGGGGTGCGGGGGACAGAGAGTGGAGGGGGGGTGTCAACCTTAGCAGGTGGCCAGGGAAAGTGGCACTGAGAAGCGGCATTAGAGCAGAGACACAAAAGATAGAGAGCGAGCCCTGGGGCTCCCCGGGGAACAAGCACGAGGCTGAGGGACCAGCGGGGACCAGCGAGAGTCTCCGGGGGTGAGGTGAGACACCGTAGGGCCTTGTAGGCCATGGTGAGGACACGGGCTTTCTGCTGAGTGACATGGGGGGTCGTCACAGGATTTTGAGCAGACGGATGACATGCTTTAACTTAATTTCTAAAAAAAATCTCTTGGGCTGCGGGCTTGAGAAGAAGTGGCACAGGGCAAGGGCAGAGCAGGGAGACCAATTAGGAAGGCCTTGCAGTTACCCAGGGGAAAAGCTGTAGTGTCTTAGCCCGGCTATGTTCTGAAGGCAGAGCCGACAGGATTTCCTGACAGATCGGGATGTGCAGGGGCGGAGACGAAAGCATGGTCCTGCCTCAAGGCTCCGTGCACAGCATCAGCCCCCAGACACCCTCAAGAGGCACCCCTGGACGGCACTAGGCACCTTCTAGATTGTCTTTTCACATTAGAAGACAGGAGGTCTCCTCGGGGGGAAATTGATCCAACCTTTCAACAATGCCCCAGCGTCCTAATTAAATTCTCCTACTCACAGGCACCAAAGTCAGCCCCTCGCTCACCAAGACCTGTCAGTGGGAGCACTAAGTGGGGTGGGAGGTCCAGATTTCAGGCTTCTAACTAACTAACTCTTGCATGGCACCCGGAAAGCCACTCACACTGTTTGTAGCAATGGCCACCCCAAAATGCAAGTTACGATATGTCCCTTTCTTCTTCACAAGTGGCTTCCATGATCATTATTTCTGAAAGATATGCTATATGGCCTCAATTCTAAGAGACTGCCAGTTATGAGAAGCCCTACTGGTAAACAGACAACTTTTAGGGAATTGAAAGAAGCCCTACGTTCCGTGTGCATATCGATTATAAGACACTCCCATCTCATAAATGTGGAAATATGCATCCTACAATTGTAACTGTTTTTTGATGAGGGGAGGGTTTTATAGTCAACACTCACTTAGCCTAAGATTCTGCCACGGCAGGACTTGTCAGAGCCTTGGAATGATCATCTGTACTGTGCTTCTTCCAGAGGGTCTTAGAAAACCCATCAATTTTCCATGCATCTATTAGAATAGAACAGAATCTATTTTCTATTTAGCCTCTGATCCACTTGGTCTTTTCCCTTGGCAGAGCAACTATGAGGACTGGTGTTCCCCAGGAAACATTTTAGAGACTGAATAATAAACATCTCAGCTAGATACTCAAGGCCCCCATAGTCTGGTCCTACCCCACCTTTCCTAATCCAGCCTCTGTTCTGGGGTTCTTATACTTCCTTCACTGCCTGTTCTGATCCGGAACTTCTTTTCCTGTTACAATTTCAGGCAGGATTGCCCAACGCAACCTAATCCTTACCTAGTTTTCACTCCATTAGTCACACAATATTAACTGAGCCTCTAGAATGTACCGGAAGTCTTCGGGCGTAAGTGAGAGCATGGTGAGCAAGACAGGCATGGCTCCCAGCCTCATGGAGGATACAAACATTCACACGCTCACATGCAGGGGCACGGGCCTGACTGCACATTGGCTTAGGTGTTATGTAGAACAAACGCAGGGCCCTATGAGAGAGCGTCACAGGGACGGGTTGCAGTGCTCTTTGAGCTAAGATATGGAGGATGAGTAGGAACCCATCAGGTGGAGAACTAAGACAGAGAGACAGAGTTCCAGGCAGAGGCCAGGCTTTGTGGGGAATCTCTGAACTGGAAAAGAGCTGTATGTTTGAAAAACTGAGTAGAATTCAGCATGACTAGTAAAGTGAATAAGACTAAGAAAGAGGCCCGGTCCCAATCATGCTGGGCCTCGGGGACCAGGTTAAGGATTTGGGGATTTATCCCTAGGTCCGTGGGCAGTCCCTAAAGGGTTTTAGCATGAAATACATGTGTGGGGGAGGTACAGGAGAGAATGTGGGGAGATTTTAAGCTACATCATTCTTAAGATTGCAAATGTCAGAGAACCCAACCCAAAGTGGTTCAAGAAAAAACAGAATTCATTAACAAGTATAGTTGAAAACCCAGGGGTAGGGAAGGGATTCAGGCAAGGTTTGATTAAGGTTCAAACAAGGTTGCCATGACCCAGTTTCTTGCTTCCCATCTCTCGCCTCTCCGTCCTCTTGCGGGCTCCGTTTTTCTCCTAGGATCACACTGTGTGGGGGACAAGATGGCTGGCCTAGCTCCCGGCCCACACTTGCACTTGCCCAGGCATAGCCAGAAAAGAGTTGAGTCTATTCCCCGAGTAACACCATCAAGTCCTGGAATTGAGTCCCATCGGCTCGTATTGGTCTGACCTTAGTCTTGTGCTCCTCCCTGAACCAATCACTGGGGCCGGAGGAATGGAAAAAGCAATTGGCCTGACCTGGGCCGCACGCTGCACCCACGGAGCCAGAGGTGGACCCAGCATCCTTGAAACCACATGCCTTGAAGGGGAAGAGGTACATCCCAGGTGAAAACCAGGGTCTTCCACGGAAACTGTGGGGAGACGGAGCCAGGTGGCCCTACCTGACGAATATCTGCTAGAGAAACAGCATTCAGGCAGGTGTTGAGGGTGCCATGGGCCAGGGCAGGGGCGGTGGAGGTGGAGAAAAGGGGACAGATCCGACATATATTTTGATGGTGGTTTTTCAGGACTTAGCGACAAGTTGGCTGCTGGCGAGCAGTCCCTCGGGTTTCTGGCTTGAACACCGCAGGTGGCAGAGACACCGAGTTAAGACGACGAGGGTGGAAGGTGAAGCAAGTTTGGAGCCTCAGAGGGGAGATCAGCTGATACCTCTCTGCCTTCCATGGCCTTGCCCACATGTCGTGTCCTCTGGGACACATTCCCAGACACTTTCTGGCCAGAATTCACGCCTCTGTCACGCCTCTGCCGCCCCTCGACACCCTCTTTGCACTCTGCTCGTGTCCAGCGTTATCACTCCTGGCTTCCCAGCTCATCCCCCCTGCAGGCTGTGCGCTGTGTGGGGACAAGGATGGGATCCTGGTCATCAAAATCCCTCCTGCAGGCTGGGCACGAAGTAGATGTTCAGTAAAGAGCTATGGAATGACATCAACATAAACCCTCAAGAGGAAGGGGACCCTCCTCGAAGCCCCCTGAGGTCCCAAGTCTGGCAGAAGTTTTCAGAAACATACTCCCAGTTAGCCGGGCGTCTGGTGTTGCTCCAGAAAAGGCCCCGTGTTGATATATAAAGACGTGTCTGCTTCTTTGCAATCCTGCTTTACTAGCTTCTGCTTTATCAGGCTGTGCAGTTGTTTAAAGGAAGATGCCGAGGCCCGCAGTAAAATCTATATTGTACTTCCAAACTATAAAACAGTGATGGAATTTGTTGGGCCTCCTAATGTCTCCAGGAGTGGAAATCTTTCTAACCTTCCAATAAAATGCCAACGCCCTAATTAAAGTCTCTAAGGCTGTGGTCTCTGGGCCCAGCCCCCCGCCCCCAGAGCAGCTCCTTGCCTTGGTTGGGGCTGGGAGGCATGAGGAGCTGTCCCATTAACCGCAGACCCTGAGGACTCTGGAGAAGACAAGACTCCCAGGGGACCCCCTCAGGTCCAGGTCAGTCTCCACATGGACCTGAGGATCGCTCCGGGGGCCCCTTTTGGCCTCCCCATTTCCTGGTTCCTTTTACTTCGTCTGGTGGGTCTAATCTAGGGCTAATTCTGGTTTTCATTTTATTTTTTTCCATAACTTCTCCTCTCTGAGAGTTTAGAAATAAGGGGCTGGTGCAGAGTAAAGTGGCGAGTTTCATAAGGAATCCAGCCCAGGGTGGAAGGGACCTCAGGGGCCCTTCCCTTTCAAAAGATAGCAAGCGTCAGAATGAGCTTCAGGTGAGATTTTTCAGGAAAGGGAAATGTCAGAGTGAAAATATCAGTGCCGCCAGTCTCCCCTCCTGCCTCTGCTTTCAGGGGTTTGTGCTCATGCCCAGATGGATGATGGTGGGAGAGGAGGTGGTTGGGTCTCCTCTTCCAGGCAGCCCACTGAGCAAGACTGGATAGGGCTGGGCTGGGCAGGAGGAAGAGAGATGTGGTGGCAAGAGCTTCGAGCAGCATGACTGTCAGCTTGACTCAAGAGAAGTCTCAGGAGGGGAGCCCCTGGGCTATGCCTTCCATCCTGTCTGGCCCAGCAGATTTGGATAGCCCATCTGGCAACTGCAACAGGGTATGATTAAGAGAAGGGGAGCTGGAGTGACCAGAAAATGTGGCTCAGGAGCAAGGGACGAAAAACATCCTTGGGTTTTTATTCAACATTAAATATAAATTGAGTCAACAGGATTGTGCAGCTACTAAAGAAACCAAGGTGTTCTTAGGTTGCATTAACAGAAGTATGAGGTTCAAAAGAGGGGAGGGGATTGTCTCCTCCTGCTCCTGTTGTTATAAACCTGGCCAAGTGTGTGTCCAAGTCAGACCCCTGCCACCAGGGTCTATCCATATCCTGTCGGTCACTCAGTCAAATACAGATACATGAAGAAGTTCACAGACATTGATACAGGTCCTTATGAATATTCAAATTGCCTATTCTCTTACTCAACCCCTAACCAGCATCCCCACTCCCTACCTCTCCTTTGGAGGGTGGCAGCCGGAGGAGCTTTAAGTCCTGGAGGTGGGGAGGAGGGAAGAAAGGGGCGGGGGGAGGGATTTCCTCCATTTGACCTGGATTCAGCCTCTCCCCTTTCCCTGTCATCCTTGAAAGAGGATTTACCTCCTTCTGCCTTGAGCTGGGTGCTATCCTAGCTTCAGAATGTGCCAGCCCAGGAACGGGAAGGAAGCCAAGAAGGCCCCTCCACTCCAGCCTGGAGCCTGGGTGGGCCAGGGGTTCGAGCCCTAGCAAGGGGAGATGGGAAAGGTGACCGCTCTAGGGTGCGGTAAGTGTCTGCAGGCACCTGCGGGTCTATCGGGATCATCTGATCCTTTGGACTCCAGAGGCAGCACCAGCTCCAAGGTGGGGGACTCCAAAGGGTGCTATGATTACAAGTCCACGGAGGGAAGAGTTTTAGAAGAGCCCAAGCTAGTCCAAGAAACGGCTATCTAAGAAATAATCCCCTTCATGGAAGGCATTCAAGGCACAGGACGGATGACCTCGATGGGGTCAAAAGTGGAAAACAAGGCAGAGACTTGATTTTGACTCATTCCAAACAGATCGTAGAACCTGGTCACTCAGCCATCAGCTTACCATGACTTTGGGCATGCCCCCTGCCCATCTAAGCCTCTTCCCCAAGTTAGCATGATGAAGAGGTCACCTCAACCTGAGAGAGTGAGTGCCATCCTGGCCCAGACGCACCAGAGAGCCTCTGGGGGACCCTCCAGGCAGGTGCTCCACAGGCTCAGCGCCAAGCCCCGCTCCAAAGCCAGCAGGCTGTGCATGCATGGTGAGTGTGTGCATGCAAAAACGACACCACAAACCCAGCTGCCTGTGCCTGGCCCAGCTGTGTGACTCAAGGCAGGTCGCTTCACGTCTCTGTGCTTCAGCTTTCACCTGTGAAACAGAGACGCCAAGAGTGGCTGCCTTGCACAGGCATCTGGAGGCTAGATCAGAGGTGTGGTGGGTGCTGCAGACAGTGCCCGGCACCCAGCACACGCTGGACGAACAGGAGCCCCCAGTACAATTACGTGAGCATCCAATCGGCCCCATCATGGGTATACGTCTGTACCTGATGCTCCTGGAAACCAAGAGAACCCTGGGAGGCAGCCTGGGAGTTCTGTTTCACAGGAAGGAAACTGAGGCTCCAGGAGATGGGGTGACTCGGTGGCAAGAGGGCCCACTCAGCCACTCAGATAGTCACCCTGATATTTCTGGGGCCACAAACCACCACAGGGCCCTCCAGGGACCTGAAGCAAACTAGGTTCCTTCCAACCTGAGCTGGGCATCCCAGATGGGTCCACCATCTCCAGGGAGTCCACCAGGCTCTATGGGATTAATGTGAGGAGGAACAGCCCACAGTACCATGGAGGTGGAGCTTTCTACAAGTTTCTGGGAGTTTTACCCGTACCTCATCCAGTGGCCAAGACCTTGGGGACTATATCTGCCTCATCCCCCCCACCCCACTATCCCCAGCTTCTAGGCACAGGAACTGCCTGGTGCCTTTTCTACATGTGCTGCTTTCCTTCCCCAAGGACTTTGCTGATGCTGTTCCAGCATCTGGAATGCCATTCCCCATCCCTGATTTTCCAAATCTTGCACACCCTGGTTAGGGCAGCCACCCTGAGCTACGTGTTCCCTCTGGGTCTCTATCTCCTCATCTGTAACAAGAGAGAGCTGGGCTTGCTGATCTCTAAGTTCTTTTCCAAGGTCTGATTTAAATGCCACCTCCTCCAGGAAGCCCACACTCACCACCCAGATGAAAGCAGTCACCTGTTCTCTGAAACCCTATAGTGCTCTGTGTGAACCTTCTTAAGGCCCAGGTCATTTATTACCCCGACTCACCGTCACGTGAATGGCTTCTCATCTGATCTCCCCCTTCTAGATGCTGTTTCTTGAAGGCAGGTGGGCTCTGTGTTACATTCATTTCTATTCCCCTTCAGCAGGTGGTGGATGGACAGATAGATGGACGGATGGACAAGCAGAATTGGGCAGCCTCCCAAGGGCATTCGTGTCTTCCAACAGAACCCTGGAGCTCAGAAGAAGCCTCTTTCATCCCCAAGGAATGAAGTGCTGGTGACCAAACCACAGCATCCTCTAGGAAAGAGGGCGAGATATCGGGGCAGAGGACAAAGAGTTTCCAAAGTCAGACCACCTGCATGCGGTCCTCCTCAGCCTCTGCCCATGTCCTGCTCCTATCCCTCCACCCCAGCTCAGCACCTTCTTGGGTCCCACAGCCACGTCGCCTCCCAGCAAGGCTGCTCTGTTCTGACATCATTTGTGCGACCTCCATAGAAGATAAAGTAGAGTGACCTGTCCGCAGCCACACAGCTTAGACGCTGCCAGCAAGAGGACCAGAACCCTGGACTTCTGGTGCCCATCTTGGCTCCCCCACTCCCCATCAACGCCCCTCCAGGTCCCCCAGGCCATCTCAGAAATCGGTTGATTCAGAGGGGAGGGTGTCTGAGCCACACATGGTGAGCTAAACCCTCCCCTCACGCCCATCCCTCACAAAGTCCCCTCCACCAGCCCCCCAACAGCTAGCTCTGGGATTTCGATCTGGAGCCCCCAGAAGGAGAGGTTTGCTATGACTTTGCTGTTTCCAGTCTCCCCTGTCCTGTGCCCGCAGCACACCTTTCCCCAGCAAAGCCACTAAATCACTTTTATAGGATTCGAGGTTCTTTCTACCCGGCGAGTTTCCTGCCAATACAAAATGTCTTCCAGGATCTGGGGAAGACAGGTCGGCTTGAACGGCTGTTCATTAGAGGAAGATTAATGGGGCCACTGATCCCATTAATGTGTTATTGACCCTTCCCTTAATATAATCGGCCAAACAGTTCAACCTCTGGCTCAAGGCAGAGTTTACTCAGAACTCAGGTCCCATTTGTGTGGAAAGCAAGCTCTGTGGGCTCGGGCCCATCCCCACTGCCTGAGGCATAGCGCGTGAGCCCCTCTCCCATCGACGACAGAGTGGGGACGCCGACCTCAGCTCCCACAGGCTAGCCATGAAACAGCGAACACTGATCGAGTGCTTCCTATGTGCCAGGCGCTCTGCTAGGCACGCCACAGGCATGATTTCATTCAAACCCCTTCGTCCCACTTTACAAAGAAGAAAACTGAGGATTGGAGAAGTTAAATAACCTTCTCAAGTCCACTCAGGAAGTTGTAAGTCCAGGACTCGAACCCAGCAACTGATTCTAACAGTGGCTGACATGGCCATCGTGCCCTACTAAATGCCTAGCATCCTTCTGGATCAGCACTGAGATGAAATAGGACGCAATAGAAAGAGATATAGAATGGGAGCCACGTATGTGACCTCAGTTTTCTGGTAGCCATGGCAAAGACAGTAAAAAGAAAGACGTGAAATTCCTTTTAATATATTCAATAAAACACAATGTATCCATAATATCATTTCGACATGTAATCAATCTAAATATTATTAGCTACGCCACCATGTTTCTTGTACTAAGCCTTCTAAATCTAGTGGTTATTCCCTTATGGCACAGCTCAGTTTGGGTTCGCCAGAGTTCAAGGCCTCAAGAGTCATCCGTCCCAAGTGGTGGTCTTATCAGTGCAGGCGTGGCTGCGTTATGTAACACGTCATTCATTTCATGCTTGTTAACGTCATATGAGGTGGCTGTCCTTAGTTCCATTGGCCCCGTTTTATTTTTTAGTGTTTATTTATTTTAGAGAGAGGGTTGGGGAGGGGCAGGGAGCAAGAGGGAGACAGAGAATCCGAGGCAGGTTCCACGCCATCCACACAGAGCCCAACGCGGGGCTCGAACTCACAAACTTCGAGATCATGACCTAAGCCGAAGTCAAATGTTTAACCGACTGTGCCGCCCGGGCACCCTTCATCGGCCCCCATTTTAAACATGACATATCTGAGACTCAGAGAAGGGAGGTGGTTGGCCTAAGGCTGCACAGCACATAAGCAGCAGGACCAGGAAGCCAAGCCGGCTGCAGAGCCTGTGCTTTTACACGCCCCCCCGCGCTCAACGCATGAGCGTGCTTGTGCGCGCGCGCGCGCACACACACACACACACACACACACACACACACACACACACACACTATGCTGCACGGTAATATCCTACCAGGCAGGCAGGACAGCTCTCCTCACACTGGAGCCTGTGGGGCTCCCGAGTCCTCTCCCTGCTCTAGGGTATGAGGCCCTGAGGGGCCTTGAAGACATGAGGGCTATGGCCACTGTCCCAGCAGAGCCCCCAGAAACAGCTTCTGCACTAAGGTTGTCTCTCCCTGCGAACCACAGGGACAATCATGGCCACCATGTGGTCAAGGCCAGTACCAAGCATTTCATGCTGGTTTCTTCATCGGCTCCTTGTGGCAACCCTACGACAGGGATCGATTATTCCCATTATTCCCCAAGGACATGGAGGCTCAGAGAGGTTAAGGATCTCACCCAAAGTCACACAGGCATCAGTGGCAGACCTGTGACTATCAGACTCTAAATCCCAGGCCCTGACCCTTTAATAGCTAACCAGCCACCAAGGCTGACCTGGGAGCGCACCCTCCAGCCAGCCCCACTCCCCCAGGCCAGGAGCCCAGACTTTTGCCTGGACAGTGGTATCCGTGTACCTTCCAGCACCTCCTTCAGGGAACGTGCCCGTCTCCATCACCTTCCATCAGTGTCCTCGTTCTCCAGACGTGGCTGTCACTGATGCATACCACCCCCCACCCCCGCCAGTTTCCTCTGTCTTCCTCTGCCTGAAATGCTTCACTTTGCCCATGGCCTGAAGTATCACTGCCAACCCATAGGTTAAGGATCTACGTTCTTAAATAAAACCGAGCAGATGCCCCCGAAAGATGCCATCAGTCAAACACTCCTCGCGAGATTTCCTTGGTTTCATCTCTGCCCCTCCCAGAGGCCCACTTGCAGGAAATGGAAGTTTAATAGGGACAGAAATAAAGAATTAACTTCAATCAGAGTTGGATGGTCCCACGGCGATCATCCCGTCCAGGCCCTTTGCGTCACAGGCGGGAGAGCTGAGACACAGAGCAGGGGGACCCAAGATTGCACCGCGGGGCCGAGGACTCGTGTTCGGGTCTGTGATGACAGAAACAGCACGCCTCCCCGTGTGCCACGCTTCCTCTTAAGACCGGTGAAGCGGCTTCACTGGGAAGAGGGACCCGTGTGCCCTGCCCTCAGACCTTCCTTCTAGGTAGAGACACCAGGGCTCAAAGGTCTTGGGGAAGATTGTGCTCTCAAGCTCAGAGGCTCCCAGAGCAGGTGAGATGAAACCCAGGAAGGCAGCTGACCCCACCCACCTTTCCCTCCAGGTCTCAGGGCTCCCTCCCCTAGCCGCCCTGCCGCATCCCTTCCCCCACATTGTGGCAGAGAGCACAGGCACGGGACCCAGGGAAGAGCAACAGTCTCTGTCTTCCAACAGCACCAGGAGGTAAGGGTGGTGACCATTCCCATATCAGAGATGAGGCAGCCGAGAGGCTCAGAAAGATGAATGGCCACACGGCTGGGCTGCTCCTAACCCAAAAGCTGGAGTTCCCACCACTGCCCCAGATAAAGGACTAAGGACTCCCAGCCCCGTGCTCCCTCTACAACCCCATGCTGCCTCCATCAGGCTGACCTCCCACCACCCTGACGTGAGCTCCTTCATTGAGACCAGCTGCCGCCCGGGCCCCCGCTGAGCAGAGCCAGGCAGCACAGAGAGCCGGCTCCATGTAATTCGGTGCCAATTAGGAAAAAGTGGGAGCTATCAGGATATTTAATGCCCAGGCTAGAAAGAGGCTCTGGGAAGCCAAGCTTCAACCGAGTTGCTGCCCCACAAGCTACCCCAGACACTGCCTTGTTTTTTTAACGTTTATTTATTTCTGAGAGAGAAAGAGAGTGTAGCTGGGGAGGGAAAGGGAGATACAGAATCCAAAACAGGCTCCAGGCTCTGAGCTGTCAGCACAGAGCCCAACACGGGGCTTGAACCCATGAACCATGAGCTCATGACCTGAGCCGAAGTCAGGTACGCAATCAACTGAGCCACCCAGGTGCCCCGATGATCCCTGTTTTTAAATCATGGAGCCTCCCACCACTGACAGGAACCATCCACACACACTTCCAGAACTTTCCTAGGGACCCAAGGAGATCCAGATGAGAATTAAATGTGGCCCTTGCCCTTGGGGGTGCAACTAGGAAGCGACCTGGCAACAGAGCACTGAGGTAGCGGCCAGAGCCCTTGTTGCCAAAGACTCAGTTTCCTCGTCTTTAAAATGGGGATTCTTTAAGAATGGTCAACACTTCATCAGGTTGTTGTAATGAGTCATCTTTTCATTTGTTCCACGAACTCTTTTGATCTCAGTGCCGGCCAGGACCCCAGATACTAAAGACACAGGAAAATCAAGTCCTGCCCTCATGGAGCCTTCCCTCTGATAGGAGGGGTGAACAACAGACAGTAAAACCATCAATAAAAAATACAATTGCAGATATTATAAAAATAAAGCAACATAATGAGATAGAGGAGGACCAGAGGGGGTGGTCAGCAAGTGGTAGTCCTTATTGTTTTCATTACTATCCTATTATTTGTTCATCTGAGGCTTGAAAGACAAATGGGAATTAGTAGGCAGACAAGCAGAAAGGAAGAGAATTTCAGGTGGAGGAAACATGACGCACAAAGACAGGAAGGGGTAGAGGACTTCCTGTAGCTGGTGTTCAGAGCGGCTGCAGTGGGCATAAGATCCATGGGCCCCCAGCTCTGGGGGGAGAGGTGGAGATTCTGGGATCAAAGGGCTTTGGATGCAGCGCTCAGGTTCCAGAACCTTATCCCCTGAGCATCATCAAGGAGCCATCAAAGGGATCTCAATAAGGAAGTCAAATGCCAAGGCTGATGGTCCCGAGGTCCAACTAGGCTGCAGCTCGGTGTGTGGGGGTGGGAGGGAGCCTGCCCACCAAGGCAGTCAACCCTCAGAGGTGGCGGCACAACCCCACAGAGATGCTGGCGAGAGCTGGGGGCAGGCCGGAGGAGGGGCCAGGAGGAGAAGCGTTGGGAACGCACATGAGAACAGAGTCTGGTGACTGATGGGACGTGGGAGGCGAGCAGTGGCTTGAGGACTATGAATAACAGCGTCTTCTCGCAGGCTGTGTGGGGAGCAGCCCGCTGTGCCGGCACCCCAGCCCCCTGATGGAAAGTGGCCTTAGAAGCCGTTGGGGAGACCTGCCCTGCCAGACACTGCATTTCCAGGTCTCCAACAAGCATGGCTTCTTGGCCTCCAGGCCTTTGTGTTAACTCCCCCTGCCTGGAGGGCTCCTTTGGACCGGCCCCAGTTCAATACCAACTCCTCTGAGAAGCCTTCCTTGACTACCTGACAGAATTAGTCACTCCCAACTCCAGATAGGTTTCATCAGCATCCAATTCACAGATGTGTTAGTCCTTCCTCCCCCCTCCACCACCCCTGGGGGAGGCGGGGGAGGGGGGCATATAGAGACCTTGTCCCTTTCTTGGTCTGTCTCCACCAAATAATCCACAAACTGCCCAAGGGCAAGAATCTCCTCCCTTGTTGTCCCCCTAGCACGTGGGACGGTGCCTGGCACCCAAAGGGCACTCCACACACATTTGCTGAATGGATGAGTGAAGGAGGGTAGTAGGGCCACCAGCCAAAATGTGGAATCCAGGGAGAGAAGGCGCTGAGTCAATCTGGGCCCCACTGGGTTTGAAGGTCTGGGTCACATCCAGGTGGATGCAGAGGCAGCTGGACAGAAGGACCGGAAGCCCTGGGAGGGGACCTGCAGAGTCATCAGCCTCCCTCCCCTCTCCCTTCCTGGGCCCCTGCCTGGCCTCACCCATGTCCCAGCCCTGAGAGCCTGGAGGTCTCCTCTCTGTAGAGAGGGACTGAGAGAGTACTGGAATCTGACGCTGTCTGTCTTTCCCCTTGGAGAAGCTCCTCTGGGGGCCATTTGGGATTCATTTTCCATAAACAAATGCGGTTTGGGGTTAATTGCACCCCGGTTTGTGTGCCGGGGAGCAGGGGGATGTGGAATGAATCCTTCCTTCCTCCCTGCTCATCCTGGTCAGAAAAATTAGAGCAGATCCATTACCAGCAACCCCACCCTCCAACACTCTTGGGGGAAAAAGAAATGACATTTTCCCTTTACATTGGAAATACTTAAGAGTCCCAAGAATAGATTTATAGGAATATTTTAACCTTTTCTTTGATCCTTGAAATGTCATTGTTCTGTGGGCTGAATCGCCAAATGTGACCTTTTCCAGTAGCCATGGGGTGGAGGGGACCCCCGCTGGCTTGCTGGCTCATTGAAAGCAGCTTCAGAAGTTCCCCCTGTGGCTTGCCCAGCCCCCCACCCCCACCCGAAGCTCTGAGCCAGTAGAAGGATTGGTGAATGGAAGAGGCACACAGAGGCTAGCGGGGAAGGACAAGCAGCTCCTTCTTACCTTATCAAATAAGGATGAGTTCAGTGTGGGTCCATCACTAGGTAACTCCCTGAGCCTTATGTGAGGCATTCCCTCTCTTTCGGCCTCAGTTTCCTCTAGAATGGGAAAAAAACATGATACCTACTTCATAGAGTTGTCGCAAAGACTAAATAAGACAATGCATACTGTATTCGTTCTTACAGAACAATGCTGAAGCACAGATGACCCCAAGATCCGAGAGCTGCCAACAAGCATTTATTCTTGGACTCACAGATCTGTGGGCTGACCACGGTGCAGATCCAGACTGGGTTCTGCTGGGGGGGTCCTGCTTCAGGACGTGGTCTGGGCTTGGGTCCACCCCAGGTATGTTCACACTGAGGCCCAGCTCTCCTGGTGGGTCTACTGCTGTCCAAGGGGACAAGTAGAAATACACTACACCTCTTAAGGCCTGGGCTTGGAACTGAACTATGGTCACTTCCACCCAACTCCTACTGGCCAAACCAGCTTACAAGACCAAGGCCAACATAAGAGGTTGAGGGAAAGGCCCTGCCCCAAAGGAGAGGGGAGTGAATATTTGATGAAGAGTAATCCAATCTATCACAGCATGTAAAGCCCCTGGCACTGTGCCTGGCATGTGATAGAAACTCAGAATATTAATTCCTTTTCATACCGTGTTGCATTATTATTATATTGTACTGCTCAGATTAATTCCTTATAATTCATTCTAATAGGATGAGTCTTTCTGGCTAAGAGTACAATAAGGTATCTTATTGTCCAACGTAAGTGGGCAGTGAAGTGTGACATATGAGTGAATTCTCCACACAATGGAAACTTGCACCTTTAAGCCTTTTTATCTTATTTTGATGGGAATGTTTCTAGAGGATGTTTCATACCTTCCCACCTTCTTAAATGGAGATTATCAAATGCCATTTAATCCGTAAAATGATGACCTGCAACCATTGGGATGAGTATCAGCACAGCTGTGCACTGGTGTCTGAGGCCAAGGAGGAGTTTGGACTGTTAGCCCCTCGGCCGTGGGCTGAATGGCCCTTAGGAAGGGTCCTTCTGCTCCACCCTCTTCACGGCGGCCCTCAGACATCAGACCCCCATGGGTCAGCATCTCATTGTCAGAAGCGAAAGGTCACAGATTCAGGCTAAATCCACCTCTAGTCCTGAGTCTTTGGGGCACTCGCTGAAATCTCTGCTGACCATGGCATCAGGGAAACCATAGTCATCATAGATTGTTAAAATGCTTCTAATCAGAGTATAGACTTTCTGAAGCTTTGAGCATAATGAGAAGTTGGAGAACACTGAAAAGTGGTTACTCTAGGAGTTTTTTTTTTAATGTTTTTATTTATTTTTGAGAGAGAGAGACAGCGTGAGCAGGGGAGGGTCAGAGAGGGAGGGACACACAGAATCCAAAGCAGGCTCCAGGCTCTGAGCTGTCAGCACAGAGCCTGGTGCAGGGCTAGAACCCATGAACTGTGAGATCATGACCTAAGCTGAAGTTGGACGCTTAACCGAATGAGCCATCCAGGCACCCCTACTCTAGGAACATTTAAGAAGGAATCCTACCAAGCAGCCTGGGGTCCATGCCAATGTCAGGAAGATGAGGGGAAATGTAGTGATACTCTAGGACCTACAGAAACCCCTCTGTCCCTCCTGTGCTCCCTTCCCCCTTCTTTTCTGTGTGCTTCTATCTCTTCTCTGTAGATCCACTAGTTTTCCTTGCTGATTCCCATCCTGCCTCCTTGCATCTTCCCTCTCCTCTCACCTACTAACTCAAATGTGGAGAGGAGGGAGTGTGCATGATCAATCTTCAAACATATCTCAAAACTTATTTCATCTCTTCAATGCTTCTTAATCTCGAAAGTTTTTTAGTTTATGAAAGCCCAATGGCCACAAAATTAAGTCTTGTCATGCTTCTGTGAACACTTGGAATATTTTTATTTCTTTTCAGAAAATCAATGACTCCATTAAAAGACCACTGCCCATTCCACTGGAGACCAGTCTTGTGGTCATAAAACAGTCCTCTATGGAACTGTCCCAAGTGCTGAAATGGAGTCTGGTTCAGCCCACATCTAGGGTTCCCTGTTTCTCCGCTTGAGAGCTCTGCCCCACCACCAGCACATGGGTTTTTTCCTGCCTGGGTGTTCTAAGCCATTTCTAAGTGGGATGCCTGATGAGTGAGTCCCACGGCCTCCTCATTATAGCCGTGACAGATGCCCGTCTGTTCAGCTGGCCAAGATTTTTTGGAAAGTGTTTAGGCCAAGGACATATCATAACAGTTGTCTGTGAAAATAACCTCCAGGCTATGACAATGAACCTTCTTGTGCTGGGTCCCAAATTGGCCACACCAGAGGGCTAACTGCTAACTATCAACCCATCCCCTCCAGAACCTGGCTTCCAGCCAAAATATCTGGGTTCTAGCCCATGCTCACTAGTTGCTAGTCATAGAGAATTGGGAAGCTTCCTCCGCCTCTCTGGGCCTCAGTTTTCCCATCCATGTGACACAATCTCTAAGGCTCTAACCAACTCTGACCCTCTGGGATTTCATGATTATGTGGCCCAGGAGGTGGTAAAGTGGAGTGGAGGAGAAAGAATCCTCAGCAAGGAGTCAGGAGTCCTGGCTCCCAGCACTGCCACCCTAAGCAGGGTCACCCTGGGCCAGCCTCTTCACCTCTCTGAGCCTCATATATAAAACTAGAATGATACCCCTGTCCTTGCCATCTCCTAATGCCATGGGGAGGCTCAGATGAGATAAGGAAGCACTTGGTAAATAAGGAAAACTGCATGGCACTGGGAATGCTTATGGCAGAAGAGCACCAAACAGCTACACCCTTTAGAGGAAACTCAGTTACAGTATCCTCAGCAAACAGAAGACACAGCCTCTTTCCTTTCTTCATCCACAGTTTCTTAGCCTGAAGGAGTTGATGAGACAGGGTGATATCAGTCTCCACTGCTGACTAAACACATCAATACTAGATCTATTCATTCCTTCATTTAATAAATAATTACTGAGAATCTTCCATGTGCTGAGCAGGTAATCAGAGGCAGACATGGTCCCCACCCTCACGAACTCGAGAAGGCAGTTAGCACATGACACACTTAGCCTGGTGCTAGGCACATGATAAGTGTTCATTAATACAGTGTGATGGATAATTCTAGAGAATATCCTGGTTCCTAAGGGAGTACACAGGAAGGAGTCATGGGGACTAGAGTGTGATACCAGAGATAATTAGGAGTGAGCCCAGAAGAAGATTGGAGATAGAGTTTTCCAGACAAGGACTACTGCAGGAACCAATGGGCAGGGCATGTGATAAAGATGAAGGAAAATGCCTCCCCCCAGGTAATTTCTGCCCCTCTGCCATCCCAGCACCTGCAAACCAGAGCCTGGGACTCACTCTCATACCTCAGCAGAAATATTTACTTGGAGCCCAGTAGAGGTAGGGTAGGATAGCTTCCTGCAGCCCCCTTTCCTGTTGTGCTGGGTTTCTGGGCACCAAGGTGGCCCAGAAAGCAGGAGGGAGGTTAACCCCATGTTATTAAAATCTGTCTTTGGCTTTATCATCATTATCATTTATCATCATCATCATCACCACCACCACCACCATTATTATTTACTGAGCCCTTACATACCTCAAGAACTTTGTGTTCAACCCTTAACAATCTTTTACATTGATGAGGTAGATATGCTTAGACTTATTTTACAGATGAGTAAACTGAGGCTCAGAGAGCTTACATGGTTTGCTCAAGGACACACAGCTAGCCAGTGGCAGGCCTAGAGGCAAATTATTGCTATGCTGTCAAGATAGCTGAGCTTTCACGGAGCGTGGACTCTACGCCAGGGACCCTGCAAAGCACTTTTGGTGCACTGTCCCTCTGAATCATCCCACAGCCCCACGCACACTAGGATTAGCCCCCGACATTGTGATTGAAGAAGCTGAGTCCAAAGAAGGTAAGTAACCTAGTCAAGGTCACACAGCTAGACGGTTCCAATGTCAGGATCCTCACCCAGATCCGCCCAACCCCTCCCCATGCGGGAAGCCTCTTTCCCTCAACAAGGCCCAGGAGGCAGAGGCAAGTGCCTCCTCCCCCTCCCAACAGCAGTAGCGACCCCAGGGTACCTGGATGGCACAGAAGCACGCCTGGGGCAGGGTGAAGAGCTGTGGCCAGCATGACCTTGAAATCCCATTGTCCCACCAGACAGTAAATCTGCCCATGCTGAGTGTGTCAGCCCTTCCAGAAAAAGACGAATCGGAGGGGCTACCATGTCTCAGGCTGGAAAGCACCGCTGGGCAGATTTATTCCTGCAAGAGGTCAGACAGCCACTGTATTTCACCATTGGGCCAACAGGGGCCCTCATTCTCTGGAATTATATTTCTATCAAATATTCATTTGTCTGTATGGGCTACTGAAAACTTGGGCCCACCAGATCCTGCCAGCCACACTCGTCTGGCTGTGCCAATACCCGTCTTCCACTCTTTACTCACAGCCTATTGTGTGGCAGGATGTCACCCCAGTTGTCCCCCCTCCCCCCACAGGGAAAGGCCCTGAGCCCTCCCTTGGGTCTATTCCTTCACCAGGCCAATCCAATGCATATGATTGGAAGCCACAGCGGTGGAAGAAAATTGCTACTATTTCCCCAAAGCAGGGGGGCCTGTAATAGACGCCATTGATGCCCCCCACCACCCCCAACCCAGGTGTTGGATTCTCCTACCACACCCTTTTCTGAAGGATTGTCCTGGACTATGCGAGCTGCCTCGTGCAGAAATGACATGGAGCTTACCTTCCTCCACCCCAGGGGCAGCCCATAGCCAATGACCAACTGATGTGGGGGTCTAACAGGGAAGCCCTCTTGCCATTAAATGGGACAAATTCTGTGATGTCACTCTCAGTCCAGGGCTCCCAGTGGGATCAGGCTGAACTTCTCCAGAAACCGTATCTGTGCCTGGCTTCTTCTGCCCTATCCTGCTTCTCTCCCTTCCTTACAGGTTTCTCTGCAGAGTCCTCCTTCAATAAAACACATGCATAAGAATCCCCAACTCAGCATCGAGCTCTAGAGAACACACCCAAGACATGGTCTTAAGCCCCCTGGCTCCTTATGTTGCAACTTGGAGCTGATCTCCTGAAAAGCTTCTCACTTGCTGCAGAGAAAATAGGACTCTCACCAATCAGACCGTGGGGGAGTCTACCCCTCAAGTTTGTAGAAGGCCGCAAAACAGGCCGTCCCCCACCTCACTGCCCATTTTACAGGCAAGGAAACAAAGGTAGGGTGACTTATCCAAGGTCATGTAGCTATTCTAAGGGAGAGGCAGGAATCAAGTACAGGTCTATAGGACTTCAAATCCTAGATTTTTCCTTAGAAAAGAGCGGTGGACACCCTGAAAGAGTGCCTTGAGCCACATGTTTTGCCCATCTCATCTTTCAAGGTGCTATTAAAACTCCATCTTAACTAGATAGCCCTCCTTGCTTACCTGTCAGAATTCATCACGTTTTCTTCGAGATGCATCACATGTGCTTTGATACAGCCCCTACTTCATTCCACTCTCAGTGAGATTAAGGAGTTTCTCCACTTTCTCCCCAACCAGCATGGGAATCCCTTGAACCACAAAACACAGACATACACTTAGGGCCACAGAGAGACCAGGAAGGCCATTTTCCTTAAAAACCAAACAAACAAACCCAGGGCTTCCAAGGATAGGCTGGAAGAAATCCTCCCCCAGGAGGTGAGCCCCACCTGAGCCTTTCTCTGCATCATGTTGCACCTTCCGTTGAGGCCTCTGGTCACTGTTGCCACTGCCACGCTGACCTCAAAGGACACTCACATCTTGTAGCACTTTGGAGCAATCATGGGCAAATGCCCCTCCCATGCCCCTGGCACCTAAGAGCTGGAACGTTTGGAAGTCAGGAATGGCACGTGGGAAACAGACACAAAGACACAAATGACACTAACCCGCATCATTTCTTCCTAGTCTTCAGTCAGTGGAGTACTTCCACCCTCAGAGTTGTGTTGCGTCTGCATAACACCCACATAATGATTTACTTACTGTGTTTCTTTATATTGACTCACCTTTTTAAGTGCAGATCTTTAAAAAAAAAAAAAACTTTTTCTCTCTTCTGCATGGGAAATCCAGAATTTCTGTCCATGGATATAACACTAGAGCCACAAATACAGTGACAGCAAGGCAATGAATGGCATGAAAGCCACCATGGCCTGGGAAGTCTGTGAGCCTGAGCTCCTAGCTCTCTTTGTTGAAATGAGAGATGGGTAAGGACTAGAGTGTCATTAAAGACACATCAGCCCCCCACTAGACTTTATCCTGCCAGGATCAAGATTGAAAATGACTTCAGAAGAGACTGGCTTTCTCACTCGTGATTCAAGGAGACTTGACGCCAGGTCGGTGAGCACCTGCCGCCATCCAGAGAATCTGCACCTTGAGAAATGCTGATTGCGAGGATTTGGTTTATAGGATCTGGGTCTAGCTCACTCACTTTCAGCCTGCAGCTCACTGAGAGAAGGTCCTGGAGGAGTCATGAGCCCCCCTCATCCCTGGTGATGCCTGGGACACAGTGGGCGCTCGGGAATGCACCTAGAGTTGGTGCTGAGAGGGCCATGGAGGAAGGGAGAGGAGGTGGTTATTGAACAGTCAGGCATCTGGCTCGAATCTGTGAATTTCTTGTACAACAAAAGCTGATTCTTATTTCTTTCTTTTTTTTTTTTTAACAGAGAAAAGTGGACTTTGTGCTTGAATGGAAAACACATACCCTCAGCACCCTATTGTGGAAAAAATCAGGCTTTATTGTAAAAACAATTGTGCCAAATTTAAAGCAGGGATTAAAAATTGAGGCATGTTAAATGTGGTCGTTAATACATCAGGCTTTTTCTTCCAATCAGGAAGGAAGCTATTCTGGTCTGCCCTCTGCTTGCCTTCTTTGGGCTAAGGCAGAGAGGGAAGGGAGACGGACGCTCTCAAGGTAAATGGGGGGTCTCTGAATTCCAGGAACCAGAGCCTACTGGGCATGACAACACAAAAAGCATGGGAACCTGACGTGCAAACAGGAAAAGAAGACATATGGTCTGTTGAGGGATCTTTTTATTCTTATCTGTAAAAACATTTATAGGCAAAGACTCACAAATTTATATATTTTAAAGCATCTATTGTTATGGATTTTGAAAATCTTCTCTACTTAATGTGAATACGTAAAATTGGGGTATTCCTGGCAATAGGGCTGTCCAGCATAGATCTCCCCCTGACTTTGCCTGGTTTTTCTTCTCCAGCCAAGTATGGAGGTGCGGCAGCCATATAGCCACGGCTCTCCAGCCTCTCTGGTCTCTGCAATCCTTGCATGGGCCTTTACAGGCACAGAGACGATAGGTCAACTACCCAATGTCACAGAGCAAAGAAGCAGTGGAAACAAGATTTGAACCCAGATGTGATTCCAGAGCCCACATTCCTAACAAGACATTCCCCACCTCCCAGGACATAGCTCTGGGAGAGAAGACCAGAACTGTGGTGCCCAAGACTGGGGGGAAGGCAGCGAGGGGAAAAGGGAATGAAAAAATTTACACGTTTGAGTATGTCTAATGTTTTCCAGTCCTAAGTGCTGGAAATTCTGAAAGAAAAATGTAGCCCATTCTACCAGAAACAGTCAGGCCATCTTCAGAGAGGCTAGGACTAATTTCTAAGCCCATGTGAGACCATATGTTACATTAACAGGAGGGGGACCCACCCTCAGAAGGATGGAAAGAAAGGAAGAAAACAGGATAGGGGCTCATCAGAAAAGCATAGGAATTCACCTGAAAGAGATCCAGTGACCCAAGTTGGGACAAATAGAGCAAAATGGTAAATCACAAGAGTATTGGATTCTAAGCCAAAGAATAAAGTACCTATCCGTAAGCCCATGTAGATATAAATAAATGGAGGGAAAGATACAATTCTGCCTTCCTGAAGAATTCCAAGTAATACATGTAGAAGGAATGAGGGAAATGGAACACCACTGTAATAATTGCTGCAGACAAGATCCATCCATGGATGCTAAAATTAGCAGGTGAAAGTTTAAGCAGAAACAGTGGATATGCATGGTTTCAAAGTATCTCCTCTCAAATAATGAGTAATTATAGAGACAAAAACAGTAACTTTAGGGTGGAGAATCTTAGGGGGTACCTTAACCACGTGTTGAAGCTACACTAGTTACCAGCATCTCACTAGTTATGTGTCACCAACACACACCGACACCATGTACCCCTGATATGATCACTGGGGAAGCATCCCCTTCTGGGGCATCCCTCCCAGGAAGGCATAACCTAAATAGAGTCATGAGAAAAACACACATTGAAGAATGTTCACAAAACAGCTGCTGGGAGCTTTCACAAGTGTCAAGGTCATAAGAGACTACGAAAGACAGAAAATGTCACAGATTGGAGACAAAGAGACAGGACATCTAAATGCAATGTGAGATCCTGGACTGGACTCTGATTCAAGAAACAGGTGTTGGGGCGCCTGGGTGGCTCAGGCGGTTAAGCTTCTGACTTCGGCTCAGGTCAGATCTCACGTTCGGGGGTTCGAGCCCCGCATCAGGCTCTGTGCTAACAGCTCAGAGCCTGGAGCCTGCTTCCGGTTCTGTGTCTCCTTCTCTCTCTGCCCCTTCCCCCTCTCATACTCTGTCACTCTCTGTATCAAAAATAAGTATAACATTAAAAAAAATTAAAAAAAAAAGAAACAGGTGTTAATGGAAAAACTGGTCAAATCCAAACAAGTTCAGAAATGTAACAAATAATATTATAACAAGACGAGTCTCTTAGTTTTGATAAATGTTCTATGATTATGTAGGATAATCCTAAGGGGGAACTGGGTGGAGGGCATTGGGAACTCTTTGTACTGCTTTTACAACTGTTCTGTAAGACTAAAATTATCTCCAAAAACAATTTCATGATATGGTAGGCTACACGGCAGTCCTCCAAAAGATATCCATGTCCTAATCCCCAGAACCTGTGAGGAGTCCCCTATACGGCAAAAACAATGTAAGACTTTATAAATATGATTAAGCATCTTGACATGGGGAGATTACCCTAGATCATCCAGGTGGGCTCTCGGGGGAATCACAGGTGTCCTTATAAGATGGAGGCAGAGGGAGTTGGACACAGATGGAAGGGGAGGAGCCGTGTGACCACAGAGACAGCAATTGAAGAGATTTTTAGGTGCAAGCCTAGGTAGGTGGGCAGCTCCCGGGAGCAAGAAGAGACAAGGACCAGCTTCTTGCCCCAGAGCCTTGAGAGGGAGCACAGCCCTGCTGACACCTTTATTTCTGCCAATGATAACTGATTTTTGGACCTCTGGCCTCCAAACTCATGAGAGAATAATTCTGTGCTGGTATAAAATACCAAGTTTGTCAGTATGGAGGTTCCTCAAAAAATTAAAAATAGACCTACTCTACGACCAGCAATTGCACTACTAGGTATTTATCCAAAGGATACAGGAGTGCTGTTTCGAAGGGGCTTGTGCACCCCAGTGTTTATAGCAGCATTATTGACAATAGCCAAAATGCGGAAAGAGCCCAAGTGTCCACCGACTGATGAATGGATAAAGAAGATGTGGTTTATATATATAATGGATATTACTTGGCAGTCAAAAACGATGAAATCTTGCCATTTGCAACAACGTGGATGGAACTAGAGTGTATTATGCGAAGCGAAATTAGTCCATCAGAGAAAGACAAATATCATATGACTTCACTCATATGTGGAATGTAAGATACAAAACAGATGAACATAAGAGAAAGGGAAAGAAAAATAATATAAAAACACGGAGGGGGACAAAACATAGGAGACTCTTAAATACAGAGAACAAACTGAGGTTTGCTGGAGGGGTTGCGGGAGGGGGGATGGGCTGAATGGGCAAGGGGCACTAAGAAAGACACTTGTTGGGATGAGCACTGGGTGTTCTGTGTAGGATATGAATCCCTGGATTCTACTCCTGAAATCATTATTGCATTATATGCTCACTAACTTGGATGTAAACTTAAAATAAAAATAAATAATAATAAAAATAATAAAGTTATTCTATAGGGGGAAAAACACCAAGTTGGTGGTGATTGTTTTTACAGCAGCAATAAATAAAACCTAATAAAAAGGTTAAAAAAAATTGATGATGTTGGCCTGCACAAGCCCACGCCTCCCGCCAGCTTGACACCCTGGTGACACATCAGTTCTGCATCGCAGGAGTGCCTGACCCTTGGCCCCTAAGAGAGTCCCCGTGCACCTGCCCCAGGGCCTGCTGGAAGCTTCCGGTCCAATGCAGCTCTCTGTGGAGGCTGTGTTTCTCTTTCTCAGCCAGCTCAGTACTGCCTCCAAGTCTTCTCTGTAACGTCCTTTGGGTCTGTCCAGCCTGAGGTCAAAGGGCAGAGCTATGCTCCACCTACTCTCCCAAAGATGGAAGAGCTCAGCTGTCCACCAGCTGAGGACCCCACGAGGCCAGTCCCAAAATAACAGAAACAATCATTACAGCTCTCCTTCATCGAGGGCCTATTATATGGCAAGCTCATTACTGAGTATTTTCCATGCACCAGCTCGCTTAGTCCCCATAACCACCCCGTGGGTGCCTCAGAGAGGCTACGGGGCAGGCTCAAGTTCACTCAGCTATCCAGCAGCTGACTTAGAGTTCCAGCCCAGGTGTCTGTGACTCAGAAAACCTGTGTCCCCAACAACCGAGTCTTCCTGCCCATCTAGCATCTGCTACCCTCGCAAACCTCAGCTACAGACGGAAATCCAGAGTTGTCCTTCATGGGCCACTAGACTGCAAGCGTCCAGGCTTCAGCTGCCTTTGAGAACACAGATCTGAGGGTGAGAAAAATCTTCAGCTTTGAAACCCACTGTGGGAGTTTAGAGAACATCTCACGGCTCACAGGTGCGTTATCAGCCCCATTCTTTACCCTCAGGCACTGAGAGGTGGCCGGCAACATCCACGGCAGCAGCGCAGGGGCAGACCTGGGGCTCCAGGACGAGCAGAGAACCGCTCCAGACCATTCTGGACTGCAGAGATGGCCCCTCGAGCTTGGCCATCCATCACCTAGCAATTCCCCTTCCATAAGGAGGGGAGTCTGGGCATTCTGCCAAAGTGGGTCTGAGAATTAGGAGTCACAGTTCCCTCACTGGGGGAGGGGTGGTGAAAGAGGGGCCGCTCTATCGCCTCTTTGGCCAGCCCAAGAGCCTTAGGCCCTAGGATACCAAAGCTCCCCCAGGGGCCAGACTTTCAGCACAATTTCTAGAGAAGAGAGGCAACCCATGCATCCCAGCCCCTCTGCTCTGACTACCCCAGTTACTCCATTTCCACCCCTTAACCGGACGCCCAGCTCAGCCTGGTCCACACTCCTAGCTCACGCTCCTCCTCGGGTTTGTGTCTGCAGTGAGGTCGACAAAGTCATACTGGATTAAGACCTGCTCCAGTTGTCACCTGTGGCGGAAAGCTCACCTATCATGCAGCCCAGAAGGGCCGTGGGATCTAATGGAGATTTGCTAATAAGTTCTGAGTTGGTGAGCTTTGCATCCTATTAACACAAGGGAGTGCAGGCCTGTCTGTCTGCTGGAAAATTGCAAACACAATAGAAAAGTCGCTTATGAATATTAATGGATTGGAAACAATGCCAAGAGAAATTTTTGATGTGATTGGGAAGCTGCGAGGGGGCCATGGGGCTGAAGCGGGCTCCCTTCCCTCCTGCCCCTGCCTGCCCCTCCAGAGCCGCCCGGGAGTGAGAGGTCTGCGGGGCTGTCACAGCTAGATGGAAAGCCATCAGTGTGCTGACCGAGAAGGGAGAACTGAGCCTGACTGAGGGCTCAGACTCACTTCCCCAGACCCACGCGGGCCAGTCCAATGGCAGTTTGGGAGGGGACATGGAGAGGTGTCTGAGAAGGAACTTGGGTGTCCCCCTCTTCTGCTCCTGAACTTCTCAGATGAGGCCAGCATTCCTCTTGGACTCCTTCCTGAACTAACACTTGTCTAGAGCAGCTTCCAACGCAGAAGGCCACAAGCTCCGGAATTCACAAGCAGACCAGCATGAACAGTCAACCAGGAGTTGACTTAACATGGCTTAAGGAATGTTAAAGTCCAAAAAAATCCCTCAGTGAGGACTCCCCCGCCCCACTGCGGTTCCAAAACTATGTGCTAGGGAATGCTAGGGGTCTGATGCCCCAGGGGACAGCACAGAGACCAATGGGTTGCAGATTCAAGACAGAAATTCAGACCTCCTGACCCACCCACCCGACCCCAGTCCAAAGCTTCCACAGAACCCAGGGAGCCGAAAGGGAGTAAGACATAACCCTTGCCCTGCCCGCAATTCTCAGTCAGATGGGGAAGGCAGACATTCCCCAGGCACTTCTCATTACACATGCCCTACAGCTGACTATCGCTGTGTATTTTTTTTATCCCACTAGTCAATAAAGAAAAGGCACAGACCCCAAAGGCCCAAGGATAATGGCCACAAGGAGACAGCCTGCAGGATCTGAGCGAGCATGGAGGGACCCAGCAAGCACAGTACACGGGCTGACTATGCACACCAAAGCCAGAGGCTCTTTTGTTCAGTGCACAAATGTACAAAGCACAGCCTTTTCTCCACCAGCCGGGCAATCTCAGGTGAGTACCGAGCTCTGGAGAGCACCAGTTTCTTCTGTAACCTGGCTTTGGAATATCTACTCATGGGATTACGGAATAAGATCGTGTATGTACAGTGTACAGACCACTCTGGCATACAGGAACCAGCCAATACATCTCCAGTTTTCTCCTTTCTCTGGCATCCTTTGTGGGCTGGGGTCTGCCCAGTGTCCTTTTACCCCTTTCCTCTGAAATGCCCCTCCCCAGCTTTCAGTCCCTCTGGCCTCACAGGAGTAGATCCCGCCCCCTGAGGGTGGGCTTGTGAGCAAGGCCTGGCCAATCAGAATGTGGTATCACCTGGCCACCATGATTGGTCCAGAGATGGGGTGTGTCCCGATTGGGCCAATCAGAGCCAAAGGGATTCAACTTTGGAGACTTTTGATTGGCGTTTTCAGAGGATTTTGCTGCTCTTTGCTAAGGTTACTGAGAGGGGCAGGTAAGTGCTTATTGCTGCTGGTAGCTATATTATCCCGGGAGAAGGGCGACCTCTGGAAAAGACATCCCCCTTGAAGAAAGCTGAGCTGGGAAATGGGAAAAAAAAAAAAAAAGATTTCTGAAGGCATCATTTGAGCCCCTCAATATGGCTGTGCCTGAGCCTAGAACTACCTCCTAGATTTTGTTGTTGTTACACAAACCACAATATTCCTTTTTCTTTTTTTCTTTTTCTTTAGGCCAGTTGTGTTTGTATCCCTTGCAGCTAAACGACTTTGAACTAACCCATCCAGCTACCTGGGGCTGGGACACTCCCCAACTTGGGCTTGAAACTTTACCAACGTCCCTTTGCTTCCTTCCTCACACCTACCACCTACCTACCCAACTCCAGGATCCAACTGCCTGGAAAAGCTCAGGACTTGGGAAACTTCAAGCTCAGTTTCCAAGATGCATTCATTGTCTGTCCCCAAGTGCAACCCTGGTGTCACCTCCATCTGCTGCCCAGCACTGAGCTAGAATATAGAAGTGCAGACAGTCCCTGGCTCTGGGGGAGGGAAGTCCTAAACTGATGGTCCACAGCCAGATCCAACGTGCAACATACTTCATTTGCCCAGTCGATGTTTAATGTTTTTTATTATTATTATGATTCAAAAGTTTCTAGGTGAGAAATGCATCTTCCAGCTTAATCAAGGGCCCACAATTCCAGTTTTTCTACACCTCTGAAGCTCCACACATTTATATTACACGTTGGGCCCCTGAGACATTCCAGTTCTACAACCCTTGTTTTTTGTTTGTTTGTTTGTTTTGGGGTTTTATTATTATTATTTATTTTTGAGAGAGAGAAAGATAGCATAAGCAGGGGAGGGTCAGAGAGAGAGGGAGATACACTATCCAAAGACGGGCTCCAGGCTCTGAGCAAGCTGTCAGCACAGAGCCCGACACGGGGCTCAAACCCACGAACCATGAGATCGTGACCTAAACTGGAGCCAGACACTTTACTGACTGAGTCTGAACCCCAGTCTATAACCCTTGGCTGAGACCTTCCAGGTGCGTTTCCTGTGGAGGGACTGGCTGATAGGTTGATGGCTTCTGGTTTGCAGAGTTACAAGGCAGAAACTGGGAGGGAAACCAGTAATTATCATCCGCATCCTTAAGCCCCAGTGGGATACGTTACCTTTGTTGCTTCTTCTTGCTCCAACACTCTGCAGATCTGGACCAGAGGCCTGCCCAGACCCTCTGTGGGCATGCGCGGTGCTGGCCTTTGTGTGAATTTCAAGAGTCCTCTCTCTCCTACTCACCTGTTCTCCCAAAGGCACTGGGCCAGCCCACCCTGCACCAGGCCCTGGGAGGAACAGCTCCCAGCGGGTAGGGGGGTGGGGGCTGCAGGCATCTCTGCTACTTTGCATTCTATTTGTGGGATAATTACTAATGACACAGATCATTTTTATTATCTGAGCTGTCTGCATTAAAATGATAGATTTTTTTTTATTAAAAACATCCGAGGGAGCTGCCATCACAGTAGGAGAAGGATAATTTTCCATTTAGCTTAAGAGCAGATGGTTACCGAAATGTTCAATGTAAATAAATTGAGACTCAGCCTAAGCTTTGGGTAAACATATTGGAAATTTCTGGCCAGCTTCAAGTCTCCTGCTCTCTTCGCCTCTCCCGGCCCCTGGCCCCTCTGTCAGGCCCAAACCTAGTCCCCTTCCCCCCCACACACCCCAAAGGAAACTCTCCCCCTAGCCACCTGGGAACTTCTAGGGCTCCAGGGGTGGTGGGCTAAAAGATGAGTGGTGGTGTACCAGGACTCACCCCAGAACTCTGGGCGCCCCCTGATGTTGTTACAAAGAAGCTGAAGCTCAGGTCAAGAAACAGGTGGAAAGAGGTACTGTGCCACCGAGCAGTGCTCTGGGTGGGACTCAATAGGCCTGGGTGCCCGGCCTTGGGAAAGTCCCTTGCCCTTTGTGGGCCTCAGCCTTCCACCTGAGCAGTGAGGGACCTGGACCAGCCACAGTTCCCAAAACAGGTTAAAGGGGAAAGGGGAGAGAGTTTCAATTAAAATAAAAAGTTTTAACCACCAAAGTGATTGAAACCATTGAGTTGAAGAGGTTTCTTTCTTATAGGATTTCTCAGAACATTAACTACATTACTGTGGATTGTATTTCTCCAAAGGTGATCATAAGAAACAGTAGTCTTCATGTCCACGAAACCCTTTTTTTCCAAGAGGTGTGGTACACCTTGGGGCACGCTTAGAAGAGAGGGTTTTGTAAGGGCTCACTCAGCTCCAGCCTTCTCTGCTCCATGAATGTTATCTGGAAACAGTCCCCTGCTCATGGAGTCACTCCTCGCATCTTCCAGGACACGGATCACCCAAGTCCGTGCCAATGGGCTGCGGGCAGAGTACGCAGGGGTGCCCGAAATGCAGATGCTGTGAGCCTGCACCCTACACCCTCGCTTCCCCTGTATCCCTACCTATTCCCACCTCACCTTGCCTGGATGCATTTCCCAATTATGGGAGCACATTCTCCCATAACGCAGCGGTCAGCATCAACACCCTGGCATAACCCTCAACTAACAAGGCATGAGAGTTGATGAAGAAACATCCGGCTACCTTGCCTTTTAGGGAGAAAATTCTGAGATGTGGTCTGCAAACTCTCAGAGGGTCCCCAACGAGACTGAGTTCCAACCTGCCCACAGCAGCCACCCCCTGACAGGTGCTTCCTGACTTCCCTCCCTTCCCGACTCCCTCGCAGGACAGTCACTGTGGGATCACCTCCCAAATAAAATGTGTGCATGAAAGTCCTCGTCTCAGACTCTAACCTTGGGGGAACCCAAGCCACCACAGCCCCTCCTCACATAGGTCTGGTGGGCTGGTGGCAGAGACAGCAGGAAGAAAACACTTGACTACACACATCCATGATCCCAAATTGCAATTCGAGATATGTCGTGACAAAACAGTGGTGCGGCACAATGTGAGGTGAAGAGAGTGAAATCAGGGAACTTCTAGTGATGCTCACTTTGCCCAACCACTGGGCATTTAAGACTTAGCAACTTAGTCTCATGAAAGTGGAAGACATTTAAATTCTGACGCACCGTGAAAGAAGCAATAATAGAGGAGGGTGGCACAGAAGAATGGACAAAGGATCACCATTCTGGGACATAAGATATGTCCCGCTGCCTGAGACTTCATCCCTCCCCAAGGAAGATCTAAGGGCCTCATTCATACTGATGTGTAAAGGACTAATGTCCTCTGGGATAGTTAATTTTCTGCAAGGACGTGTGGCCCTTGGAGAGAGCTGGAATCTTCCTCCCATGAGATTTCTCCAGTGCCTTTAAAGGTATTTTATTTTATGCCTGCTTCACCAGTGTGGATGTGCTTTGCCCACTGACTCCTGCCCGGATGGATTATGATGTTAGAGGACCGTCTCCTTTTAGCCTGCAATGTTAAGTCCCTGGCTCTGCAGATGCACAAGCCCTCCATCTCGGGGTGTACAAGCCCTACCTGCCCAGGACCTGAAATGCCGAAAGTGGCTTCTACAAAAACTGAAGAGGAAATCAGAGTGTTTTTTCCTTCTGTAAGTTGGGTTTATCTTCGGAAAATTTGGAAGGGGAAGAGGACCGAGGGCAGGACCAGGGTCCAGATTGAAAACTGGGCTTGCCGGCAGAAACACTGAGAGACAGAGAGGAAGAGAGGAAAAGGAATGATTTGTTGAAATTGATGTGCTTGGATGGGATTATCTATGAATTTTACTTAGGTCTTAGCAATTTGCTGTTTACCAAATTTTCTTCATTGAGCATGTGGTCAATGTTCCTTTTAAACAAATGTACCATCTCAGACAGACTCAACTGGCCTGGCATAGCTCCTCCATGGCATTGCAGTAAATCCTCAATAAATGTTTGCCGATCTTTTTTGAAAATAGGGGTCACAGCACCCCCAGACTCTCAGCTCCTGTGCAGGTGCCTAAGTTTTGGAATGTTGGGGGTGGGGCAGGCAGGGAAGAGTCTGTGAAGGCACCTCTGACCCTAGAGCTACCACACTTATTCAAGCCTTTGATTTCTTCAAACCAAACCTTCCACAGAAGCCCAGAGAAGAGAAGAATCAGTCTGTAAATTCGAGGAAGGGAGAGAAAGTAGGGGTTCCCCGATGCCCTGAGACTCGACCCTGCTATTCCATGACCTCAGTGTGAAAACTGTAATCTTGCTCCCATTCCATCTCCCGAGGTTACATTTTTCAAATTTGGACACAGGAGGCTCAGAGTGACACAACAGGCCAAGATCACACAGTAAATGCGACGCCAAACCAAATTACAGCCAGAACTTGCCCCAGAGTGGCCTTTCTTTGGCCTTGACTGATCTGAATGTCCATCACGAACAAATTGTTGTGGCCATGGGAGGGGATATGCTGATTATCTGAAGTCCATCAGGGTCCACCCCTGCTGCTGGAGGTTGGTGAATCTCTGGGGGTCAGTGACATTCTGACACAATGTTAGTGGACTATTAGGTATGAAAGGGGAAAGAGGGAGAGGTGACAAAGCCAGGACTGTAGTCCTAGAAGCTCCTGTTGGTTCTATTGGACCAACGTCCCTGCATCTCTGTGGCCATATCGACAGTGTAGAGGTGACGCAGACCCTCTACCATGGCCTCTCTCACCCTGGGGCCAGCAGGTGGCAGAGGAAACCCAGGAGACTAGGCTCTGCCACTGGGCTGTGTGCTTTTGGGCAAGTCACCTCACCTCTCCGAGCTTCAGTTTGCCCGATTTGAGGAAGTAAGACTAGATCAAGGATGGCAAAGAGGTATACTCACCTGTCAGTAGTGGATGATTGGTGGAGGCTGCCTGGAGAGATTGCTGAAACGGATACTGAGGCTGCATCTGAGCTCCCCAGGAAGGTGACATGAGCACACCTTTCCCCAGATCTATGGCACATAGGGTCCCAGGTACCATAAGAATCAGCGGCATTGGCTCAGGGGATTCGTGTGAACCCCCTAGAATTCCAGGACCTCTCAGAAGACCTCCCTCTTCCCTATAGATCCCCCCCTCCCCATCCACATGCCTGAGCCAGAGGTTAAGGGCCATCCAGTCAGAGCACAAAGAGAGTGAGCCCTTGGATGGAAGGGCCTCAGACCGTCACCTGTAGACAATGGCCAAAGCTGCCCCAGGCCCCTCGCCAAGGTGCCGGGGAGAATGGAAGGGAGAGGGTTACTCACAGGTTGACCTTACTCTGTACAGTAAGTGTGTGTTCCTGAGAAAATTGCACTCAAATTGAATTTTTATAAATGGAATCCTATTTCAGCAATGATTTACAACACTATTTCTGAGATACTTTATCTTCATTTTGAAGTAATGTCCCTAACATTTGAGCTCTAGAACTCCTCTTCCCTTTATAAGCACGAAGAATGTTCCAGTTGGATGGGGCCACAGAAACCTCCAAGTCCTACCCTTTCCATTTATGGAAAACTGAGGCTCAGAGGGGGAAGAAGTACCTGCAAGGTCTCACATCCCATGTTTTAGCTATTTATATGTGTTGTGTTGGCCAGTATTCCAATACCATGAAATGGGCTTGGCATCACCCCACTTTGCAGATGAAGAACTAAGACTCAGGGACACACAGCTGGTAAGTGGCTGCTTCCAATCCTCCAAAGATTTCCACTGCCTACCCTATTATGATCTATGAGGGTCTGCATGACCCAGCCTCTCACTCACAGCCCTCCAACCTCACTGGCTCCCTTTTTGTCCTTAAGCCACACCCCAGGGTCTTTGCATTTGCTGTTCCCTCAGCTTTCTCACTCTTTTTGACCTAGCTGAATTCACCTTCATTCAGGTATCACTCATAACTCCCAAGGGATCCTGTCTTCTCAACTATCCACACACCCTCCATTCCATTATTTTCCTTTATTTCTTTCATAATACTTGTCACTATGGGCAATTATTTATTTAGTTTATTGCTTATTTGTTTACTGTCTCCCCCCTAGAAAAGAAGCACCATGAAGACAAAGACGCATCTGTTGTTTCCTGCTGCATCTCTAATCCCTACAGGACCTGGGATCCTCAGTAAACACTTGTAGAACAAATGAATGCAGTAGCAAACCTGGGGTTTAAATCCAAGTCTACACAACTCTGAAGCCCAGAAATCTTGCCATTGCATCAGCAATGTCCTCCTCCCCCTATTTGTAAAATTATTACTATTGGCAAGTAATTTCTCAATAGAAAAGTTCTTTAAAAATTTTTTTAACATTTATTTATTATTTTTGAGAAACAGAGACAGAGCATGAGCAGGGGAGGGGTAGAGAGAGAGGAAGACCCAGAATCCAAAGCAGGCTCCAGGCTCTGAGCTGTCAGCACAGACCATGACGTGGGGCTCAAACCCACGAACCATGAGATCATGACCCGAGCTGAAGTCAGATGCTTAACCAATGGAGCTACCCAGACGCCCCAATAGAAAAGTCCTTTGAAGTTGTCTTTAAAATTTAGTTGTTTGGGGTCTTGTTTCTTACAGTACATCTGGGCCATTGCAGATGAGAAATTCTTGCTCAAATGAAAAAAAAAAAAATACAAGTCCAGAGATAGCGATTGAGTCTTGAAGACCCAAGAGACTCCACATCCCTTGCAAGGACCTCAGAGAAAGCAAGCAACTTATCTCCCAAACTCTTCCTATGACCAGCTATGTACAAGCCTCACCCTCACTGCCAGGAATTGCTTGGATCATAACTCACCAGCCTGGGCTCCCAGGAGCTACAGGAGCGCTTTCTTACAGAGTCAAGGAGAAGTTAGCAGAGTCAGCAGCCCTTTTTTATGTGCCAGAGGGCGATTGCTGGTGTAAATACCTGTCAGGAGACCAGAGAAGGGACTGTGCCCCCGGGAAGGGGTGGTTGTACCTAAGGCTTATTCATAACAATGAGAACCGTGGAGACCACACAATACCAGGCAGGGGGCTGGGAACTTTATACCAATGTTGATTCTGCAAGGTAGGCAACCCATTTTACAGAAAAGGAAACTGAGGCTCAGAGAAACCAAGAGCATGGGTCCAAGTCACCCAACTGGTAAGGAGCAGAGCTGAGAATCAAACCATCATCATTACAAAATGTCCCTCTTTTATTCCTGGTGACAGTCTTCCTTCTGACTTTGAACAAATATCTCCTTGGACTGATATTAATAGAGCCATTCCAACGTTCTTACAATTAGTGTTTGCAAGTTATCTCTTCATCATGCTTTTCCTTTTATCCTGCGTCTTTATACTGAAAATAAATTTTTCATAAACAGCATATTGTTTGGTCTTGCTTTTTGATCCAGTCCAACAGTCTCTGAAATGCTAAGTGAAATGCTCACTCATCCATTCTGGGTTCCCTCTTCCTCTTTTCTCGCCTTCTTTCAGATTAGGCGAGGTTTCTTTTATTCCATTTTATCTCCATTGGCTTATTAGCTTTACCTCTTTGTTTTATTTTTAGTAGTTTTTCTAAGGTTTAAAATGTGTAGCTTTCCCTTGTTTACAAAAGCTTAAAACAATACACTTTCAGTTCTCCCTCTGTCCTTTATACTGTTGCTGAAAACATTTCTATCCGTGCTACAAACATCCCAATATAGATTATCCTCTGAAGAGATTTTAAAATGAGGGGGAAAACCTTATATTTACCCATATTTTAAAAAACTTTTTAAAAATGTTTATTTATTTTTGAGAGAGAGAGAGTGTGTGAGCGGGGGAGGGATAGAAAGAGAGGGAAACACAGAATACAAAGCAGGCTCCAGACTTTGAGCTGTCAGCACAGAGCCCGATGTGGGGCTCGAACTCACGAACTGAGAGATCATAACCTGAGCCAAAGTTGGATGCACAACTGACTGAGCCACCCAGGTGCCCCTGCCCATGTTTTTACCATTTCTGACACTCTTGGTTCCTTTATGTGGCTCTGCTTTGCCGTCTGTATCATTTTTGTTCCATCCGTAGAACTTCCTATCCCATTTCTTATTGTGCAGGCTGTCCAGCGACAGATTTCCTCAGTTTTTGTGTGTTGGGAAAAGATTTCATTGTGCCTCAATTTTTTGAAGAATATTTTCAGTGATAATGCAATTCCCATTATCTTCTGACACATCGTTTCTGGCCTGAAGTCTGTGATCATTTTATCACGTTCCTCTGGTTTTTCTGTTCTCTGGCCGCCTTTAAGGTTTTCTTTTTTTACACTGGTTTTTACAAAGTTGATTATGATATACCAGTAAATGTGTGTGTGTGTGTGTGTGCACGTGTGTGCACCCATGTGTGTATCCTCTTCGGATTTGTCCTACAGCTTAGATGTATGAATATGTACTTTGCATCACGTTTAGAAGGTTTGGGGCCATATCTTCCAATGCTGTTTTCTGTTCCTCCCCATCCTGTGGAATTCAGATGACATGTGGAGATTCTCAACCAGGCCACCTCGCTCCTGCCTCCAGCACTACCTGCCCGCAGCCGTGAGGGTCCTGTCTGCAGGTGGAATGGGAGGGATCAGCAGAACGCCCAGAGACCCACCACATCCCAGCAGCGCCCACACCCCCAACCCGACGAGAGCTCCGTCTGGCTGTCGGCTCCAGGGTCGGAAGACTGGTCTGTGGTCCCAGCCAGGCATTCATCCTTCCAGTCAAACTCTGAGACCCGGAACATATCTGAATAGAGGTTTTTCACATAGGGCTTTAGGAAGTTCCCTTTGCAAGACAACTCTTCTAAGCACAGAAAATGGGTAACACATTAAATTCCCCGAAGAACTCTGACATAGATATGATTAACTACATGATGTAGATGAGGAAGCTGGGCTCAGGAGAAGTAAGTAGCTCCCCCCAAGGTCACACAGCAGGTGAACAGTGGAGTCTCTTTCTTTTTAATGTTTTTTATTTATTTTTGAGAGACAGAGAGAGACAGCACGAGCAGGGGACGGTCAGAGAGAGAGGGAGATACAGAATCTGAAGCAGGCTCCAGGCTCTGAACTGTCAGCACAGAGCATGACGCAGGGCTTGAACCCATGAACTGTGGGATCATGACCTGAGCTGAAGCCGGCCACTTAACTGACTGAGCCACCCAGGTGCCCCAAACAGTGGAGTCTGGACTCAAGTCCAGAACCATCTGATGCCAAACCCATGATCTATTCCCTGGCGCTTGGAAAGAGGGCTGGGTGAAGGCTCTGCTCTCAGACTTGACGTCTGTGCCGGGCCCTCCTTGGCCTAAAGGTAAATATCAGAGGGGCAAAATAGAAGCGGTCCAAGATAGGAAAGGAAGAAACTTTCATTAGCTTATCTCTGATTCTAAAGGTAAACATGTTTGAGAAAGTACAGAATGATACAAAGGAGAAAGTGAAGTCGCGCCAACACATCAGCCCCTGGAGGATGATGTTGGGAGGGCAGAGCTGGCCCTGTGCCCCAAATGCTCCCCACCAACATGCCGCTGCGATTGCTCTTTGCCCTTGGTGATTATTCCTCCACCACAAAGCCCGTCTGGGCTTCCCTTATAACACAAACGCTTCCTATTCTGGTCTGACAGCAGCTCACTGGGACCTGTGATGAGGGCCAACCCCAGCTTGAGACTCACAAGTGTCCGGAGGGAAACCGGAAAGCTCACAGGTGGGGCCCAGGGAGGGAGACGAAGGCAGGAAGCCAGGCCGGAAGCCCCGCCCGTCCTTGTGATGGAGGTGGAATCCATCTGCTCCCTGGCTCCCCTGGGGAGAGAACGCCTGGTGACAGTGTCGGGACAACCTGGGCTGAGGGCAGGAAAGGAAGGGGAGCAGGCAGCTCTTGAGAGAAAATGAGCCTCCGAATGGCCCTCTGTGGGTGGATGGTGGATGCAGCAGTGCCAGGTGGTCAGAGTGCAGACAGGCCTGAGGCAGGAAGGAGAGGAGCCAGAGCAGAGCCAACCAGCTCGGCCAGCTAGAGGCGGGAGTACAGACCACCCCCCAGCACTCCTTTCTTAGGGTGGGGGAAGCTGGGGGCAGCAGAGACAGAGCCTGGCTTCAGAGAAGAAGCCCCCTTTGGTCCATGTAGCCGTGTGTCCCACCCCAGAACTCCCCACATCTGCCCACAGTATCTTCTCCAGGTGGCCAGCGGGAAATGTGGGCAGCCCCCTCCCAGCAGGGCGCTAAGGCAGTCAAAGGGGAGAGGCAGGAGGGATGGGAAACAAAGCCTCTCTCCCTCTCCTCTCCCTTCCTCCCCTCCCCCACCCTCCCCTTCTCTCCATCTCTCCCTCTGTTCTCTCTCTCTCTTTCTTGGCCTCTTAGGGTGAATCCTTTCCCTCCAAGACCTGGGAAGCCACATTTGTCTCTCTCACTTTTGCCTCCTCCTCCAGGCAGACCCCTGTCTCTGCTAGCCTCTAACATGGGTGGGCCATTCACCGGCTATTTATTTCCTCTCCCAGGTCTCAACCACCCAGGCACACAGGCAATCCTGGGGCTCACACGATTTTATATTCTGCTTTTTCATGTAGAGCACATTACCCCCACATTCTGCCATGTGTCTGCATCGTCATTACTGTGATCTTCTGGGCTCCTTTGTCCTTTTGCACAATCACTGCATAATTCTCCATGGAGAATACAGACCCAGCTGGCTGACCCAGTTCCCAAAGGGCCAGTGTTTAAATGGTTTCCAGTCCTTCACTGGTGTAGGGGACCCAGCCGTCTGGGGTCTTGTTTGAGGGTTTCTCTGGAGCTTGCTGAGCTAACACTCTCAGAGCAGCCACTTCCCAGCCTCCCTTCCAGCCTCCTGGGGGTGCCAAACTCCGACCATGCCACCACCTCTCTCAGGAGACTTGGCCTGGGACGGATGCGGGCCTTATTCACTCATTCATTCATTCATTCATTCACCCCACAGCTCCTACTGTGCCTAGTCAGAGCCACACACTGAAAGTGCAGCGCCCCCGGAGGAAGAAGGGCACAAGTCAAGGGCAGTTCTAACCTAGGATGATACATACTCTGATGAGAAGTCTGTGTTCAGGATCGAAAGGGGCTCCTGAGGCATGCATGAGCTTCCCAGGGAACACACCGTCTAGGCTAAGAAGAGAGGAATTAGTGGAAGGCAGCCAGGTAAGCAGACAGAGACGTCCAGGAAGAGAGAACTAGCACAGGCCAAGGCCCAAGGGTGCGTGTGCACCCCTCCAGAGGCACAAAGACTCCTGGTGTGGACAGAGTCCAGGGGGTGAGGTGAGAAATGGCAGGGAAGGAGATGAGGGGGTAGAAGAGAGCAGGTGCCAAGAGTCTGTAAGCAGTGATAAAGGGCTGGCTATTACCCTGAGGGCACTAGGGAGCCATTGAAGGTTTTTAATAGAGGAGACACTTGATCAAATTTGAATTTCAGTAAACTCATTCCTCTCACATTCTTTCCCTGGCTGCATCTTGGGCACAAGAGCAGTTCAGAAGAGCTCCGGGAGCATCCTGAGTCAGAGTTGCTGTGGAGGACATCAGGAGGTCATCAGGAGGTCTTAAGAACAGAGCAGGGATGAAGGACAGATCAGTCAGGCTCCTGCTGAGAGACCTGTGAAGGACAAGGGTTCCAGGCCTCAGGAAAGCTGGGTCATGCCTGGGCACCCTGTCCCTTGGCCTCACCCCCACCCCACCCCACAGTCGGCTTAAGCACAGCAAACCGTACAGCAGTGCTGCCTTGGAAACTCAGGCTTCCCATCTCCAATTCAGGCCCGCCCTGCTCCTCCCTGTGCAGCGTTGCCATGGTAACCATTAGAGGCGGCTGAGATTCTTGCTGAGGCTGCAGAATGACATTAATCCTGCTTGAGCAGGGGTGGGAGGTGGGAGTGTACCCTGGCATTCCCCATATGGATGGAGGGTCCCTGGCCCCACTCACCTCTCAGGACAAAAGGTCAAGGGTCCACAGGGTTGTTACAAGTGCGATGGGATAGGGGTTGGGGTGCAGAGAAAGAGCTCTGTTGGGTCCCTGCCCCTTCGAAGGCCACGGGCTAACCCCCTAACCATGGCTGTCCACCAGGAGGGGCAAGATTCCTTGTGACCCTTCTCAAATGCCTGAGACGCTTACTTGGCAGTCCATCTGGAGATCTTCTCGGGCAATAAAAATAATGACATAGTGAGCACCCACTGAGCACCGTGCTTCGTGCTTCATATGCACAATCTCACTGAGCACTCACTACAGGAAATGCATACTTCTTTATCCCCATTGCACGAGTGTGGAAATCAAGGATTTAAGAAGATGAAGCCCGACCCCAGGTCATGCAATCAGTAAATAGTGTGCCCATGGAGGGCCCTACTCAGTTAAGAGTCACTGAGAGATGTTTACCCAACAGCTACTGCTGGATGCTTTCTCTGATGGAGAGCTCACTATTGACAGGGCAGCCTTTTGAGGGAAACCAAAGACAGAAGTCCGTTTTGACATGAGCAGAAGCTGGAATCCCTGAGCATGCCTTCCCTGGACCCAGGTGTGCCCCGCAGGACTTCATGGGGCTGGCACGGTGCCTGCTGGGCCGCAGCCCCAAGGAGATGCCTTGCTCCTCCATCATCCGGAGCAGCACTCAGCAGCTCTAGAAGTTCTTCCACAAAGAGCTGTCAGATGCCTGATTAATTGATTGATTGGTATTTGGGGCTCATTCTGCAGCAACCAGACACAGGGCTAAGTCTATGCTCAGGGTTAAGGCTTGGCTGATGGCAGGGGCCCAGGGCTGTGTACCTGGCCAAGGTCAAGGCTACGATCTGTCCCCAGGTCAGAGATCTTTGAACTGACTTTCTTCATGTAAAGCTTCCAGGCCCTTCCAGGGGTCATGCTGCAACCTTGGCCTCATTAGCACGCGACTCTCACCAATCAGCTGAGCCCATCTGGTTTCTTATTAATCCAAAAGTGAGATGTAGCAAGCAGCCTTCTGGGGAGCAAACAGCTTTGGATAAAACAGTCTGCCCAGCATGTCATCACCTCCTCTTCCCCGCGGCCAGGAAAGTATCCTGCCCTCCTCTCGACAGTGGCCTCCAAGCCCTTCCCCCACAGCCAGACCACAAAGCATTGGCTGGTGACCAAGCCATGTATCCTGTGGGTACAGAGGGGAGGCAGGTTGGAGGAAGAGCTGGGAGCAAAGGAAGGGCTCTGTGAGGGAGAGGCACAGTGGGGGGCAGAGGAAGTGGACGACGGCATGAGGTCACCCAAGGTCCAGCTGCACCCAGCTGTCATACCTGCCTCTTTCCTCTGGGGAGATAATTCTCACTTTGCACACTACACGCCTTTGCACAGACTATTCCTGTTACATTTTAAAAAACCCACTTTTGTTTCAATTCTACATAACCGAATTCAATTTCCCATCACACCATCCTTATGGCCCATCTCATGTGCTACCTCCTCCAGGAAGTTTTCTCTGATCCTCTCAGTCTGAATAGACCCCTCCTCACACTGACTTCCTTGTTGGGGCTATTGGTGGATGGATCCAACCATTCCTATTAGACTGTGAGCTCTTAAAAGTAGGACCCATGTTTGATTCACTTCTGTATCCTGTATAACTCTGTACAAATAGCAAGTCCAAGGTAAATGTTTATGGACTGGATAGAAGGACATGTGGGTGGAGAAATGCATCTGTCAGAGGCTAAGATCCCCAGGAAGTAAACCCTGAGGCAGAGTTGAATGTGCAGGATGTTTATTAAAGCGTGCATTCGAGATTGACACCTGTGGAAAGGAGGTAAAGGAAACAGGACTGGGAAGAAGGGAAGTCAAGCTGCAATGCAGGCCCAAAAATAGCTTTGGCCAACACATGAGGGGGTCTTAAGCGAGAACCAATGGTTATTTTGATGAGCCAGGATAGTGAGGCATTTATACCCATGCATCCATCAGTCATTGGATATGAGATTCCCTGGGAGGAGGGCATGACCTTGGGCAAGGCAGCTGTTCGTAGCTCAGATAATCCCTGAAGGAAATGACATCTAAAGGCTCCTTGACACCAGCACTGCTAGCAGTTGAGGCAACAAGTCCTTCACTGCAGAAGGATCTGGGCAGCACATCACACTGTCCACCGCAGCTGGACATGATGGATGATGGATAGTGGATAAATGCATAGTTGGCTGGACCAATGATTGGATGGATAGAGAAAGTGTTCATAGATGGCATGTGAATGGATGACTGGATGAATTAACACCTAGATGATGGATGGATGCATGGATGGATGGATGGATAGGAAGATGGATAAAGAATGGATGGATGGATGGATGGATGGATGGATGGATGGATGGATAGATGGACAGGTGGATGGATGGATGGGTATTTGAGTGAATGGGTATCTGGATGGTGGATGGATGAATAAATGGATGGGTGGATACACAGATGCATGGATGATGGATGATGAATTCATAAATACATGAACTTGTGAATGATGAATGGTTGGGGGATGATTGGCAATGGATGCATGAATAGATGATGTTTTCTCAACATTTCATGTCCTTTAAGTAACTGGATCTTTCAAGTTATTCACCTGTTTCTTCCTCTTCCCTTGGGCAGATTTAAGGAGGAAGCCCAAATAGCAACCTTAGCAAGTGCAACAATCTAGAGGGTTAGGGACAACCCTCCAGCATCACCGCACAACATGAGAGGCTTTGGGGGACTGTCGACGGGATCTACAGACAATGCCTGTAACTTAGTAAGACAGATGTGATCACTGGCCCATGACAAGCATGAAGGTGGTGAGATCAGCAAGTGAGCAGTCAGCGGCAACGCGGACACCAGGGGTCTGCTGTGAATGGCAAGTCCCTGCACTGCCAAAAGGAAAGACAAGTCTGACTAATACAAGGAGGGGTTGGGGGGAGCGTAAGGGGAGGGCTTCCTCCTTCCACTGAAAGCCAAGCCCAAGTACCCTCTCAGGCTATATTACCCTTTTACCTAGAGGGACAGGACGGGCTTCTGTCGATTGCAGCACAAAGCCGTTTTTTATACTATGGGTTTTTGTAACTAATCCCCACCCCCATTGCCCTTGTCTGTGACCCAGGCGGTGAGGAACACTCTCGGGGTAGACTTAGGCCTCAGACAGCAACTAGGGGCCAAAGGTCAGGAGCGTCTATCAAAACTTGGATGCAAGACATTGACCAAAGAAGCTTGCTGCCTCACATCTTTGGAGGTAGGGGAGAAAGTGCAGAGGGGACAGCTTTCATGCACAGCAGAACAGAACCCATGGGTATGTGAAGTAGGGGAGACACCCATGGCTGGATATGGGAGCCCCAAGGATGGTTGTCTTTTCCCCTCCCTCTGGGCCATGCTCCCTGAAGCTTAAGGTTCTTTTCTCCCCCTGTAGGATCTTTGTCCAAAGCTTGGAGTGCCTCCTTGCAGGGCTATGAGACTGGAGATGATGGAAGGTGAGAGTCAGAGAGCATAGAAGTCATCTTACTGAATTCCCCAGACACGAGTGAGCCCTCTGCACAGCCTCCCAGCCTCAGCTCGCATGCAGCCCCGGCGACTACATGCCCAGAAATTACCTGGGCAAGCTTTCCATCCTAGGAATGCTCCAATCACTAAACAATTCTTCCTTTCACCCTGCCCTCCTGCCTCTCATCTCCGGGGCTGGTGAGCAGAAAGGACAAGCTGGCTTCATCGACCTCATCTCCCAGCCACCTAGCTCATGCACCCTCTCTCACTCTCTAAGACAATGTTTTCTGCCTCCTGGCCATCCTAGGCCCCTCTGAATACGTTCCAGTTCATCTCCTTTCTGGAAGGCAGTAGAACTCCCAGAGCGGCAGACGACACTAGAGGCAAGCAGAACTCTCTCCCCCTATCCTGCTATAATACAGGCCCAGGCCATGGAGGCAGCTTTGGTGGCCAGATCATACTATTGAATCATTATGACCCTGCTGACTGCAAAAAACCTAAGTTATTTTTTATATTTGCTGTAGATGATCTGTCTATCCTCCTATTTAGTACTGTGGCGGGTGCCTTTGAGGATGCAATTTCAGGACCCCTCACTGATTCTGTTAAATTTTATATTGTTTGGTTTAATGCCACAAAGGTCTTTTCAGATCCTGGTTCTGTCATGAGTGGAATTCATAATCCCTCCCAGAACTCTGTCTTCTGCCAATTTGACGGGCTCGCCATATCCTTCAAGGGCTCCAGAGGAGGCGTATCATCTCCCCATTTGCCTACTAACTATCTGTTGTAGCCAATCTCCAAAATATCCCCCAGGGATCCCCCCCTCTTAGTGTCCACACCCGTGTACAGTCCCCTCCTACATCGTATCAGGATTGGTCTGTGTGACCAGTAGAATACAGCAGAAGTGGCAATATTTCACTTCCAAGATTCCCTCTGGGGGGCGCGCTCTCTGTCTCTCAAGTGAGCCCCATCGGTCCCATGGAAGGGCCCACATTGCAAGAATATGGATGGGAAACAGATCCTCCGGCCCCAGTCAAACCTCCAGTGATGGCAGGCCCAGCCGACATCATGACCGTGACTTTGTGAGAAAACCAGAAATGCCCGGCCAAGCCACTCCTTGATTCCCGACCCTCAAAAACAGTAAAATAATAAATGTCTGTTGGGGGCGCCTGGGTGGCTCAGTCGGTTAAGCCTCCGACTTCGTTCAGGTCATGATCTCACGTTCATGGGTTGGAGCCCCACATCAGGCTCTGTGCTGACAGCTCAGAGCCTGGAGCCGGCTTCCGATTCTGGTCTCCCTCTCTCTCTGGCCCTCCCCGCTCATGCTCTGTCTCTCTCTGTCTCAAAAATAAATTTAAAAAACATTTAAAAAATTTTTTAAATAAACACATAAATATTTGTGGTTTTAAGCCAGTACATTTGGGGTAATTTGTTATGTAGCACTGCATAACAAATACACGTGCATCCAGGGAGGAGGAGTTGACAGGTTGCAGGTCCCAAAACATGGGCATTTTAAAGCATTAGTCATAGGGAATTAGTTCTTCCCTCCTCCTTTTCAATCATGTACCTGCTCAGTCAGCCCCAGTTAGCTTCCCCGCCTGTCTGCCCTCGCCCTAACCCCACTTTGGGAGGGGCCAGACCCTCTGGCTCTGTCTCTGAGGTTCTCTCCTCCGGCTTGTGCTACAGAAGCGGGAGGTTATAACCCTCTCTTTCGCGGGAGGAGGCTTAGGTCCTAGGTATATTTTAGAACTCAGGCATATTTTGGATCTGGTTTCAGAAGATTGCCTCGCTGGGGGTTTAAAAAGAGGAACAGCTTCTTCCCCACCCCCACTTAAGCCTTGAGCTCACTCCGCCATAGCCTGAGCCCCAGCCCAAATTGTCAGAACGTCACTGGAAGTTCAGACACCCACACAATAAACAATAAAGTGGTAATTTCACTACCCATGTGCTTTCCTACCTTGGGACCGCCACGCAGGGAGGCTGGCCATGATATGAGACAGATTCCTGGCCCTCAGCACCTCTTTGGACCAGAACTTCCAAGCTGATGAGCTGTCAGTACATTTGCTCAGTCCTTGGAGCAGCAGAGCCAGGACAGCCAGATTCCAGGCCAGCCATCTTAGGCTGTGAGCAATCTCCCAGGGTTTCCCCAGCAGACTGTACAAATATTAACAGTCTCCATCAGTGCCATGATGTGGGGCCATACTGCCCTCAACAAATACCTTTGAATGACTTCCACATACTCTGTCTTCATTCAAGTCATCGGTAAAACTGCTAAATAGTTCAGGGTCAAGGGCAAAAACCTAACCACCAGAAACTTCCCTCTAGGTGGACATTGAGCCCTTCATCAACACTGCAGGCGTTCATCTGTCTATTACCCCACCCAGAGAGCTTTCTGTCTATTCCTTATCTCTCAATCTGGGCCACGGGGATATCGTGACATCTCTTGTCAAATACTATGCTGATCTTGTAATCCTGAATGAATTAATGGGTTAAGGTAATCATTACCAATGACTGATAACATGGAAAATGAGAATCGTCCAAGCATTATGTACCTCCTGGTGGGTACCTAACACTGCCTATGCAGAAGGATGCCAGTGATTCGGCTATAATCTCTTAGCTCCAGGCCCCTTCGCTCCCTGCTCTGAGAAGCTGGCACTAGATCTCTGGGAATTGCCTTTCTCCTTTATGGGTTGACGTTATGTTCAGCTCTGCCCATGCGGACACTAAAAGAGACTGGAATGCAAGATAACGGAGAAAGAACTTACCACCTCCTGCCCGCTTGCTGCATTCTAACATGATCACTCCGGCACTGACCCTTCACCGTCCTCCCTCAGAGGACACAGCAGCAGTAGCCGGGTGGTGGCCCCGGGGAAGTCCGAGCCCCAGCTCTGCAGATCCAGATTCTGTCATCCCAACCTCTTCTCCTTGCTCCTTATCCCTAGGGATAGGGTATAATCCCTATAATTATTACTTCTGCTGCAAAGCCCGGTGTGGCTTCTGTTTTCCCTAAAGGACCCCTAAATTGCACGGGACTTTGCCAAAACTCAATTTAAAAAGAAAAAAGAAAATTGAACCTGCATCTGATCAAATCTCTATATCTAATCATCATTTAAGCCACAACACTTTGTGCTATTTTGTTATGCAGCAATAGACAACTGTGGTAGTGTTATGGTTATGGTTTTCTGGGGCAACGTGGAATATTTATATAATGTCTAGGATTCGCTTCAAAATAATAGGAGGTGGAGGGAAAGAGTGTGGTGGGGGAGGTGAAACAAGATGCGCCACATTCGAAATTGTTGAAGCTGGGAGATGGGTACGTTAGGTTCATTATGCACTTCTTTTTATATGTTCTCTGATTGTTAAAAATTAAAGTTTAAAATCAAAAAAAAACTGCTCCCGTCCCATAGAGTTATCATAGGGAGAAATTATGTTAGCTGACAAGATTTGTTCCTAGTGAACCCATATTGGGTCCCAACGATACTCACTTACTTGTCTAGATGCAAACCACGGATGTAATAATCCATCTTCAGATCTGGCATGGAGAAAAGTGTCCCAGTCTGTAGGTTCAGAGTCCACATTATCCCCCTTTTGAAAAATGGAATGGTATCCACCCCTCGCCTATCTTCAGGAATACTTGCTACTTTGATTCCTCAAGGACAGAGACGGTGGCTCGGTCATCTCCTCCACCAGTGTTCCAGGACCATGAGTTCTCTGCTCAGCCTGGAGCGTGGAGCCAAAGCAGCCAGGTGAGTTTGAGTAATGTTGTCACCTGTCTCATGCCTCCATCCCACATTTGCATTGCCAAAGAGAAGAGACAGGAGCAAATAAGAGACCAAGAACTCTGTTTCATCCATCCCCAAAAGACATTATACCATCTTCCCAAGCTCCTTCAAGTCTAGAGCATAAATAGATCAGAAAAATGGGACCCAAAAGAAAGAAAAAGACAGTATAGAACACGGACAGTGTAAAATTCAAGGCAAAGTACATTAAATAGGGCAAAGAGAGTCATTTGATATTGATAAAAGTTATGATCAATAATGAAGTCATAGTCCGGTCCATGAACTTTAATGGACCAGAGAACATAGTATTGAAATATATTAAGCATAAACTCTTAGAAGCCTGAATAGAAATTGACAGAAACTCAATTGCAGTGGAAGACTTTAGCATACTTGTCACAATTCTTATAAGATCAAGAAGGCAAACTTAATAAAGCAACAAGAATTCAAACTGTATCATTAATAGCCGAATGTCTAATTAAGAGCTAATGTCTGTTAAGACATTGAACTTCTGTCCTGCGAACAGACTGTATCTTTTTATCAAATGTCTGTGTAACATTTACGAAATTGATCATATACTAAGTCGCAGATCAAACTCTAGTAAATTCCAAAGAGCTGGAAGCATACAGATTACCTTCATGTATAAAACTAGAAACAAATAATAAAAGTTTAAAAAAACAAAGGCTAAGAGTCACCATTTAGAAATGCTTTTAAATATATCCTTTTAACTCAAATGGTGGATCTTTTACTCCTGATTCTCTTTTTTGCTGTAAATGTCACAAAAACTCCTTTCTGTTATCCTTGATGTTTTAGAAGGACTTATTCATTTTCAGTTTCCTAAAACTGTCCGCTCACAACTGCCAGAGCAGACATTTGATTTTTGGACCACCCTGTATCCACTTTGTCGTCTTTTGATAATGGTGCGTAATTTCCTTCTGGGGAACCATCTTCCTGTACTCTCACTTCGTGGAGAGAGCTGGTGTTGACTTCACCCTGTCCTCACTCCCATAGTGCACATGTGATACCTGACCTGGTCAATAATAACACTGCATTCCCTGACTACAGGGATTCTTTCAGGAATGGCTACATAAACCAATCCAGCCAGTGAGACATTTGCTAGGACTGCTGGCTTCCATATCCTGCTGAACTTGATCATGAAAGTCTGGAATTCTTGCTGCCTTCAGCTATCAGAAGAGAAGCTCCTGTGTGAGCATGGAGCCAGCACAGACTTCTATGCTGTGCGCCATGACATCACCTGAGCTCCTGAACCAAGCCAGACCTGAAACCAGCTTACCTCTGCACTTTTAGGTAACATCCCTTTTCATTTAATCCAGCCAGAAGAGGGTTTTCTGTTTACTTGTATCTTTTCTCCTCAATTTGAACCTGACCGTTTAAGCCTAATGTCTGTAGACATCGTTATGTTTCATCTTCATTGAATTATGTGGAATTGAATGATCTAAGTTGTGCTTTGCTTAGTTTTTAGAACTTCATAACCCTTTTTGGAGCAGTCTTCCCGTTAGGGTCTAATGCCATAAATTACTTGTATCATTCATCAAATTTTGTCTATCATCCGCATCTTTTTCAGAAAGTGTAAAATCCCTTTCTAAGTCCGTGTTTTTCATCTGTGGATTGACTCAGGTGGACTCTGCTGCAGCTATCTGTGTCCCCGAGAGACAGACAGACAGAGACTACATCAGAATACAAATTGTCAGCCAGGCTTCTCTGAGGCAGGAAAACTCTGCGAGGTACATGTGGCATTACACTTGATCTTATAATAACCCCATTTAAATCTCCATCTTACAGGTTAAGACAGCGAGATACCTGCCCAAGATCGCTCCAAAGATAAGAGAAAGAGCCAGAGGTCAAAAGCAAGTCTGCCCAACTCCAAAGCCTTTCCACTCTTTTAATTACACTAAACTTTGCCCTCTGGGCTATTGCTTCCCTAGGAAGACATTCCGGGGCACCTCTCAGGGTCAAGTTCTGAGAAGCAGCCCAGGTGGGCAGGTGGGAGCTTAAGGAAAGGGTGGAAGGGATTGACTCAGTTTCCCCACAGAAGAAGAAAGCGGTTTGGGACCCAGATACCCCAGGTGCATGGCTCTGGGAATGTGCGCACATCGTCCCTGCCCTGTCTCTGTCCTCCAGACAGCTGTCAGTGTCAGACCAGCTGAAGGGCACAGAGCCTATGGCTGGTATCTCACAGGAACACGGAGGAGACCAGAGAAAAGGGGTCAAATGTGGCTGCTGCCTGCTTTACCCCCACCCCTACCCATCTCCACACCTGGGACCCGGCCATGTGAGAATCTGTCCAGCCTGGATGGATATCAGTCCCTCACGTCCATTCCCACGCAGACAGCCAGAGCTCTTGGCTGGCCACCCCCAGACGCAGTACAGACATCACCTTCCGGCCACTGGCCCAGAACCCAAAGTCCAGGCTCTTCATTGTCCCGTTCAAATAGGGACTCTGGGAAAAGCACCCAGGACACCCTTTGTTAGACAAAAGGGCTGTCTTGTTTTTTACTTATTGACAATCGAAGTTGAAGCTCAACAATGAACATTTGTTCTGTTAGTCCCGGGATGCCTTTGTCAACCAAGGGTAACACATCCCGGAATGCCCAAGGCAGACAGACCCTGGACCTCTCCTCCTCCCCCTGAAACATTGCACCCAAGCCCCCACCAAACAAGCCTGTCTTATCACGCTCATGCCCGTAACCATAAAATCACTACCTTCTTTGGGCATCTATTGCACCAGGCAATTTCCATACATTATCTTTAATGTGAACACCAGCCTTTAAGTGTGTGTGTGTGTGTGTGTGTGTGTGTGTGTGTGTGAGAGAGAGAGAGAGAGAGAGAGAGAGAGGGAGAGAGAGAGAGAGACTGTTCTCGTTTTTACATATGAAGAAACTGAGTCTCAGAGAAATTAAGAAATTCAAAATCATACAGGTGGTCAGTAAGAAACTTGGGACTTGGTTCCAGGTTGGCTGGCCCTCCCTTTTCCACTGTCCCACATCACCGCTGGGGAGGCTTCAGATGTGCTCTCTTTCCTACCACCCAGGCCACTGGAGCCAGGCCCAAATGTTTCAGGGGACGCGTGGTGGTCCGCGCCCTTGGGACCCGCCCCCCTTCACCAGCAGTGTTACCTGCGTAGATGTTTGTTGGCCCCACCAGACGGTGAGCACCTCCAGGAGCTGGGTGTAAGCCCCTCACGTGACATGCCCCCACATTCCCTACATGGAGCTTTGAGTAGGGACATAGGGTCATCTGCCCTCTTTGTGGTTGTGCCCATCCTTCTGAGAAGCTTTTTGTTCAGGAAAATTCCCTCTCGGGTCTGCCTTCCCTGGGATATTTCACAACTCAATTCCCAGGCTCCCTTGCAGTGTGGATGCAGGCACGTGGCCTGGGCTCTGCCCTGAAAGCCCTTAATTCAGAACTGAAGCCTGGGCAGAACCTTCTGGTTTGTGGTCCAGTTTTCCGGGTGGCTTTAGTCACAAGGTCAACTTCCGGTGGCAGAGAAGACCGGAGTTGCAGTGAAATCGGCTCCTGGCACAGCTGCCCTCAACTCCCCCATCTAGCCAGTCCCACAGCATAATTCTGGGTTTCCTGGGGAGCCTCGCTTCAAGTCTGCTCCTCCTGCCTTCCCACTGACTCTGTGCATTATCTCATATCGTTCCATAAATCCCTTTTCTGCTTAAACTAGCTGTAATGGGTTCCAATATTTGCAACTCCATAAATTCTTGGCCAAAAAAAAAAATTTTTTTTTAAATCACCTCTCACATTGGAAGCTTCAGAGGAGCTTGGTCTGTGTGGTGTGTCGGCCCCTCCTCCTCTCTCTGCCCCGTCACTAGATGCCTGGGTCCCTCGACAGCCTCCGTCAGTGCAAGCAGGACAGAGCCCAAGGCATCATGGCACCTGGCACAGTGCCTGGCACATGACAGGCCCAAGGAAATCGTTATCGATTGTTGTATTTCTCCTACTCGCCTGCATCCCAGCATCCCTTGAGCTGCGCTTTGAAATTCCCATCCATTACTTTCTTTTCATGTGCCAGGCTCCGCTCGAGGGCTTTACAACCGTTAGCTCATCTAACCTTCAGAGCACCTTGTGAAGTGGGTAATAGCATTTACCTCCTTGCAGATGAGTAAATTGAGGCTTGTAGACACGCAGGGGCTTGTCCAAGGTCAGAGTCTGAAGCTGCAGGGTCAGGCCTTGCACCCAGGACTGCCTGACTCCAGAACCTGAACGTCCTACCCCCTTCACTCTGCTGTGCGAAGGGAGGCTGGGAGGTGGGCATCTGGCCTTAGGGAGTCCAGATGCTAGCAGGAAACATGGCCCACTCCCGTAAGCCCTACCGGAGACGTAGGGGTTAACAGCTACACAGCGTGGGACCCCAGATACTCTGAGTTAAAACAGGAAGACTTAAAGCTAATATTCTTTCCTCTTTTAAAAGCAAATGTCACAGGGGCACTTGGGTGGCTCAGGTGGTTAAGCATCCGACTTCAGCTCAGGTCATGAACTCATGGTTTATAGGTTCGAGCCCAGCATGGGGCTCGGTGCTGACAGCTCAGAGCCTGGAGCCTGCTTTGGATTCTGTGTCTCCCTTTGTCTCTGTTTCCCTTCCTCTCACACTCTGTTTTTCTCTCTCTCTCTCTCTGTCTCAATAATAAAGATTAAAAAAACATTTTAATAAAATAAAGAAAAGCAAATGTTACAAAGAGTCTCTGAACACCTGCGGCTATTGTGAAAGACCGCACAATGGTCTGGACACTCCCTACCATCTAGGACTCTCTCCAACCCAAGAGGCTCAGGGCAACAGCGATCTTTGGTTTTGCTGGAGGAGCTGGAGCCAACACCAGCGGTCTCTGTTACGGACGGACTGCGTCCCCCCAGGAGTGTGTCGATTGAAATCGATGCCCCGTGTGATGGTATCTGGAGGTGATTAAGTCATGAGAGTGAAGCCCTCGTGAATGGGATTAGTGTCCTTGTAGCAACAGGCCAGAGAGCCAGCTCACCCCTTGCTCGGCCACAGGAGGACGCAGCCCAGAGCGGGCGGTCTCACCAGAATGGACCAGGCTGGTGCCCTGATCTCAGACTTCCAGTCTCCTGAACGGGGAGAAATAGGTTTCTGTCATTTGTAAGCATTTATGGCATTTTGTTATAGCACCCCAAACCAAGATGGCTCCCACGTCCCCCTCCTGTCCCCACGCCTTCTCTTCGTCTTCTGGAGTAGGGGCTGCTGGCAGGAAGCCGTGGCTGTCTAGGGCATCACAGGTAGGGAGCACCCCAGCCCCCCCCTCCACACGCTAGATAAACCCATCTCTTCTGACAGCTGCCGGTCCCAGAAGACAGAGGCTGGAGAGAGAGGTCAGGTCAGCAGGGCTGTGAACGTTCTTCGTCACAAAATGCAGGACCTGCGGGGGTGGGGGCAGGGGGCGCTCTGACACAGGGATCTTTTGAAGAGGGGCCAAAGCTTGGCTCAGGGCTTGTTAGCGTGAACGCAGACTGTGCCTTGGAGAGACACAAAGGAGATGGCAGGAATGTGTGCCCTCTGCATGAAAAGGCCAAGGTTAAGGCTACTTCAGGTCTGGGCCCCCAATTCACAGTTTGTAAACTAGAGACCATGGGCTGAATCCATTTTCTGTGCTTTGTTTGGCTGGCTAAGTGCATCCCCCACAAAAAAAAAAAAATTATTTTCTAGCATCTTCTAATTAAGAGATTTCAAGGTCTAGTGAGCCCCAGGGCTTGATAAGTATTTGGTCTTTTAAGAGTGGGAAATGTGAGTCTATTTAGGCAAATTAAGCATGCATATACACCTTCACCAGAAACTCCCCTCTGGTCATAGATTCAAGAGAGACGGTGCAGATCTGGAAGCGGAGGATGAGAATCTCCGCTGGGGGGCTTTCTGAGGCAGGGGATGAGGAAAGAGGAGGCAAAGTAGGCCTCCGCTGCTGAGGGTTGAATAAACGTGGTAGGTACAGCAATTAGAAGCATCAGTCTGAGGTGTCTACAGCAGCCTGGATAGATCTCTAGAAAACATAAAATGCGGAAAGGGGGGAAAATAGAATAAGGTTTTTAGCACAATACTATCCACCTAAATTAAAATCCATGCATGTAAAATAATATAGGTTTCATAAAATCATAAAAATAAAAGCAATTATGTCCAGCATATCCGGTGCGGGGGAAGGAGCCAGTTGTGGAACAGGGAAATAAGAGAGATCCACTCAGATCTGCTCGCCTGGGCCAGCGATGGAGAACAGGAACCGAGAAGTGGGCTTAAATCACTTGTGAGTTTCCCGAGACTGAAGCCCCGAAAGCCTGGAGGAGGTTCGTCACTTAGGAGCAAGCGAGAGGGACTAATGTCCAAAGAAAGGAAGGCCCTACTATTCCTCTCCACGAGTGGCCAACAACAGGCCCAGATTCCCTGCACCAGGCTGTCAAGGACCTTAACTAGGTCGGTATATCCCTTCCTTCCTACGGATAGGACTCCCAACACAGCTGTCTCATTCATTGTGCCTGCTTTTGGCAAACACGTGGCCTGATGGGGAGTCTGGAAAGTGACCAGGCCTCAGGACATACATACAGGAGCATCTAATGCAGCCAGAGAGTCAGTGAGGCTTCCTGGAGGAGGTGACATCCAAGCAGCGACCTGAACAAGGGGCACAGGCTGGCTGAGCCATTCGGTCTGTAACTTGTCCCATGGGGGGCTTTTAGCAGGTCCCTTCCCAACCTGAGCTCATTTGCTAATCAATGGAAGAAGGCTGAGCTCTAATTTGGGGGCGGAGGTGCTAAATTGGGGGTTCCGTAGATGTGCCTCAGGAACCACTACAATATCCAGAGTGACCCAGCAAGCTTCCAGGCCCCCATTCCAGCCTCAGTTTACTTTTTGTGATGAACACACACACGTGCAGTCCAGGCCCTCCTTCAAGGAAGGGGGTGGTGTCCCTGACGCCAAAGCCATCCTCTTTGGCTACAAAAAGCCATCATCAGAGGACATGCCCTTCCCAGGATGGCCCACATCCAGTGGGTGACCAAAGAGGCTGGGGGTGGGGGGAAGGCTTGGCCATCCTGGCCCCTTCAGAGGGCTCTGCTGGACCACCAGCAGCTGCAGAGCGCCCCTTGGGGGTGGGCCTGGGCGTCCCAGCCTGACTTCTCCCTCTGCTGCATCTGCTTCCTCCTCTCCTTTCCAAACGGTTCTCATCCCACAGACCCTCCATGCTAAACACCCTACACCCGAAACTTGTCTCAGAGCCTCCTTCCTGAAGGAGCCAACCTGCACCATTTGACTTTAAAAAAATTTTTTTAACATTTATTTATTTTTGAGAGACAGAGAATGAGCAGGTGAGGGCAGAGAGAGAAAGAGACACAGAATCCGAAGCAGGCTCCAGGCTACAAGCTGTCAGCCCAGAGCCCAACACAGGGCTCGAACTCACCAAACACGAGATCATGACCTGAGCCAAAGTCAGCCACTTAACCGACTGAGCCACCTAGGCACACACCCCCACCCCACCCCCGCCCATTTGATATATTAAAGGCGACCTAGAAAGTACCAAAAACAATAACATCAATGTTATTTGTTACCAGTCAGTTACTATTAGTCCACAGCCAAAAAATAACAAACGTCAGAACTAACAGACTAAATTCCCCTGTAGCCACAACATTCAGTGAGAACAGCCGGAGTTAGTCATCAAACGTCCTGCCCAACGGAACACAGCTTCAAACCCTCGAGATGAGTACAGCCGGGCGTATGGAGCGCTGAACGTTAGATAATTATTTTAGTGTTATTTTCTATAATAAGCTCTCTTGGGTATTTCCTAGTGGGTTCATTTATTAATTACTCTCACTTTGTGCAGAATTATTGATTTACATGCACAAAGTTTGATTTTTTTTTCTGCTTTGAGAGGTTGTTTTGTTTGAGAGTCAGATTTACACAAAGAGCTAAAGAGGTCACAGCCACCTGAACCTCAGGGGTCTGGGAGGATTTGTTGTAAAGAAAATAAATAAATAAAAGAGAAGAGAAAAGAAATTAAAAGGAACAACTCAGGGAGGTGAGCGGGGGAAAGTAGCATCACTCCTCATTACCCGAGCACTTACTGCGTGCCAGGAGTTGAGCTGAGAACAAACTATGGGCTCACAAACAGCAATCCTATGAAATGGGTCTTTAATAATCCCACTGTATGCGTGCAAGACTGAGGCTCAGTATAGAGTTTTTAAAAAAGTTTTAATGTATGATTATTTAAAAAAAATTTTTTTAATGTTTATTTTTGAGAGAGAGAGACAGAGCATGAACCAGGGAAGAGCAGAGAGACAGGGAGACAGGGAGTCCAAAACAGGCTCCAGGCTCTGAGCCATCAGCACGGAGTCAGACAGGGGGCTCCCACCCACAAATGGTGAGATCATGACCTGAGTAGTCGAAGTGGGAGGTGAGGCTCAGTATAGTGAAATGACTCACCCAATCTCGAACTCGAAAGTGGCAGAGCCAGGACTTGAACCCACATCCTTCTGACTCCAAAGCCTGGATGCAAACCCCACACCACTCACTCCCTCACTCCGGTCGACTCACACTACAAAACTCTGGAGGCCAAACTCAGGTTCCAGCGGCTAATTGTGCTAGGGGTGAGGTCACATGTACCCTGAGGCCCTAGAAGAAACTCCAGTTGAAACCAATTGTGATCGGTGACCGTGGTCTTGTGACTGATTAACCTTTGGAGACACCCTGAGGCCTTGAGGCCTTATGTGATGTGTGAGAACCAGGCATCTGAGGAACCGCAAAAAAGGGCGTGTCCCCAGCTGCTCTGAGTGCAGAGGCCCCAAGATCCAGAAGACTGGGTCAGCCCCTGAGTGCTCCGACCCCATCTACCCACCATCATAATTCTGCCGCTCTGTCATGGAAACCCATCCTCAAGTCAGGACAGCCCTGCTCCAGCCGAGGAGGGTTGCCATAGCAACCATTTGAGGCAGCTGGATTTTCACTAAAGAAGAAAATGGAGGAAGGTGGCAGGTGGGGAGGTAGAGGTGAGGAAGAGAAGTCTTGCAGGGTGTTGGGATTCACCTTGTTCTCGCCAAGGGAGGGGGAGGGGGCCCCCAGTCAGTTCAGAGAATTGAGCGCACAGAAGGTCTCAAGTCTTCATGCTTCGGCACACAGAGAAAGTAGTCAATTTTGCAGTGTACTGGGGGAACCTGGAGGTAACTCGCGAGCGTCGGTAGGGAACGAGGTGGGAAAACTATCACATTTTCTTTCTATTATATAATTTAGATAAAAGTAAGAGAGAACAGGGAGAATTTTAAATATTGGATATGTATAAAACTTCCCAATACAACTTTGCAAAACATTTCATGAGAACCTCACGTTTTCTTCCATGAACATAGTTTTTGTTTTGTTTTGTTTTTAATATCAGGCTTTACACACAAAATGGCCATACATAATTCTTGATGGGCCTTTTTAATGACGATCTCTTGAAACTCTTGGAAGTCACTATTGCCAGGAAACTTTTGTTCACACAGGACATGATAAAAAATGTAAAAGTATTTTACAACCATTCAAAAATGTGTAACACTTGAAATTATATGAAAGGAATCTAACAGCTCTTCCTTTTCTTTGACAAATGAAATGTTGAAATTTCTTGTGATAAGGTGAATGGATTGTGAATACAATCAAACGTTTCTTACCAAGTGTTTCAAAATAACGATGAAGTTCTAATTTGCAGAAAGTGCATATATTGTTAGAACGCTCTCCAGGCACCTAAGAATGGATGTCACTAAAAGGGTGCGTCACCTGCAAAAAGGCTTAAGTTACTACCTTCTGTGAAGACAGGGCTTTGGAACCTTCTTCCCAGAGCTGCTCCACCCTGGAGATCCTGCCCAGCTTCCTGACTGCCCCCTTCATCACTGCGATTCCTGGACACCAGGAATGTGAACTTCTCTTGTAAGTCCAAGGACCCCGTGTCCCCAGTGGGGGTCACAGTGCTCTGCAGCTGACTGCCGATACAGGAGTGCAGGTGACAGAACACTTCCTACGCCATGCCCGGACCAACATGCTGCCAGATGTTTCTCCTCAGCTCAGTGAAAGCCTACTGGAACCACAGGCCTGCTCGGCTTCCCTCTGGGAGACCAGGGTGCCCAGGGCCCTGTCTGGTAAGGGGACCACCATCCCGGTTTGCCTGGAACTGACCTGTTTCCAGGGATGTGGTGTTTTCAGCGCAAAAATCGGGAAGGCTCTGGGCAATCCAGAAGGAGCTGGTCATCCTACAAAGCTACCTAAAGCCTGTGCATGTAAATAACTTTATTTCATTTATGTTCATGTAGTACTTCCATTTATTAAAAATGAAGATCCTGAATCGGCAGTCTGGGTGGGGCTTAAGACCTACATTTCCTTTGTTTTTTTAAGATTTTATTTTTAAGTCTCTACACCCAATGTGGGGCTCGAACTCACAATCCCGAGATCAAGAGTCACATGCTCCACTGAAAGAGGCAGCCAGGCCCCCAAGCTCTCTATTTTGAACAAATGCCTGGGTGGTATGGATGCTGTTGGTGCGTGGGTCACACTTGGAGCTGCAAGGGCATGGAACCCAACGACGAAATCAAAGACAAGTTCCATCACTGTGAGAAGATATCTTCAGCCAGCAGCCCCAGAAGAACCAGCCGGAGACCAGAGAAGGGCCACTGAGGGGCTCCTGGGGTGGCTCAGTAGGTTAAGCTTGATTTAGGCTCAGGTCATTATCTCAAGGTTCGTAAGATCGAGCCCCGTATCAGACCCTGCACTGACAGAGCAGAACCTGCTCAAGATTCTCTCTCTCTCCCTTTCTCCTCCCCTCCCCTGCTCACACTCTCTCTCAAAAAAAAAAATAAACATTTAGAAAAAAAAAATCTTCTGAGTATTTCAGCCCTTTAAGGAAGAAGAAGAAGGAGGAGGAGGAGGAGGAGGAGGAGGAGGAGGAGGAGGAGGAGGAGGAAAGGAAGAAGAAGAAGGGCCACTGAAACCCTTCCCTTCCATTTGAAAACCAGCCATCCCACAGGCCCGCGGATTTGGAAAATCGCTCTTTGCATTCAGCAACTGTCACTTATGAAGACAGATCTCCCATTACCCCTAGGCTGCTCTGGGTCAAGATCAGTTGATATCTGCTGGATCCTGGCATGGGTCATTACAGGAAGTTTTAGGCAGTGGTGAACTCGTCAGGCCAGGCCCCTGACTTCCTGGTGTTCCCAAGCTGGCTAACCGTTCATACAACCAACGCTGCGTGCGTATGTCTTCATGCATTCCCTTGTTCGTTCATTTATTTGCCAAATAACGCCTGAGAACCTATGTTCTAGGTACTGAGGAAGGATGCTAAGTGTGACCTCAGCACTGCAGTTTGGGGTATTACAAAGTGCTAAAAACCTGGGGGGGACCCTCACATTGAAAACAACTAAAATATCTGTTATAAAATAAGAAAAATTTTCTTAAGTGTAAAATAAGCTGGCAAGAAAGTAAATAATGCACAAGGCAAAAAATGCAGGGAATGAAGGCAAGAACCAAAAAAGATAAGGAAAGCGGCAGCTGTCTGCCCAGGGGCCATTCCCTGAACCCTAGAAACATAGCTTTGTTTCTCTAGTGTCCCGGAGCTGAGCTAACAACAGGCCAGTTCTGCCCACCATGTAGAGTCTGATAGGAGTTTCTCCCCTCAAATAGGTGAGACTTCAAAGGGCTGCCCTCTCCAGTTAAGGACAAAGGAGAAATACCCACAATCTCCTCCACGGGGACTGCAAGAAGAATGGACTATCTTAAAACTAAGCCCTAAGTAGAAAATAGAAAAAATAACTAGTGAGAATTTGGAAGCTTCAGTCATTCCTTACACAAGTTTGTAACCTGAATTCACACAACTTGGGTGGTCCCCAAACTCCACAAACCAAGAATTTTATTTACAACGGTTGTTGCCAGTAAGTGCCCCCAGTGGGCTGGCAGATGCAAAAACTGAAAACAAATATTCTTCGGAAGAATGTTTTGCAATCCCCGGTCTCACAAATTTCCCAAAATAGAAATCCAAGGAAAATGAACAAACCACCATATAAAACTAACCAAATACATAAGGAGACAAGGCATCATGACTGAGAACCAACAGAAACAACGGCAAATGAACAAGCTTGCAAAAGTTTCAGGTACTGAACTTATCCTACAATTTGTAAAAATAATTATGTGTGCTATTTTTTCAGGAAATAAGTAATCTCAAAAATACGTGCAAGGAACAAGGAACAGTAAGGAATAACTAAGCAGATTTGAAGAAGAAACAAAGATAATGTCTAGAAATGAAAAAGTATTACAACTGAAATGAAATACTTAACTGCAAATTAGACACAGCTGAAGAGAGAATTGGTGAACTGGAAAATAATTACCAAAAAATACTTATGATTAAACGTAACATGCAAAAAGTTATAAAATTAAAGGGAAAAAAGAGTGAAAGACAGAGTAAGAAGGTGTAATGTATGGCTTATTGGAATTCCAGAGAAAGAGAAATGTAAGAGAATGAAGCAGAGGCAATATTTTTAAAACTAGTAGCTGAGAACTTTTCAGAACTGATGAAAGACATCAGCTTCAAAAGCCCAGTGAAACCAAGGAGATTAAATTTTAAAAAGCCTACATGGGGCACCTGGGTGGCTTAGTCGTTTAAGCATCCAAATTTAGCTCAGGTCATGATCTCATGGTTTGTGGGATTAAGCCCCATGTCGGGCTCTATGCTTCAGAATCTGTGTCTCCCCTTCCCTCTCTGCCCCTCCCCAGTTCATGCTCTGTCTCTGTTTCTCAATAATAAAATTAAAAAGTAAAAACAAAAAGAAGAAGAAGAAGAAGCCTACACTTAGGGTCATTAGTAAAGTTTCAAACTCTCAAGTTAATGAGATTTTTTTTTAAAGCCAGAAAGAAAATATTGATTGTCTTTAAAAAGAGCACCACCTGATAATGGCTGATTCTCATCAGTGGTCATGGAAACGAGAAGAAAACAGAATGTTCTTTTTCAACATGCTGAGAAAATAAATAAATGTCAACCCAAAATTCCATACCCAAAGAAGGTATCTTAAAAGATCCAGGGTTAGATAAAGACATTTTCAGATACGCAAAAATTGAGAATTTGCCACTAGCAGACAGACCCTTGCTGGAAGTTGTACAACAAGAGAAAACAAAAAGGAACTCCAGAAGTTCTGAGAGGAAAGAAAAAACTGTGTGGGTAAATCTAATCAAAAACTGACTCCCTGAAAACATATAAAAAGCAATGTATCAAGAAAACTTTTTAAAGACAGAATTAAAATACACAACAAGAGACTTCTGGTTCAGCTCATGGAGGATTAAACTGCTTCAGGATTTCCCCCATCACTGTAAACAATTAGGCAAATATGCCAAAAGAGGGGGAAGAGAGAGAAAAAGAGAGAAACAACTGCTTTCAGACATTGGAACAGCACAGGACTGTGCCCTGAAAGAAAATAAACAAATGGGCGTGCCCTGTGACTGTCCCAGCAAACAGCCTGGAGACAGTTTCCAGACTGCAGTTTGGGGAGAGGTATTGCCATGAAAGTTCAATGGTCTCACCGAGTTGAACAGGTGGAAATCAGGGTTTAAGAAGATCAGTGTGGCTAAAATTTGTGAAGCAGACTGCCAGAGAAAGGGACGTGCATAGAGAGAGAGAGAGAGATTCAGGGAGACGAGGAGGGTGGGTCTCTTTGAATCTTTAAATGAGTACTAATCTGCATATGCACCGAGTGAAACTCTGTAAGGCCAAGAAAGAATCACTGGAAAGTAGCAGAGCGAACGAGTCCAGGAGGCCACACAGAAAGCGGACGAGTTCACGTTCTCATTATCCAGAGTGGTGAATCTTACAATACATGCAGCATTGGATAGAGACCTTAGAAGGGTCACCACATTTTTGTAGTGGCACTAAAATAGCTGTGCCTTGGACCCACCATAACAAAGCTTAAAATTAAGCCCTGAAAGGATCAGAAGGATCCCCAGTAATGTAACTGTGTGCCAGAACAAAATCCAATACTCTATTATAAAGAATCCGCCAAAATCCAGCTTTCAGCAACAGAAAACACATAACGCCTATATGCCAATTTACTGCTTCTTAGCTCTAAATGCGCCCTTCTTTGCCCTGCTTCGTGGTGCTGGAGCCGGGCATTGACTATTTGGTGCTGTGTGAGACCTTGTCTTTAAAGGATGCTGAGGAAGCAGGGGGAGTTTCACTGCAAGACCATTGCTGAGCAGGAAGTTTCTCTTCCCGGCTCTGGTGTATTTTATCTCCACAGATGTCAATGTTGTTTAGGAGGCCCAGTGGCACTCATTCTCCAAGTTCTCCAAACACCTAATAGACCACTTCCTGAACCAGCACTGGCCCATAGGCACCCTGGCCTATTGGCTATCTGACAGGTAAGCCTGCAGATCGCCTAGGACCCATCTGCATCCTCCAATGAATGTATCACCCAGCAGGTAGATTGTTGCCATGGAAGTCTGTGGCCCAACCTCCCCCGCCCCCACCCCCATTCTACTGGCAAGGCTGTTTGTCCACACAGCAGTGACACCTCTTCAACAAGGTCTGAATTGAAGGGGCCAGAGGCGGGGATGTCTCTTTCAAATTCTTAATTCCTTCCTGTCTGCTCTCTCTCAGCCCTGGGGGAACAAGGGCTTCCTGCATTTGTTATTCCTGTATCCCTTGGAGGGCTCCTGTAACCCTTTTAGTAATTAACCACATTTGACTTGTTAATAATTACTTACATTAAATTGACCCTGTTCAAATTACTGATGAGATTTCTGTCTTTTCCTGGCCCTTGGCTGAAATATCCAGTGTCCAATCAAAACTTCCAGAGCATACAAAAACAGCTAGCACTGAGTAAAGAAGACTCATAACCAGGAGGAAAAGAAATTAATAAAAACAGACCCAGACGCGGCTGAGAGGATAGAATTAGACATCAAGGGCTTTTAAAACATTATGCGTCTTCAACAAATGTTCAAAGATGTAAAGGAGAATGTGAATACAATGAGGGTATAAAATGGAATTTATAAAATAAAAAAGCCCAAGGGCCACATGTAGAGTTGAAAAATACAAATCTGAAATGGAAAAAATATGCTGGATGGGATTACCCGTAGAGTAGATACTCAGGAAACGAGATATGCAGTTTGAGAACCAGCATTAGAAACTGTCCAAACGGGGCACATCGAGGGAAAACGCTTGGGGGGAAAAATGCAAAAATATCCATCACTGGTGGGACAATGTGGCTTGTATATGTGTCATCAAAGTCTCAGAAAGGGGAGGACAGAAAAATATGTTTTGAAGAAAGAAAATGGCTGAAACCTTTCCACGTTTGATGAAAATTGTAAACCCACAAACCCAGAAGCTCCATGAACCCCAAGCAGAATAAAGAAACACATACCAAAGCACATCGTGTTCAAAGTTGCTGAAAACCAGTGATAAAAAGAAAGTCTTAAGGGAAGCAACCAGAGAAAAGAGATATTGGATACAAAGGAGGGGAAAATTAAGAATTATGGAAGACTTCTCACAGAAACAATACAAGGCAGAAGATAAGGAGTCAAAGTCTTTGAGGGGCGCCTGGGGGGCTCAGTCAGGTAAGCGTCAGACTCTTGATTTCCGCTCAGGCCATGATCTCACAGTCTGGGCTTGAGCCCTGCATCGTGGAGCTGAGTGTGGAGCCCATTTAAGATTCTCTCTCCCCTCCACTCTCTGCCCCTCTCCCACACATGGACGCTTTCTCTCTATCAAATAAATAAACAGTTTTGAAAAAATCTTTGAATTGCTGAAATAAAAACTACCCGCTTGGAATTCTAAAGCCAATGCAAGTATCTTTCAAAAAAAAAAGACAAAAATACTTTCGGACAAAACCTGGGAGAATTTACCATCAGTCAGCTTCCAGTGCAAAGGAAAATGTATTAAATAAAAAGTTCTTCAGGCCAAAAGAAAATGATACCAGATGGAAATTCGGATTTGTATAAGGGAATGAAGAATGCTCAGCGATGAAGGGAAGCAGACCACTGGTACCTTCAACAAGAATGGCTCTCAAGCTTCAGCTAAGTGAAAGATGTGAGTCACAAAAGGAGATTTGTATTGTATGCTTTCATTTACATAAAATTCTAGAAAAGGTAAAACTATAATGACAGCAATCAGTTCAATGGTGACCAAGGGCTAGGAACAGAGAAAGTAAACTAGCTACAAGAGGGCCCAAGGGAATGTTTGGGTTGATGGAGAAATTTTAGATTTTGTGATAGTGATTGCCTAACTACACATTTGTCAAAACTTGTCAAACGATATATTTAAAATGAGTGAGGTTTATTGTTGTGATGATAACCTAATAGAGCTGATTACTTAGAAAACAACAGAAGACCGTATATAGTGTTTTCATTTTAAAGATGCATCCCAACAACCACAGAGAAGTTAAAAAGAAAGCCAATGGAATTAAAGAGTAGTAAAGGATTAAGTGTGTTTTTCAAGAAAAGGGTAAAGATATTGATTAACTTTAGATTTGGATAAACTGAGAAAAGAATTTGTTATCTCTAAGGTTACTACTAAAAGAATAGAAACAGATATGTAATTTTCTAATTAGAGGAGGAGGAGGAAAAGATGTAATAGATAAAAATATATATACTGAATCAAAAGTAGGGGTAAAAAACACATCATGGGTGAGACAAACAGGAATCATGAAAAAAGACGGTAGCTATAAATTCAAATACATCAGCAACTACAAGACATGTGTATGAGCCAAAAGTTGGAATTATAAACTAAACGAAGTCTAACCAAAGAAGGCATGTGTTGCTATATTGACATCAGAGAAAATGGACCTCAAAGCAAAAGCATTGCCTGGTAAACAGAAACACTTCTTAATGATAAAAGGTTCACATCACCGGACATGCAAAGCAATTTTAGAACCATATGCAACTAAAAATACAATCTAAAAATCATAAAGAAACAAAAATGACAGAACTTATGTGGAAATAGATAAATCCACAATCACAGGGTAATCATTAACCTTTCTCCACAATCACTAGAATAAATAGATTTTTTTTTTTAAGTCAAGAAAAATATTTGGCCAATTGGATGGACATATGTAGCCCACAATGCCAATTACTACGGAAGCCACATTCTTTTTGATCATTGTGCTCAGGCTATAGCTGGGACACTGAGGCTCAGGGTAAATTTCCAATTTGTTTAGCGAGATGCAGTAGAACAAGGTCTCAAGTTGAGTCCCCCATCCCGTGAATCCTTAATGGTCTGTTTTTACTAGATGGTTCTAAATGCCTCCTGCTCCCCTCCGTACAAGGGCTTTGTCCCAAAGCCATATCCGGCTTCCCAAAGCCAGCTCAAGGCCAGGATGACATTGCTGAAGGCTGAGGTGTTACCAAGGAAGGAAGAAGGCAGGAAGCCATGCCAGAAGAGGGTATTGTTGCCTGCGGCTATGATACTATCGTTTGCCAGAGGAGGAAGCTTCCAACAGTTGGGTGCGGTTAGCTGGCTGTTCCCAGACTCACACCAGAAAGCTTGAATATTCAGACTTAAGAAAACTCTATATTTTTAATCACTGGAGACAGTGGGCTTCCCTGGGCCCTCCAGAGAAAGAAAATATTCTGGGTCTCCAAGCCAAAAATGGCCCTTTGTGAACAGAAAAAGTGCATGGATGCAAAGACCTTAAAGGAGGCAGAAGGGCCAAGTTCATCTGACCTACAGGTGGTGGCTGTGCAGCTGCCTTGGGGTCATCCCCAGGAAGCCATTTTCCCAGGAAATTAGATGATCTTGGGAATATGGCCCCAGATGGTAGGTCAACTCATCCAACTTCTACTCCTCAGGGTGACTCCTCCAAGGGTGCCCAGAATCTTCAGGTGCCGCCCTATGGGTAGGCCAGTTGTCCCGATGCTTAGCGGCCATTCCGTGGGTATATCTGGTTGTCCCTCACTTCTCTCCCTCTAATCAGCCTCCAGTTCTAGGCCTTGGCCAATAAGAAGACAGCTCTGCCATGACGTTATTTGAGTGTAACTTTGTGCACTGGTAGCAGTTCAAATTAGAAAACCTTCCAAAAAAAGTTGTTCAAGTGAGCATCTATCATATTCCAGGCGCCTTGCTGGGAACTGTGGGCAAAATGGTAATGATCATAATAATAATGATGATGATGATGGTGATGATGATGGTGATTTGACACCTTAATGACCAGCATTTCCCTGTAGGTCAAAGCACCACGCTATGCACTTAAATGCATCACCTTCTGCAGTCTTCCCAGTCTCCCTCCGAGGCAGGTATTAAGATGGTTATCTCTGTATAGGTAAGGACGTGGAGGCTCCGAAGGTTAAGTGGGGTGCATAAGGTCACACAGCAAGTAGGGGCAAAGATGGGACTGGAACCCAGAGCCACGTTTTTTAATCACAGTGGTCCCAAGGCGAGAGCACCACCCAATCACAAATACAAGTCATCAACAGGTGACAATTCCTGGATGCAAAGAGTGGAAGTGGAGGGGGAGACGGGCAGGTTGGCAGAACCAAAGTAGGTTTCTGGGGAGCACTCTGGGGCTCGGTGAAGCCTTGCTAGCTGTCCGCGTGTGCCCTGAGCAGGCAGGCTCCAGGCCCCCACGCCAGCCAGCTCCTCAACTTGGGCATTAGTTCCCCAGTCGCGCCTACATGTACACACGATGCCCAGGCTACCACGGTGATCACTCAGCCCATATCTTTAGCCAGACTCCCTGACGGGTCCCCACCTTGGCCACCTGCCTAATGTGGATTTGATTCCAGCCTGTTTTCCAGCCCTCAGGAAACAGAAGCATGTGTGTGCTCTCAATATGTCCGTGAACATGCTTCTTCCGCTTCTTTTCCTTCCCAACGAGGAAAGTCGTTCAACAGGGAGAAATTCCTCCCTGGGGAGGGGATGAGCCAGGAAGGGCACGTTTGTCCTGGACAGCCCCCTCTGAGATCATGGGAAGTGGAGCCCAGGGAGCTCCCAAGAGCACCTGCTGTTGGTGAGAAGAGAAACGAGTGAGCAGGTGGGAAGACACAAACAGAGGAAATCTGTGATGAAAAGAATCAACGAGACCAGGGCCCTAGAGCTATGGGGAGGTGGGACCCTGAGCGTGGGGATGAGACCAGGAAGTCACTCCTTGGGACCTAAGCCAGAAGAGGTGGGGCAGGCCCAGTCCTGTGATTGTGGTGCTCTGACCACCGTTTCCTGGGTAGGAAAAGGTGCCTCTGTGTCAGCAGGAAACTGCGCTGCGGTGTGACTAACAGGAAGGGGAGCATGCTTTGTAAACTGTAAAGTTCTGTACACGCGTTTGTTGACTGCTATTCTCCTTGGGACCATTTACTTTGGAAACTGTAACAGGTGGCCAGGCAGGTGAGGCACCCCCACAAAGAAACAGGAAAGTCAATGTCAAGTTAGGAAGGAACTGCTGACTATGGTTGGGGCCTGGGAATGGGGGTGAGGGAGAAAGGGAGGATGTGGACTCCAGGAACAAAACTCAGCTCAACCCCCATAACATTTCAGAACCACCGGGAAGGGCATTAGCTGCCTCCGGGCTCAGGCAGATCCCTTGGCCGACTTGCTCACTGTTCACGAAGACCTCCGGGCAAGCGAATAAGTGGGGAGCACCTGTTTCATTCACATTTCTTTAGAATTTGTTTATCTTTTACTATTCTTTTTTTAAATGTTTTTATTTATTTTTGAGAGAGAGAGAGAGAGAGAGAGAGAGAGAGCATGAGCATGGGAGGGTCAGAGAGAGAGGGAGACACAGAATCCAAAGAGAGGCTCCAGGCTTTAAGCTAGCTGTCACCACCAAGCCTGATGCGGGGCTTGAACCCATGAACCATGAGATCATGACCTGAGCCAAAGTTGGACGCTTAACCAACTGAGCCACCCAGTTGCCCCTATCTTTACTTATTATAGAGAGAGAGAGACAGAGTGTAAGCAACGGAGGGGCAGAGAGAGAGGGAGACACAGAATTCAAAGCAGGCTCCAAGCTCTGAGCTGTCAGCACAGAGCCTGACATGGGGCTCGAACTCATGAACCGTGAGATCGTGACCTGAGCCTAAGTCGGATGCTCAACCGACTGAGTCACGCAGGTGCCCCTCATTCACCTTTTTATTCACTCAACGAGTGTTTATTCAACACCTATGTGCCAGGTCCTGTCATGAAAGGTGTGATTTCAAGCGTACAGGAGGAGCATACAGAGCCGCAAGGGCTATAATCAGGACATACAAGTATGAGACATACAGTCAGTCACATACAGGCCTATATTCCGGATAGCAGAACCGACCTGGTCCAACCAAGCAAGTGTCGATAAGTAAGCTGAGATGCAAAGGATGAGTGGACATCAATTAGAAAAAGAGAGGACCGGCATTCACTCCTGTTGTATAAAGCGTCACTCCAAAACTTAGTGGCTTAAAAACAACAATCACTTTTTTTTTTTAACCCACCATTCTGTGGGTCAGCCAGACAGGTCGCATTGTGGCTGATCTTGGCGAGGACTCACTCGTCCAGCTGAGTCGGCTAAGCCAGCTGGCCTTGCCTGGACAGCTCCCATTCTTCCCCTCACGGTCCCCACTGCCCGGCAAGCTACGGTGGGCTTCCTTCACATGCCCTGAAAGCCTGCCACCAGGCAGCCTCCAAAGCTCAGATAGATTCCGTGTTTCTGTTCCCGTCACACTTGCTATCATCACATTGGCCAGTGTGAGGCACGTGGCTGAGCCCAGCGTCTGGTGCGAGTAAGTTAGGGGTTACAACCACAACAACCTACCTCCGTGTGTTCAAGGAATTGAAAGAAAGAAGGAGAGCAGAGAGGGAAGAGTGAAGGAGAGCCTGGCATGGGGGAGGCTGGGGGGAGGCTGGGTGGGGGGGACTAGGACACACGGGACCTCCAAGACCCTGTAGGAGTTTGGTCATTTCCCTAAAAGCAGCTGAGCCCTCTGTTTTCCGATTCTCTGTCATGTGTATTTGGTCATCATGAATAAATCCCCCGAAGGCTGAGCTGCCCTGGGTGAACTAGTAAAATGGATTTGCCAAGCTTGAGAAGCTGAGGATGTGCTGTGGAGGCCAGTCTATCCCCACATCCCTGCCCGCAGCCTGCCTTGCTGTAAATGCCTCACACCATCTCACCTCTGTGTCTTTGCACCTGCTCCTCTCCCAGCTAGAAGTGATCTTCTCACACCCCGTGTAGGGCCAGGGCCTGCCTCTCCAAGACTCACTTCAGGTAACACCACCTCGAAGAAGCCCTACTTGACTTCTCTAGGCCCCCAAGACCCAAGACACATCAAAGGAAACCGTGAGGCCTAGGGAAGAAGCCTGTGACTCAGTACAGTGGCCTGTGGTTTCCAGGACCAAATGTGTGCGGGACCCAGCCCTGCCTGTGGGGCACACACCTGCAGGCATGATGCTTTGTAACCATCTTTTTATCTGCTTGCCTCCCACTAGCCTTTCTTGAAGGAGTACCCATAACCCCAGGGCCGGTGCACAGAAGAGTCAGAAATACTTTGATGAATGAGTGATTCTGTCACCAAACAGGACTTTCCTCTAATGCCCCAGTCAGCATTCTGGAAGTCTTCTGTCATGGCAGTTGAGGGGAAAGGTTCTCCAACCAGGCCAGCAGCTCTGGTGGCTTCTGGTTCTGCCAGGAAGCCACCCATCCAGAAGAGACAAACCTCCCAGCTCTAGGACAATCCAAGGCAGCGAAGTGGGAAAGAAAAGACAGGGGACCTCCTTGGGAGAAAAGTGTCATAGCACCATTTACCATACTATGACAAGAACCAACCAGCCATGGCCTCCATGGGCACAGGCCCTCCCCAAGCGCTGGAACAGCTGGCCAGAACCCTGAGGGAAGTGCTGATCACTGGAGCACATTTTCCAGGAAGCCAATTCATTGGCTGGCTCACTCCCCACAGGTTGGAGAAGCAGAGCCTGGGAACCAGGGGCTGAGAAGAGGGCCTCAAAAGCTCCAGGCCCCGCCCACCAGACCTGACACACTTTTCCAACCCAGCCCACTGTTCGAGAAGCCGGAGGGTGTAAATCACACGGTCTCCCTTTTGCAGAAAGGAAACTCGAAGCCCAGGAAGATAAGCCTTTGGGTCATTGGCCCCTTTCAGAGGTCACAGCCACCTGCAGAGCTGACTACCCTTCCCAGCCTCCCTTGCGGCTACAGGCGGCCATGCTGACCACTCTCTAGCCAATGAGACATGAGCAGAAGTGACGTCTATAACTTCGGGGGTTAGCTCACAGAAGGCAGAGTTGTGCCCTCCTTTCTTGTTCTTCTTCCCGTGAACTAGTGAGCCATCTTGGACGAGACAGCCAAGGGCAGCACCTCAGAATAATGGAGCAGGAACATGGAAAGAGCTTGGGCCCCTCACACCCGGGCGCATGGCCTGGGGACACCCTCTGGGCCCTGACCGGCTTATGCTGCACACACTGTTACAACAAAATAGCCCATCTCCATGAGGCTACTATTAACTCAGTTATTTGCTTCAGCCATTGAATCCATATCCTCCCAACTCAGGACTCACAGCACAGCCCAGGGTGAGTTTCCTCAGGAAAGGAAACCCAGGACCACTGGGACTAACCCCAGGGGCTCTCATTGTCCCGGGATAACAGAGCTGTGACCTCCACCCCAGGGGCCAGCTGTTTTCTTGAAGTAAGAGCTGGGGAAGTTGCTCGGAGGAAGCTGCTAGATTGCCAAGAATCGGAAGAAAAATAAACACAGCTGATAATCCACCAGCATAGACACCAGCGCACCTGCACTACTTGTTAAAACGCTGGAATTCGTCCAGGCCACAGATGAGCAGCCACAGCCCTGAGCCACCCCGACCCCGAAAGGGTCCCCCTCCCCAGCTATCCAGGCTCCAGACAGACCCAGCATTTAAAGGGGCAACACGTGGCCCAGAAAGGGGTCACCAGGACCTCATCCTGACTCCTGGACATCGATTCAGCAAGCCCTACCGCTTGTTAAGTGGTTTGAACCTGACCCCTGGCTACAAGGTGCCTGGTCTGGACTGACTGAATGGAAATGAACCACTGAACTCGGTATTGAGGGCAAGGAGGGTAGCAGGAGATCCGACAGCTGGAGACCGGCCACCGAATCCCCTCCTGCACCTCCCCCTCTCCCTCTCTCCTCTCTCAACCAGAAACACCTGCCCCCACCCCAGGCCTGCCCTTGCCGATTCAGAGTGTCCCACAATCACACCCAGATATTATTGCACGCTTTTATTTACAGAAAACACAGATAAAGCATTTCAATGTTCATTTAGCAAACCGATCCACTTTTTTTTTTCTTTTTGGCACAAAGAAATATCACTGATGGACCCCAAGATCAATCAGAAACCCATAAGATTTATCAGCCATCACTGGTCCAGGGGCAGCCACGAGACTCAGACAGACAGACAGACAGCACCGCCACAGACTGGAAAAATAAACAAGGTCCACATTCACCTCACAGTAAAAACCTGCTCACCGACAGGCAAGGGTGAGCAGGAGGGGGCAGTTTCTCTGCTCCGGGGTGGGGGTGGGGGGACAGGGGGCATTGGGGGCAGGAAGCAGGACCGGGAGGGATTAGACACCATTCATAAACTAGAGAGAGGTGGCCTTTTCTTTTTAACCTCTTACCTTGTGGAAGTAAGACAGTGCAAAAACTACCATACCCTGACCACGTCCATGGGAAAAGCCTCAGAATTTCTGTGGATTGGGGTGTGCATCTCTCCTAGCGGGCGCCCGTGTGTGTGTGTGTGTGTGTGTGTGAGTGTGGTGCTTGTAAACATTGTCACCATCCACGCAGAGCCCCAACGTCCGTGTGTCTGAATGGGGTGGGGGCTCTCCCCTGCTTCGCGCCCCCTCTGCCCTGGGCGATGCCTGTCTGAGACATAGTGCAAATTTTAGAGACGAAAAGGGGCAGAAGGAAGTGGAGGCCGGGCGGGGGGCCGGAGGGACACTGAGACAGGGAGGGGGAAATAAGGCAACAGTTAAAAACGGTCCATTTTTATCCAACCCGACACCACGTGCCCCTCGCCCCCGCCCCCGGAGCCCCCGTCACGAGAAGGGCCGGAAGTCCCGCTCCTCCACCAGGCTGACCGAGGGATTCTTGAGCTCCTCTTCTGACGTGGCCATCCTGTAGCCCAGCTGCGCCAGCACGCGTTGGCAGGCGTTCTGGGCAAAGGCCACGATGTCGTAGGAGAGGCGGAAGCGCCACTTCTCGGCCGTGGCCGCCGAGTTGCGCACGGTGCCGTACTTGTGCTTGCCCAGGGCGGGGTCGCCCCGCGTGTTGTTCTGGATCCAGCGGGCCACGTGGCTGTCCAGGGGGATCCCCAGGAACCCGTAGATCTCCTCGGTCTTCTTCATGGGGTTCCTGGCCAGGTCCTCGTAGCGCACCAGCATGTACTTGCCCTTGAGCCACGGGGGCCGCGTGAGGCCGGTGGACACGGAGTTGGAGAAGTCCTCGCACACTGTGGTGAGCTGCGTCACATCCAGGTTGTAGGGCTTCCTCCCGGTGCCGTACCAGAGCCGCCAGAGCCGGTACGTGTCTCGAAAGGTCTCGCTTCGGGAGGCCAGGATGCCACGGGGGTCTCTGACCAGCTGGATGACCTTGAGGTTTAACCGTGGGTCTTCCACCAGGGCCCGAAGGTCGTTAACCTCGGGCACCCGCACGGTCTTGATAGCCACGTGGCTGCGCTCGCGACAGGCCTCGGCGGCCACCGTCAGATTCAGCACGCCGCACTTGCGCACACAGTCCCCCTCCTCCAGCACCAGGTCGGCGGAGCCCGGGGGGTCGCACACGGGCCGAGAGCACAGCACCCTGCTGGCCCCGCGGCGGAAGATCCTGTCGGTGGTGTGGTTGACCGGCGGCGGCTTGATGTAGTTCTCCAAGAAGTAGAGGTCACAGTCATAGAGGCTCCTTAGAAGGTCTCGGCTGGCGCCCAGCATGACGCGCCGGTCCGCCGGGCTCTTGCCCTGGGTGAATCGGGGGATGAGCGTGTTCTGGACGTGGTAGAGGGGCTCGAACAGGTAGAAAACGTCCAGGTGCTGGTTGAAGAGCTGGCCCACGAAGGAGGAGCCGCTGCGCGTGGTGGCGAGGATGAGGATGTGGGTCTTGCGAGAGACGTTGTAGGCCAAGGTGGGCCCCTCCTCGCACAGCCGCTCGGCCAGCCCCGCCTCTGCCAACCCCGGGCAGGTATGGAAGGACTTGGCGGTGAAGGTGCGGATGGCCGTGTACTGGATGGCGATGGAGGCCAGCGCAAGGAGGAGGACGGCCTTCCAGGAACATTGCATGGCTGGGCACCTTCATGGGGCTGCTTCTCCACCGTGCGGGATCTGCGGGCAAAGGTGGGCAGTCCTCAGGGAGCGGCCAGGTGCGGGTGCATCCCTCGGCCCCCTCTGCTCCCTCAGAAGGGCTGGTCTCCAGAGGCCCCTGGGACCTACCTGATTGATTCCCAGCCCAATGTTCACACAGGCACCTAAGGGCTGAGCAGCTTCTAGGCCAGACTTCCCATTCTGTGGGGGCTCCTGGGAGTTTCTGGGGACTGATCGACTGACTACCCACACCCCCAGGTTGCAGGGGATTCCCATCGGGTACCTTGAGCTCCTTAGCAGGGCTCTACTATGCAAGAAGCAGGCTTCCCTGGCTTGGACACTCAGGGGCCCACCAGTCCTGGCCTCAGGCCATTCCCCTGCCACTGCCTGTCACCCCTGCCAGCATTTCCTGGGCCTGCCTGCATCTTCTACCCCCGTGAGCAGGCACCTGGTCCCCCACAGAGTCATCTCTCCCCCATCCCCTGCCCACCCCTAGGAGGAAAAGGAGCTCACGTCAGATGCCTCCTCCTGACCCAAGCCTGGTGTCTAAAAGACCCTGCACACCATGCGTATCCACTCACCTATGCCCACCGGGCCGGAAAGGGGGGCAACTGTGCCAAGCCCACCTCCCCAACTTAGGGATGTAGGTGACCAGTTTACTCTAGCTGAGGACTCCTGGGGGGCAGTGAGAGCCAACTGGCTCAGAACAGGACAGGCCTGGGGCTGTTGACAACCATCCCTTCCCAGGCCCCAGCACCCTCCAGGTTTGTTTCTGGCCACAGAGGCAAGGGGTCCAGGCAGGGAGCAGATGCCCCCCACTGACAGCAGAGTCAGCTGGCTCCTCCTCCGGGTCCCCCTTCCCAGCCAACCCTCAAGAGCCTCCGCCATTAGGCTCTCAGCCCTTCTGTGCACAGGGGGAGCTCAGAGACCCCAGTGTGACCCAGGAATGGCCCCCTGAGAGCCAGGCAGGACAGGGAGGAGAGGAAGGAACAGAAGGGATGCCTGAAGGAATGGAGAAAGCAGGCGGGTGGGGAGAGGAGAGCAGGGAAAATGAAAGGTGTGCCACGGGTCTGGAACAAGGTGCCAGCCTGAGCATCTGGAAGTCAGCCCCATGAGAGGCCGGCTCAGCTCCCAGGCCCTGGGGCGGGGGCTGCTCTAAGAGCGAACCACTCACCAAAGAGGGGCTGCTCCAAGCTGGGGAGTCCGCAGATGCCGGGTCTCCTGGCCTAGCCGGCGGTCCCAGCCTGTTCAGATGTCCTGTGGCCAGCGGATTGCAGAGGGAGAGGTAGGGGAGGGGTTCTGAGGGCGGGGGGCGGGGGGTTGATCTGTCAGTACTGCCCTTCCCACACCTTCTGTCCTGTGTCCTGTGCCCCCACAGACTGCTTTCCAGGGTCAGGTGACGACGTCACCGACTCAGGGCTCCAAATATCCCAGTGCCATTTTTTATCTCCTGGAGCTGGCCCTTGGAGTCCTGGGCCCTCCACCCACCTCGCCCACCCCCTACACATCCTCTCCTAGCAAGTCACTGTCCCTCACACCATGACCCTAGGGGCAGGCCTGCACCCCCAGCTGACCAAGAGCTGGTGCCCCACATGGGCAGCCACCCCAGGGAGGACCCCCAAAGTCATCGCCCAAGGGAGCTGCAAAGGAATCCACTGGCCACAAGTACGCCGAGGCCTGGCTGGCTCTGTTCAGCTCTGGTGGCCAGACTGACCCAACCAGACAGAGCGCTCAGCACCGGACAAAGAAACAGTGTCAGAGTCAAGGCTATCCCAGAAAATTAAACCGGAGCACAGCCCCGGTTGGGTTCTGCTTTTTAAATCAACAGAATGACCTGACCCTTCAAACTCTGCCTCGTTCAGTGACTCCCCAAGAGAGGTTTAGTGAAGTCAGCAGGGCCGGGGTCTCACCTCTGACCTCCAGCTGGAAACGGCGGCTCTGTCTCGATAGCCCGGACTCTGAGGCCGCACGGAAGGGACAGCCGGGGAGAGAGATTCTTCGATCCTCGCCGGAGAGGAGAGCGGCTACCTAAAACTCAAAGCAGAAGTGGACCAGGGAGCATTCTTGACCTTGATGCTGTTCGCGGATTCTAAGTTAAAACATCAAGACTGCAGTGAGCGTTATTTCAGTTAGCATCTACTGAGTACCTCCCAAGTGCTCAGCCTGCATTGGCTCATTTATTCCTCACAGGGATTTCGAGTGGAAGCCAGTGTTAGCTCCATTTCATAGGGGAGAAAACTGAGGCACAGAGAGTGGAGGAACCTGCCTGAGCTCACATGTCTGGTTTAACGCGCATCCAGCAGGTTCCCCAAAAGACCACGCTCTTTCCCTCTGAGATTTGACCTTGCTCCTCCAGCTTCCGCATACTTGGCCTTCAAACATGCATCCGATTAATGTCCCCAGCCCATTGGTGAATCGGCGAGAGAGAGAAAGAGACAGGGCATTAGAAGGGCACAGACGATCTGTGAGACTTGGGGCATGTTCCTTCCCTTCGCTGTCTGGTCTTCTTATCTACTGGCTCATGGCTGAGGAGGTGGACTTGTGCTTCGTGAATATTCTTCCCGCATCCCGCTACTTGGCATGACTCCATTGGGGGAGGGTCTCGTGGATCCTCACTTCCCAAACCTGCAGTGCTGCCTGCCTCGGCCAACTCCGAACACCGTGCCGTTCCTTACAGCCCCCGCTGGGCGGTCAGGGTCTTCACTGCCATTGTTTATATGGAGAAA
>NC_043710.1:17126912-17135801 GCF_006229205.1 Suricata suricatta | reverse complement strand
AACCCTCCTCCTTGACCCACGGCATTGAACCCCCTGTGGACCCCACCAAGACAGGAAACAGAAGTCTTGAAGAGATTTCACTTAACTCTTAATATTCTGGTACCAAAAGGAGAACTCACCCATAGAGGGGACCATTTAAGTCTCTCTCCCCACTCCCTCACCCCACCCCAACCCGGAGAAACTCAAGGCCAGGATTAGAAACAGTTGTCTTGGCTAAGAACTCAGAAGTAACTCAAGTATCCCGATGTCCTAAATCCCTAAGAAAGTGGGACTCATTTCACAGGTGTGGCCTGAGCACCAACGAGGCAACTGTGTTCAAAGGCCCAACCACAGGCCACTCCCCTGTCTCCCAGGAGGGCAAAGCAGGGGCATGGGAACAGGAAGAGGAAGAAAGTCAGACCCTTCTAGAAATGCCCCTGCTCTCCTACCAGCCTGGCAGAGCTGGGCTTGGGGCCGGCCAAGCTTCCTTGGTATGCTGGAGGCATCTGCCCTGGAAACCAGAGGCCCCAGGGCCAGGGCCCGCTGTTCCCAGGGGAGCCCTGGCCACTGCGAGGAACGCTTCAATGCTGTTGTCCTCCAGGCCAGACTGCGAGCCCCACAGCCCCTCTCTGGACTTTGAGTAGCCTTTGGCATGGCCTTCCTCCACCACTGGGGAGTCAAAATCCAGACAAACCTTAGACACAGGAGCCCAGAATCTGTAAGTTCTGTTGGAAGGCAGGGGAGCCAGTGAACTCCCAGCAGAAAGCTCAGACTTCAGGGTCAGCCACCAACAAATTAGGGGACATATTAGGGCCCACAGTGGGAGTTAAAAGCATCTGTACATTAGAGAATTATAATTCAGAGCTCAGAGCTCAAGCCACAACCTACTGGATATCACGTAGCAGGTGTGTGGACCTGGATTCACTAGCTTTTTCTGGGCCTCAGTTTTCCTACCCATAAAGTGGGTATAACCATAGTAGTGGTTGTAAGAATTAAAGCATTTAGTCAATGCCAGGCATATAGAATAACGTCATGCTTGGGACTATGGGCTCTGGCATGAGCCTCATGGATGTCCAGGTTTCTTAATCTCTCCGGGCCTCTGTTTTCTCACCCAAAAAATGGGGGTAATTTTAACAAGGCTGTTGTCAGAACGAATTAGTTAACACAGTGCCTGGCATAAAGTAAGCACTCAATAAATACATTAACTATTATCATTAAATGTCTTGTTTGCTTTTTGTCTTGGGTTAAGCCCCTCAGAACAGAGCTCACTGACTCTGAGGGTGAGGTAGGCACTCTCCCCGACTGCGGAGTCCAGACCTCTGCCAGGGAGGCCTCTGCCCACAGCCCCTTCCCCCGCTCTCCTCTCCCAGCCTAAGAACGTTCTGCGCCTGGGCCACCACAGTGGCTTGCCTGCTGCCCTCTAGTGGCCACATCCTGTAGTGCCACCTCTTAGCGCCACGTCCTTGCTGCGTTCAGAATTCCTGGCTGGTGTGAGGATTCAGCCCGGCAGGAAGGTGAGGTTGCAGGATGCAGCGAGGTGCGATGATGACATCTCCACCTGAGCTGTGACCTCTGTTCCGTGCACCCTCTCTCCCTCCCCCTCACACCAAGAGACAAGCAGCAACAGGCGGCCTCACCTCATCCAGAGGGCCTCTCCTCTGAGTCTCATTCCTCTCTGGCGGGGGAAGGAACACTGAACATCACAGGCGGGGACAGCCTGTTTTCCCTGGCTGGGTGACCTTGGACTAACCCCCTGGCCTCTCTGTGCCTAGATTTTCCCAAAGATCCAGAGACACTAAGGGCCTCCCAGCTCTGACAGTAGGTCTCTGATCCTGGGAAGACCTCATGCTCCATTTTCAGAGTCAGGGCCACCCCAGCTGCAGGCAGAGGGATGCCCCTTTGGGAGTGGAAGTGCCCCAGTCATCTTCCGAGGGGGTATCAGGGCTGGCAGCTGGGCCCTATCCCCATCCGCTTGGTCCGTGGCAGCCCCGGTGGGGCCTAAGAGCCAAGGGGCTCTGCCCTCTGGTGAGTTAGCCCCCGGCCTCCTGCTCTGTGAAATCCCATGCAACCCAGAGCCGTGGCATTTGCCTCTTCTGGGCCACAAGCCCCTTGGAAAGACTCAGTCCCTGTTTCCAGAAAGGCTCATTTGTATCCACAATTTTACACAATCAGAAGGCTCCTGGACCCCCTAAAGCCCACCCATGGGCTCCTTGGAAGCTTTGTCCCCTTTATGAGGAGCATGTTCCCCTGCCCCAAGATTTTCTTTCCAATTGGCCACATCAGAGAAGCCTCCACAGCAGTATATACCGATGTGGGGCACTCGCCCAAGATAAAAAAAGCTAGAGCCAGAAAACACATGTGCAATAGTATATACTATCCGCTCCTTGTTTGTAAAAAGGGGATGCGGTTGGGGGGGGTGGTATTTATACACATGCATATACAACCACTGAGCGAACTCTCACTGAACTGGTAACTGTCGATGCCCCGGCGGGAGGAGCGAGGAGGCCGGAGTGGGAGGAAGGCAGTTTACACTGCGCCTCTCAGTTCCATTTGAGTTTATTAACTTTCTGGGCTAGAGCAAAGCCACCCCATGCAACAACTGGAGGGGTGGGGCACTGAAGTCGGCCCTGGCAAGCCACTGTGCCTCCAGTTCTGTCCCCAGGGCACTGCCAGCCAGCTCCTCCCCTGGCCCCCCCACCCCCGCCAAGGCACCAGGGTCAAAGTCACTACCTTTCAGCTCTGTTCAGCAGGCCACTAAGGAGAGCAGTCAGCTGGTGCTGCCGAGACAGGGCAGCAGCGGGAAAAGGGGAAGACTTCAGGGAGGCCCGGGGCTGCGGGAAGCAACTGAAGCCCGAGGTGGGGAAATGACTCCTCTCCCAGCTTTTTCTTCCCAAAAACAGGTTGTGAGGCTCCAGGGAGATCGGGAAAGCAAAGAATAAGGATCCTGAACCTGATCTTTCTGGCCAGGCTCGAGAGCCAGGATGGGGGGGCCCAAGGCTCAGAGGCCCCAGGAACTAGAGCAAGGGGCAGGGGGGGCTGGATAGGGAGGGGGAGTTGGCACACAGACCGCTGGGAGAGACTGCAGAAAGGAAGTGCTTCATCCCTGGGTCTGTGGTAGCTGATCCACCATAGATGTTTGTTTAGTTAAGACGAAAACATATAAAAGAGCAAGGTTGGGTTTTTTTTCTTCCTTAAAAGAGTGAGGTGAAGACAAAATGAGCATGTGAAAAACACGAGTACGGAAGGCCGGAAGAACTAGAAGCCAGATTAGCATACAAGAGCCAAGACACTTCTGGGCCAGCATATGGATCCGAGCTACCCGGCAGCCAATGGGAAATGGGAAATATTTCATGTTTCCTAGGAGCCATGAGATGAAAGTGAAAACATCTGCTCAAGAGATGCCTGCCTATTCCCGACATTGAATCTAGCACAGGGCTTCTTCTAAGAGGTGTTCTAGAGAATGCTGAGCATCGCTTGCCATTCTCAAGACCTCATACCCACGAAGCCCGAGGACAAGCTTCATGGAGCTGTGTTCTAGAACATCCTCCAAGGTGAGCTGTATGCCAACACATACTTCAGCCAATGCAACCTCCCAGGGAAGGAGATTTCATGGGGTCCGGGATCAGCCTCTGTGGTCTGGGTCAGCCCAACGGGGATCGGAGGCCATAGCACAGGGGTCAGACCTCCTCAGGTTGAAACATTGTGAGGCAGTGGACCTTCTCCCTGGAATCTGCATCAACACGAACATGGTGCTTGTGTACAATCTTTAGAGTCCCTGGGCCCATGCCTATCCCCAGACCCCACAAGCAGAACCAGTATACCCTTTGGGCACCTGGAGCAGGTCCAGTTCTTACAATCATGGTTCCAGACAGCAACTGCCCCCCAACAGTTCGCCCTCAGCAGAGACACTCAGCTGCCTCTTAGGAGCTCCAGTATCTCCAGAGCAGCTCACTCCAGTGTCCACACATCGTGACACTGAGGACACCCACGGGTGTCTCGAGCCTCCTTGAAAAGTTACCCACAGGGGCACCTGGGCGGCTCAGTTGGTTCAGCGTCTGATTCTTGATTTCAGTGCAGATCATGACCTCATGGTTCATGAGATCGAGCCCCATGTCGGGCTCTGTGCTGCTTAGGATTTTCTCTCTCTCTCCCTCTCTCTCTCTCTCTGTCCCTCCCCTGCTCATGTTCACTCCCTCTCCCTCACAATAAACTTAAAAAGAAAGGAAAGTTGCCCACAGCTGTGCCAGGAGGCAGGTTGGGTGATGGTTGGGACCCCAGCTGTGGGGCCAGACAGGCCTGGGTTTGAATCTCACTGCTATGGCTCCAGAGCTATGAGAACTCGAGCAAGGCACTTAACTTCTATAGACCTCAGTTGTCCTTATCCGTGAAACGGGAAAGGCAGTCACAGAATCTTCCAAATACCTGGCTTGCAACACAGAATGTCAGTAAATATTAAGAGCCTCGCACAGTGCTGGGCACAGAGCAAGCCCTCACTAAGGAAGAACCTTGAGGGTGATTTGCAGCAACTCCAACCTACAGGCCAGCTGGACTGGCCTGAAACCATGTACAGAAGGAAAAACAGATACCACAGCCTCCCCCCCCCCCCGAAGCTCCATAGCCTGTGTGGTTGAAGACACTTGCTGTCGAGGCTGCAGGGAATGCCTCCCGGGCCTCCTGTGGGCCCAGCGGGCTGGCAGGGTCCTGGCCCAACCTGAGGAAAGTTTTCTCCAGCAGTGGGGAGTGACTGACCTCCTGGCACAAGGCTCCAGTGTGCCCAGTGCCTCACGGGAGGGGGGGAAGGATGAGTCAGAAGAGCCCAGGTTCCCTCAGGCCGGTCCTACCACAGCCTGGCCTGTGGTAGGCGGACCCTTCTGTCCCGATGGGCGGAAAGGCCCCGGTTTCCTGTCCTCCCCCCCACGCCTCCCCAACAGCCACTGACGGAGAAGGAACAGTACTGAGGCCCCACCCCCTGGCTACGGGGCTTTGGCCCATCCTCCCAGCTTCAAGGATGGGAGACCTCCAGCCGAAGCTGAAGCACCAGCAGCTGCTGCTGGGAGGTGGGAGGGGGGCTGGCAGGGAGGCGCTATCCATCCCCCAGCTCCAGGAGTCTCCAGCCTGGACCCCAGTTGGCCCCTGGGGATGAGGGCGGGGCATGGGACAGGCTCACCTGAGCCCCTGACACAGGACGGAGGGGCCACAGGGGCACATCCCCAGAGATGACCCTGGCCCTGGCTCACATCCAGTGGGTGCGCCCTGCAAGTACTGTCCTTCAGAGATGAGGAGCAGTGGGGCGCGTGGGCAAGCGAGGGCATTTATCTAGGTTTCTGTGCTGGGGTCAAGGTTCGAGCTCAGCTGGCCGGAGAGTAAGAGCATCACCCAGCGCCTAGAGACTCTAGGGCAGGGGCAAGCAGTGCTGGGGCCCAGGTGACCCCCTGGGACCCAGGCCTCCACCCTGACGTGGGCTTGTCCAACACCTGCTGACCGTCTCTAAGGATCAGGACCCTGGGGTGTCAGCCAGAGGGATGGGGGCGGCCTATGGCCCTACCTGCCTGATTCCCACGCACACGGAACAGGTCTCTGCCATCTCACCACTCCCCCCGGGGGGGGGCGGGGGGGGCTCTCCCTCCTCAGATGAATAATGGAAAGAAGGATTATCAAGAAGACTGGAAGAGAGATAATGGGTGTGGACATGCCTGGTGCAGTCTGGCACCTGAGAGACGCAGCCGAAACGCTCTGGCTAGGCGAGGAGAGGAAAGTGGGAGTGTTTCCTAGTCCAAAAAGCTCAGCAATGTCCAAATCCTTTGCAGCCAGGAGGACACCAAAGAATGTCTTTATTACTTCCTGGCCTGAGATGGTCTGGAATGAGGCTTACGGTGTGGGCTCAAGACCAAGATAAGGTCTCCCTGCTCCCTAATCCCGGAACTTACTACCAGCCCACAGCTGGTTGCACGGATGCCCCTCCCCCCACGCCAGGATGCTGGCGTGGCTCCACTGTCACCCTTCTGTCTCCCGAATGAGAAGCGTTAGGGAGAGCTACCTGCTGGGAACATGAAACCAGATGAGGGTCACGCCCCCACATCAACAGGGACATCAAAAAGACACAGTGGCTGCTCACTGAATGCCCAACGCCATGTTATGAACTTTAGTGCACCATTGTATTTGACCCTCTCCCCGAGCTAGGGAGTGAGGACTACAGCCGTGTCACAGGTGACAGACAGAGGCTCACAGAAGTGACACGTGACTTGCTCCTACAGTTCAGAAGAGGCAGGATGGGGAACTGGATTCAGGCTACGGGGCAGCATGTGAGGTCCTCACCTCTCCCAGGTTCTCCCTGAAGGCTTCCCCTCCTCCCCCCTCTGACTTCCTAAAACCCTGTCTGAACCACCCCACTTAGCCATCCTGACCCTATACTTACGCCTGGAGTGGTTAGGAGCAACACAGCAGGAGGAGAAACCCAGACCTTGGGCCCTGGACAGGCTTACCCTCCCTGATCCCGAGCCACCCGGGGAGGGGAACCTACACTCACCTCCCAGGGCAGGTGAGGGGCTTAAATGAGATGTTAGCATTGTGCCTGGTTCAAGGCAATCACCCAATTAATGATACTTATGGAATGTTGGCTTCAGGCTTGTCTATCTGCCTCATCTTGCCTACAAGATCCCCGAGGGAGAGCCCCAGGCCCTCCATCTGTCCCCGCCCGTGGTGCGGGGCCCAGCCTGGAGCCCACTGCACACTGCAAGGAATTAATGGGCACTGAACAGGCCACTGGCCCCCACAGAGACCCGGGGGAGGAGAGAGCGGTGCCCCGTTCCCCATCCCAGAGGAAGAGATGAGCCCCCTGCTCACAGCCTTCCAGCTCTAATCAAGGAGCAAACACAAAGAGGGCATCTCTATACATTTAGAAAACGCGGGAACTCTGTGCCCCACGTGGCACCATGGGGATTTATAAAGAACAAATCATGCCTGACAAACTTGATAGCTTTCTTGATAGAATTACAAGACTAGTAGATGAAGGAAATGTAGGCAGGGTAATATATCTTGATTTTTAGCAAAGCATTTGATACAGCGCCTCGAGTAATCTTACAAAATTAATTCAAACAGACTTGGCCCTAAGCACTTGTCATGGGGCCGAAAGCAGGAGGGGGTGGGTCCCAAGGGTCCTGAGTGGAGGAGGGGACCCCAGGAGGAAGGGGTGGAGGGGTCGGGTCTGGGAGTGGGGGCAGGGCTGCCCAGCCCCACCACTGGGTCAGATCTTATCTGACATCTTCATTAATGATCCTGAGAGAGGGAGTAAACAGTCCGTTAATGAAATTTGCAGAGGATATTAAATTGGAAGGTGTTGTGAACACCAATGAAGACAGCAAAGTGGTCCAGAGAGAGCTGGGGGGAAGAACCTTGGCAGGAAACTGCGGTTTTGGCAGGGGCCGGGGGGTGGGGTGCTGGACCCGTGGGCTGGGCAGCATCTGGGGCTACCTGCAGAGCCAGGGAAGAGGGCAGGGCGTCCCCCCCGGGGCTGACATGGAGCTGGCAGTGATGAGAGGTGAGGCAGGGAGCACCTTTAGGGAGCCTGGAGCTGAGGACCACCTTACAGGAGGAGGAGGGGCTGTTTGCAGGCCAGGGAGAGGATCGTGGCAACGGAGAGAAGGGCTTGTAAGGCTGACTCTGGCTGAGCCATCACCGGGGCCCTAAATGTCCCCGAGGCACCAAGCTGACACTGCCGAGGCCGGTGCTGCAGAGTAAGGGCAGGCCCCTCTCCCAGCCGGCTGGGCAGTAACACATCAGCTGGTGACTGTCCAGACTCGTAGGCTGTGCTGGGAACATGTCACCAATAGAAGATCTAACCTGGGGGCAGGAGGAGGGGCAGGGTCCCCTTATCTTTCTGGAGTGTTCCCTCCCGACCCCTCTTTCCTCAGGAGGGAGAGGCGTCTCCAGGATCTGGAAAAGTTGCCCCATCCCAAGCTCTTCTCTGGGTCCTCAGAGCCTGGACCTGTCCTGTCCCTCTCTCTCTCTGGCCCAATCCCAAGGAGGCTGAGGCAGAAAGCTGCCCTCCCATCTGGACTTGGAGGATTGGTTCCCACAAGGCCCCTAGACAGGTGGGGTTCGAACCGGAGCCAGGGCTCTCCAGCAGGGTGACAGGCGCTCAGTAATCTAAATAAATGCTTTGTGGGAGGAAGCAATGGAGGGCTGGTTCCCAGCTGGGGAGGCTGGGGAGGCTCTTCCAAAGCAAGAGGCCAGCCCTCTCCAATGTCAAGACCACCTGCAAGTGAAACCACAGGGGGTCCTCCTTCCAACCTCCAGAATTAATAATGACACCTACTGAACATTTACTGTGGTTCCATTATGAGTGCATTCCCCAGATTAACATAGGTGACCTTCACTACAACCCTGCTAAGCAGGTGCCCTTTTCTTCCCATTTCACAGAGGACAAAACAGAGGCACAGCGATGAATGTCAGCACTGAGTCAGGAGGCCCGTGGGAGAAGCAGCAGTGTGCCAAGAGCCTCCAGTAAAGCTGAGCAGCTCCTGATGGGGGGATCACAGTGGGCGGGGGTGGGGGAGAGGCGGCCCCCCTTCCCGTAGGGACCCTGGAGCTTCGCCCAGCCTCTCCCAGCCCCCATCAAAGGGAGTTGGCCCAACTCCTGCCACACTTGTGGAGCCCGATTTTACTATATGTTTCCCTTCTCCCCCACCGCCGCTGCGCTACACCGAGTCCTCAGAACAAGTCTGTTTCCATGGAAACCATACAGTGACTCAGGGCTTCGGGACCTTCTCTGAACCAGATTATGAATATCAAATGCTCCCTCCCCGCACCAATGCAGAGTGAGTTAGAAAAGTAAAGAGAGAGCCACTGTGGGCAAGGGAAGGAGACAGAGGCGTGGGCAAGGGGAACTCGGGGAGGGTACAAGCCTGCTTC
>NC_043710.1:17125457-17126812 GCF_006229205.1 Suricata suricatta | reverse complement strand
AGGGAGGAGGACTGCAGCGCGTTGGGCGCAGGAAGGGCTCCCCGGGCCGGTGGCGGGTGAGCGCCGCGACCACCCCAGCCCTCCCCGCCCCCACTCGGGGAGGGCAGCAAACTTGAGACGCGCGGCGGCCCCGAGGCGCCCAGCTCCCCGCGGCTGCGGAGGGCACTCGGGGGCTGCCCGGGCTTTAGCGTCCCACAACCTGTACGGCTCCGGGCTGCCGAGATGCCCCGAGACCCTGAGGTCCCACGCCTGCACCAACTTTCCAAACCAGAGCTGCATCCAGAGGCAGGGGGCTGCCCGTTGCTTCCTGCGTCCCCGGCTCGGCACCGAGCCCGCACGAATCACTCTGTGATGAGCCTGGCCCCCTTAGGGCCCGGGCCGCCGGATGGTGCAGAGCCCCCCATGGGAAGGCAGAACCACCCTCTCGGTCTTCTCTGGGTAGGACCCCGGGAGCAGCCCCTTCCAGGCTCCGGGAACCCAATGCTTGCTTTCGCAGTAACAGCCCAGAATGGCTCTGGCTGGGAAACTAGGGGTTAAAAGGTAAGACCTGAGGATCCTCCGAGGGTGGCACCTTGGCCTCATTTGCCATGCCACACAGGGTGCCCCTTCCCCCCCCATCCCAGGCCTGCTGTTTCCCAGGATTAGGTGCCTCACCTCTGGTGCAGGTTTCCTTCTGATGTACTTAAACACCGTTCCTAAGCAGGAGGCTCCTAAGAAGGGCAGACTTGAGCCTGGCATCTTTTGGATGGCTGGTTGGGCAGAGAGCAAGAGGGGACCTAGAATTAGGGGCAGGGGAGCAGGTACTCTGGCTGGGAAAGTAGCAGCTTTGGCAAGCTGAAGGAAAGTGTAGGTATGAAGAGGCACACAGGTGGGGACCAAGGTACTGGGTACCGGCCTTCAGGGCTTTCTCAACCCATTACAATTGGGCCAGCTGCCTTAGACAGAGACTTTACCTGGCCAGGCCGTTCCCAGGCTCCAGTCCTCAGCAACCGGGGACACTCAAAGACATCACCATGACCCTGTTTCTTTTTCCAAGTGTTCTCACCGTCATGACTCACACATTGGATTCACCAGGGAGGTATCAAGCCTCCAACCTGTTCTCTTCCCCTCCCTCCTGGGTCTTCAGGGAGCTGCTAGGGAAAGGAGGGGGCGGGTTTGCCTTTGGGCCTCAGCCCCCTGTGGGAGGCCAGGAGCCTGGCACTGTAAACTTTCATTTCCCCGGAACCTGTCCCCATTAGGCCAGGTGGCTGCCCCAGGCCAGGCCAGAGTGGGGGCTTTTGAGAGGAAGTCTCTCCTAATGATACCCCCGACCCTGCCGGGGGTTTGAAATAAAGTCATGCACCCCCGCCCCCCCA
>NC_043710.1:17103956-17125357 GCF_006229205.1 Suricata suricatta | reverse complement strand
CAGGCTGCGCACTGGCACCTCTTCCCATGCCCCCCAGCTCTCCCACTGAGGGTGCTCACCTAGGGCTTTCCGCCTGAGTGCCCCCTCGCCCCAAGAAGTCCGCGGGAGCCGCCTGGCCCCGAACCCACATGCCCTCCACCCCTTACCCAGGCAGCGCAAAGGAGGGACTCCAGAACCCAGAACGGGAGCCAACCCCTAGCCCATCACCCGCGCCCCCCCCCCAACTCCCATCTTTACTTCTCAGGTGTGGAAATGAATCCTTTGCCCTGTTCCAGTTGTGCCTCTTGGGCAGGGGGCATCCCTAGGTGGATTTGCTGGGGACGGTCACCAGGCCAGTCCCACCCCTTTCCCACCAGACTAACACTGGCACTCCTAGGTGGAAAGGTGCAGCCACTGCCGCCCATCGGGAAGGAAGATCTGCCCTCCCCGCCAGGGCCGCAGGCCAAGCACCTCAGTCCTTCGTTCTTAGCACAAATATTGACTAAGCATCTCCCGCAAGCCAGGCCTACATGGGCACCAGGGACTCATTGGTGACAAGACAAACGGACCCCTGGCCTCTTGGAGTGGAATGGAGAAGCAGGGTAAGCAGGCAGAACACCACGTGATCAGCTGCCCCCAGAGCGGAAGAGGACGCCAGAGAATCCCTGCTCAGCTGCCACCGGGCCTGATGGTGCCAGGGCCTGGCCATCAGGGAGGCCGGCTTCCTTATCTGCAGAGGGGTAGGTGGTTACTGTGTCCGAACTCCTGCCGCTCCTCGGCTCTGACCAATTTTCTTCTCCAGCCAGGAAAAGCAGTCGGCCTCCATCTGCACCCATATCTTAACGTCTGGCTTCCGGCTGTAGCCTCTCCATCACTCCTGGACCAGCCCGGGAGCCATGGGGGACTTGCAAACTTCAGGCACCCTGAGAAAGGCTTTGCGCCTGTCTTCCTGAAGATCCTGGTCCTCACTTCAGGGAGCTGCTGTGGAAGACCAGATGGCAAATTGCACGTAAATGCACTCAGCACAGTGTCTGGCACATGGTAAGTGCTTAATAATTGCACCATGTTGTTACTGTTATTGGCTGGTTGGTGTTCAGGGTAGCTATCACTCCCTCACCCAGAGGATAATGTGGCTTCTGTGCTTCTCTGGGGATATCAGGACTCCGACCATCAAGAAACTCTTCACCTAGAACAAGGTAGTAGGAAGGTCCCTGCCCCCCAGGGCCCCCGCCAGACCAAAGGGCCATTGATCTTGGTCACAACTGCAAATTCATAATTGTAAACTCCCCTGCCCCACCTTGAACCTGGCAGCGGATCCCCATCAAGGCAGGAGGTGACCTGGCGTGGTTCAAGATCGCCTCTAGTGGGTTTTCCTGCCGTGCCTCTGCCCTCTGCCCACGGCAGCCAGGGCAGCGCCAACCCTCAATCCTGACTTCAAGGTGACCAGATCCGTTTCCCAGCCTGCCCCCCATGGAGTGGCAGTGCTCTCAGATGCCTAACAAGAGTGCTGACCTTCTAGAAGCAAGGACTTCATGTTTCAGAATCCCATTTGTCCCTGTGTAGAAAACCAACCTCTAACAGCCAGCGCTGAGGCCCCAGAACGTTCCCTTTCACCCAGAGCTAATCCCTCCCCAAGACTTCGGCCTGACAAGAATAGTCAGGGTTTAGAGAAGACCTTCTCTATCTCACACTCTCAGATCCAGCGCCTCATTTTTCAAATTCTGGTGTATTTTGGGTAGAAAGGAGGGAAATGTACATCTGGCTGACATGAAAAGATTGGTGTGGTTGTAATGTAAAGATGGAGTGGAATTTGGATTTTTTTTTGAAAAATATTTAAACTCTAAAAATAGACACAGGTCTTGGTCTCAGGAACACCAGGATTCTGTTTCCAGTTTCCTGAACTCTCCCAGTTGATAACAAGCATGACTGTTTCATGAGCACCTACTGTGTGCACTGTACTGTGGCGAGTGCAGTAGGAGGGAAAAGAAGAGGGAGAACACAGAAGCAGAGGCCTTTGCTCAGGGAACTTGGATCCCACACGGGGAACTGGGAAAGAGCCATTGCCACAAATGACAGCAAGTATAAAATAGGTAGCCTTGAAAGTCAGAGGAGGATGAAGTCTTGGAGAGCTGTTCAGGGAGGGCTTCCTGGAGGAGGTGGCAGTCAAACTGAGGCTGGAGGGATGGATAGGGTGTAAAGAGCCAAAAGACCGCAAGAGCCTGTGAGCAGCAGCAGCTGCCACCTGGAGCTGATTTGCGTGACGACAGGAAGGTTAGTAGGAATGGCTAACGTTGGAGATCTTACACCGTGCTGTTTGGGTGGATTGTTTTGTCTCACCTGCAAAACAACGCTGTGAAGGGGGTGTTCCCTTTCCCGTTTTACAGATAAGGAAACTGAGGCCCAAAGCGCTTAAGCAGCCTACGCAGGTCTGCAGCGCTAATGAGCAGCGCAGCCAGCACTGGAGCAAGCGCTCTGGCTGCCAACACTCTGCTGTGAGTCTGGCTGGTGGGGGTGCACGCAGGGAAGAGGAGGGGGCCGAGCGGGCCAGGGGGCAGGCCCTTCAGAAGCCCCTGGACAGGGGGTTTTCTGAGATAGAGCCCGCAGACCCTCCTGGAGAACTCTGATATGAAGCATGCCCTTTTCTCTCCCCAGCGTGCAGGCCCCTGGGGTATTTGGAAATTGGTTAAGGGATTTGGGGGCTCAAGATTTCAGTTTTTTAATATCTCTTGCCCGTCCATCCAGTGGCAGTCTGGGTCACCCACCTTGTGATTTCAGTCTGTTCTGGGAGATCGATGGCCTGGGCTTTGATTTAAGATGTGCCGCTGGGGTCTCAATTTCCCCTGTCTCACCGGTGACGCTGACAAGGAAGCGAGCTCAGAGAAGATGGCTCCCGGCTCTTCCCCAGACGGCAGGCCTGTGATCCCACAGCACCTGTAGAGAAAGTTCTGACCAGAAACTTTGGGCAGAGGTAGGCGGGCCCAGTGGACCCGTCCTCCGCAGCCTCAGTTTCCCTACAGATGACATGGAAGGCCTCCTGTGTAGTTCCATTCAAGAGAGAGGTGGGGGAACCCTCAGAGGCAAGCTCACCAACTCCCCCTCTTCACAGATGAGCAAACTGAGACTCAGAGAGGGTGAATGACTCACCCAAGGCCACACAGGAGTTGAGCCTTCAGTTGGGTCTCCCTACTTTGCACCAAAAAGACCTCTTCTCCCCCACTTTTGCCCTGTTCTGGGTGAGTTCCTCTCCCAGATAAATCAAGGGACCTGAACTTCTTTGTGGTTGAAATGACACAAATATTTGAGAACCTTACCCCAGGCCAGACACTGGACTGGTCCCTCAGATATCTAGGATCCATTTCTTCCTCATAAGATCACCGTGGGTCACTGAGCCCGGAGGTGGCCGGGCCTTGTCAGCTCCTGGATCCAAAAGACCAGCTCATTTTGGCAAAAATTCAAAATTCCCGTTCTTGCCTTTTCGGCTCCTTAGTGGCAGCCCCTTGACGAGTCATTCCACTGCTCCCACCCCCAACAGGGTCCCTGTGAGGCCCTCCAAAGAGTGTCGTGTTGCTCCCAGACCAGCCTCGCTGCTGCGGCCACCACTGGCCATCATCCTGGGTGTCTGCTCTTGCTCTAGAACCTGCCCGAAACCATGAGGCTACTAGAAGGAATACCCCCACCCCCAACACACCTCCCTGACTGTAACCCTCGTGGGGAAATTAATGTCCAGGCAAAGGGGTAACTCCTGATGCACCTATGGCCCCAGACATCAGGCAGGTCCGGGGTGGGGGGAAGTAGTGTCTTCTCCAACACTGGGGCCATCGGTCCCCAGGGCCCTGGAGCGCATCTGCTTAGGCCTCAGGACCTCCCGTAAAAGAGACTGTCCCGTGGTGGCTGCACTGTCTAACCACTGGCCTTAAATGGAGGCCAGGGGGCCGGGGAGGAGGGCACCGTTCCCTCCTGACTCCTTCTCTTCTTGGAAACACTCCCAGCAAACAGTCCCTCTCCTTCTCCAGTACAGAACAAGATGCTCCAACCAATCTTGGTGGAGGGGAGGAAACGGGGAAACTCAGTGATTTATGTCTGGGAAGTAGCCAAGCCACAGTGCACCTGCTGCCCAGACCACCCTGGCCAGCCCAGGGCCCCGGCCCTTCGGGGCCTGGCGGGCGGGAAGCAGGAGGGGTCTGTGTCACCGGTTCGAGCCCAGTCCCCCTGGGCTCCATCGTCCTTCCTCCGGCTTTGTGCCGTGCAGCCCAGGTCTTGCCAAGGCCAGTCTCATCCAAGTCCCCCCAAAGTTTCCTGGAGGAAGGTGAGGTCAGAGAAGGCCAGATATCCATTTCCTGCTGAGAGAGGGGGAAAGCTGCCTGCTGAGGAAGAGGTCTAGCATAGATGTTGACCTTCCCTAAGCCACTCTGCTGGCCGTTGCCTCACTCAACCCTGGCGGAGTGTGGCCCAGGCTGGGGAGAATCAGGTGCTCTCGGGATCCCTCACTTGCCCCAGTGCTTCCCAGAGCCTGCCTGCTGGGGGAGCAGAGACATGGCCACAGGGCCCGTGTTCATCCGGAAATTCTGCCTCAGAGTCCCCACCCAAAGGCACCCCACCCAAGACACTCGGCCATAGAGCTACGAGGAGACAAACAGACTGACCAAAGGCAAACAGGGCCTAAGGAGGGCTGCAGACCCTGTGTCTGATCTAAAAATAAGGTTCAGGGACTATCTCACAGGGCCTGGGGCTGGGAAGGTGGTTGGGGTTGGGGGCGGGTAGCACAGGATCATGGGCTGGAATTAAAACTCCCATCCTGGGTAATTCCCAGGCCTCTCTTGGGCTGTTTCTGTGGCAAGGGAGTCTGGCCCAGAGAAGACAGGATCCTGGCAGGCCTGGGCTTCCTCCTCTGCTCCTCCTTACAAAAGCCTCAGCCCCTGGATCGGACAGGTCAGACGCGGGTGCATGGCCCAACTCAGACCTGGCAAGGCACAGATCGGGGCCCAAGCCCTGTAGAGGCGGGTGTTGGGGCCCAGGGAGCAAATGACAGGATGTGTGGGACTTTAGGAGGCCACCAGGTACTTGGCCCAGACTCTAGGGACATGGGCTTTCTAGAACATACCCAGGATCTCCAGTGTGGTCTCTTAACTGAGACAGGAAGAAATCAAGGCCCCAGGAAGCCTGGATCCTTGTCTGTAAACCCTTGCCTTTACCCTCCAGGTACCTCCCCCTTCACTTGGCTCTAGGCCAGCCCCTCCCTGTTCTGACTTCTGTCCTCATGCCCCACACCTGCCCTCTTCCTGCAGCCCCTATTCCCTCTTCCTCATGGGGGCTCACTTCATGTTGGCCCCCACGGCAACCCCCTCCCCAGCCCTGGCTGGTGCTGAGAAAGTAGGAATCCCTTCTGGCACATTCCCTGCTGGCTTATAGTGATAAGCAGAGAGAAGGGGGGCCCTACACTGGATCTCGCAGGTGGGCATTAAAGGGCAAGAGTGTCACCTCTGAGGAACCTGGGAGCAGCCCAGCAGGGAGGTGTCTAGATTCGTCGTTCTTGCCAGCACACAAAGTCCTGCACTGAGAAGTCCGACTCAAAGGCAGCCACAAGTCCTGCCTCCTGGACCAGTTCTTGGGGTGTGAGCCACCTGGCAGGAGAGGCCTGCTTCTAGGTGGTTCCCTGTGGGCCAGTGCATTCCCCAGACCCTCAGGGTGCCCACATTCCCGCACACCAAGGAGGGAGAAGTAAGCACTCAATGTCTGCTTCCCTCTTCTCACCTTGTCCCCGTTCCTCATCTACCCCCAGCCTCATGGAGTCAAGGTGCCAGCTCGGAATGCACATCGGCAGGTGCCCCAGGCCCTAGCATTCCAGAACCAGGAGGCCAAGTAGAGAACGGAGACATCCTCTAGGCATCCCCTGACTAGCTCTACATCAAAAGGAGGCTCTTTTCCTCCCCACTCTGGGAAAGGAAGGGAAGAGGGTGTCCTGCCAGGTGTGGTCAGCTCTCAGTCAGGAGCCTATGCACCTCCCACTGGACAGCCCATCCCTGGTCAGTGCTGTACCGGCCGGCTCTGGGAACTCTGCCCTGGAACAATGGAGCCATTCACATAGCCTGGGCTTTGCACAATGACCCTCTTCGTCTGTCTCTGTGGCTAGACGGTATGTGAGTGAGTGAGTGAGTGAGCGAGCGAGCAAGTGTGTGTGTGTGTGTGTGTGTGTGTGTGTGTGTGTGTGAGAGAGAGAGAGAGAGAGAGAGAGAGAGAGAGAGAAAGAATCTGAAGTTAACTGGAGAGCCCAGACAGAGACGAAATAAAGAATACCATTTGGGGATTTAAATAAACCTGACATCCATCCTTTCTTGGAAAATTACTATGTGCCAGGCAAGTGAGTCCATTCCAACTTTGTACCCATTTTAAAGATAAGCAAACTGAGGTGAGTTGAGAAGTTAGAGAAGTCAGAATAATTGGGAACCTCTTGGCAAGCGCATTGACTGAGAAGAGGCACAAGGGAACTTTCAGGACGACGGAAGGTACTCTGGGTGGCAATCACGTGGGTGTATACAAATGCAAACATTCTTTGTCCACCGAAGATTTGTGCAGTTTGCTGTATGTAACTTTTATTTCATTTTTTAAAATGGCAATACATCCATAGGATGGAATATTACCCACCATAACTAAAGACTAAGGAAGCTCTTTGTATACCAATATAGATTGCCAAAATACACTGTTAAATGAAAAAGAGCAATGGGCAAAACATTTTCCAGATAGTATGCAAATGTGTTTTAAAACGTGCTCTATACAGATCTGTTTGTGTGTGTTTAAATCATCTCTGGAGACACAGAGAAACCACGGCTGCCCCTGGGAAGAGGAGTCACACTTCTGGACAGACACACAGGCTGGAGGAAGACCTTTCACAATAAACCCTTTTCTTGACCCATGGGAGCGTATTACTCAAAACGTGAGTGAAATTAAAACCAATGGCGTAAGAGTAGCATTGCTGCCGAGTCCCAAGCCGTCCTGTCCGTTGCTTCAGTGCATTTAATTCCAAAGTAAAACGGCCCCGGCCTGTCTCCACTCCTCAAACTCTGCCAGACAGCATCTGGCTGTGGCTGCCTGGCTGGGAGAAGTTCACGGCTGGGCTCCACCACGTGCCACGCCGACCGTGGCCGAGAGTCAGGAGGCCGGCAAAGCCTGGGCTGGAGAGTAGCAGCTGGCATCACAGAGCCCGGCTCCCCGTGGCCCCTGGATGAAGTCGGGTGCTGTAGGCCTGCCCTCCGGCTGAGGGTTACTGTCCAGGCTCCCGCCCGGCCCAGTCTCCTCGCTCTGCTGTCGCTGCCTCGTGTGCTCCCCTCCACGGCGTCTCCAGGCAAACCCAGGAAGGCCCAGGCCCAGGTGCACCCAGGATATCTGCCCAACTTGGCTGCGGGGGGCAAGGCGGGAGGCAGCGAGAGACCGCCCTCAGCAGAGAAATGCAAGGCTGAGCATCTACTTCTCAACAAGTGCCTGGTTCCAATCCCCGCTCTGCCATTTCCTGGCCGTGGGACGTCAGGCAAGTCACTGCATCACTTTGTGTTTCACTTTCCTCATCTTCGAAATGAAAAACGATGATGCGTCCTGGCTGTCAGGATGATTGTGGGGGGAATGAGGCGCTGAGGAGCTGAAGCCTTGAATCTGGAGCAATGCAGGTGTGTCTTAAAAAGAACTGCTCACCACCCCTGAGTGGCATCCTCTAGGCAGAGCCTTGTTAAAAGTTACCGCGTGCCTCCCAGAAGGGGGTGAGCAAGAGGAAGGACCCAGTGGGGCTTGGAAAACTGGTTTCTGGATCTCGAGGCCAAGAGGTAGGAAGGCTCACATGGGGCGCTGGGGCCACCTTCAGGTCTCCAAGGGTCACCACAACGAAGAAAAGATGAGACAGGTGTCAGCGTGGTGTCTCAGCAGTGTCACCTCCCTTATTTTCCTTGTCCTTACCTGATCCTTTGCGCTCCAGGTTTTTGGGGCCTGTGCACACACCCCCACCCCTGGGCAGGCATAGCTTGAAAGCTCAGTGGCTTTGGGCAAATCACTGGATCTCTGAACCCCATCTTTCCTATCTGTGAGGATCACACAGATGTCCCGCCTCCCTCGTTCCTGGATCCGATCCCTGTAGAGGCCGGAGTCCGTTGTCCTCAGCAGCCTTCACTGGCCACCATGAAGGACCACCTCCGTGGACCATGTACAGGCTGTATGCCAGACACAGGGGAGCAGCCACAGACAGGGGACAGCCCTGTCCTGAATGAGCTCACATTCCAGTGTGATGGTGGTCCAGATGAGGAAGAGACAGAAAGTGAGAGACCAGGCCGCACCGCGATCAGAGGTGGAACGTAGAGGAAAGAGGTGCATTCTGCTAAGAAAAGGGGCCCCCAGATTCCCTGGCACAGGTCTGCCCTGAGCGTCAAATCGGTGGCTCATACAACCCTCAGTAGCCACAAGCGGAGGCAGGAAGGAGGGACAAATAGTAACACCTCTGTTTTATAGGTAAGCGCCGCACAACTCCAAAAGGAGGCTCATCACAGAGACGGGTGCCCGGAGCCCCCACTCCTGTGACCACTTGGTGCATCCCCACCCCAGCATGCCTCCCTGTGCTCCCCTCCCAGCCCCCCATCCCACACTGGCCAGGCCCTGCCTCCTTTGTATGGGTAAGAAACTTCCCACATCCTGAGGTCATTCCTTGGCAGGTGAGAGCTATAGTCAGTCCCTTCACAGGGGTGAGTCTCCCCAAGCCCTAAAACTGCTTCCCACCCTTATCCACCCCCCTGCTCAAATCCACACTAGAAATGCTGTCTCCAAAAGGCCCCTGTTTTGATTATCATCAAGCTTTACTGAGCGCCTAGGCCCTGGGAGCCTCTCACTAGACCTAAGCAGCCCCTAGGCCAGAAACAGGGACAGGCAGGGACACCCTGCATTATTCAGCCAACCTACCTGGCTTTCTGGGCCTTCCAGAAAACACCTCCCCTGGAGCGGAGTTATCTCTGTCCTCCCCGAAGTGGATCAACTGCTATTGCTCAGCCATTCTCCGAGCAAGCCCCGAACACATTTGTCCTAGAAGGGTCTCTTCACATCAATGACCCGCTCCTCGCCCTCTCAAAGAAAGACCTCTTTTTAAAGGGCAAAATCCTCCATCCACAGCCCGCAGGGCCTCGAGCCAGGCTGTAGAAACAGCAGAGAGACACACTTGGGGGTACAGACTGCCCCAGCAGCTCCCTGCCCTCCTCCTCGGGCCAGAGAGTGAGGACCATCAGAGAGCAGGCGCTACGGGCCCACTGGCCAGCGCGGGAGTGTGGAGAGGCCAGGGCGCCCCAGGCCTGGGGTCCGGCTCCCACCGCAGGAAGACAACACTGGGGCAAGAACATTGACATGGGGTCCCCGGGAAAGGGCTTTGAGGTGCCTGCAGATGCCTGCTTCCACCCGCTGAGCAGGTGGGGACCTGAGTCAAGAACCTGTTAACAAAAAAATGTTGTCCCTCCTTCCAGTGGCCAGCTGAGCCCTTGCTGTCACCCCCTTTAGTACAGGGACATACTGGGGGCGGGAGAAGGGTGTCAGGTCCCAAGAACAACCTTCCGACATGGACCCAGAACGAGACACCAAAAAGTAGTCAAGAAGTAACTTTCAGCCAGGACCTCCCTGCTCTGGTCCAGAACCCTCCACAGCAGGTTTCTGGAGGGCTGCAGGCAGAGGGAGGCGCTCGCTGGCCTATAGAGAGTGCTCCCCTGGGCGAGGAAGCCCTCCCAGCAAGGAAGCAGGTAAGACAGCTCGCTCTTCTCACCCCCTGTGAGCCCCCATTTTAAGTGGGGATAGTAATAGTACACACTTCCTTGGGTTGTTAAGAGGAGTAAGGGAAATAAATATATTAAATAAAGCACCGAACAAAGTAGCAAACACATAGTAGATACTCAATAAATACCAGGTATCATTATTAGGTTTGTTGATTCACAGACTGCCTGAAAAGCATCTCTCTGCCACCCCCTTCCCCACTTTCTCCCAATTAGTGAGCACCCCCTCCCCCCGCCCCACCGGTGACATGTCTGCTCAACCTTGCAGACAAACAAGAAATAAGGGCTTCTGGAACAGGGATTTCAGGCCTTGCTTGGACATGAGCAAGGCCTTTGGAGACAAAAGTGGAGGAAGCGGGGCCAGGGAGTGGGGTGAGGGGGAAGGAGGGAGCCTGGGTCCCCAGGGACAGCTGCAGGCAGCAGATAAGGGCCAGCGTCAGGCACAGCAGGAGCTGAGCAAGCAGGGCTCAGACAGGTGTATGTGTGACGGACGGCAACGAAATCAGGAGACCCGTCAAAGCCAGGTCTGAGGGGGCCGCACACAAAGGTGCGCTCCTGCACCACCAGTGGCGGCCTTGGCCTCAAGTCTGTCTCCCCAGGGAGGGGCAAGAAAAGAAGTGAGCCTCAACAAGCGGGGAGAATGTGATGGTCACTCACAGAATTGTGAGCACCTGCTGTGGACGGCCAGAGAACAAGGCGCCTGGTGACAGGGACCTTGCTGGAGCCTCTCAGCCAGGTCCAGCTCACATCACTCCCTCGACAACCTCTGGCCCCTCCACGCCAGGCCCCTTCCTAGGCGAGGCCAGCGGGGAGCTCTGAGGGCAAACTCCTTAAGGCGGGGTGGTTTGCTTTCATTCTGGTGCTCAGGAACAGCCCAAGGACCTCGGGGCCTGTTGATGGGCGACTGTTTCCCAGAGGGCCAAATCCCACGTCCCATTTAACCTTCTAAGCAGCCCAGGGACCAGAAGAAACCACAGGCAAGCCCTCGTGCTCCACCTGCCTTTTTTAAATACTAGCTTAGGGGTGCCTGGGTGGCTCAGTCAGTTGAGTGTCCTACTTCAGCTCATGATCTCACAGTTCATGGGTTCGAGCCCCACATCGGGCTCCGTGCTGACAGCGCAGAGCCTGGAGCCTGCTTTCAATTCTGTGTCCCTCTCTCTGCCCCTCCCCTGCCCATGATCTGTCTGTCTGTCTCTCAAAAATAAATGTTTAAAAATAAATAAATAAAATACTAGCTTGAGCACTCTGGCTTTCAGTGGTGACCCTGGCACCTGTTCTGACCCTGGACTAACCCTGGAGGACACAGCCCCCAGAGCTGCCCTTTGGTCAGGGCTGAATCCGGGCTGGCCCACTGTCCTTCCACATGGCCTCCTGCTCCAGGCCACCCCTGCCTTGGGGCCACCCAGGCACCACAGCCTGGCCCGATGCCTTCCCACTGTGTCTACCTCTCCTTTGTCTGTCTGGAGAGCAGCAACTCCACTTCGATGTCTTGCTTCAGGTCACCTCCCCTTCTAGGCTTTTGCCCCAGCTCCCTCCTAAGAAGAGTAGAATTCATTGTACCTTGCACACCCCCATCTGTTACCATTTGACCCCATTCAATGTCTGTGCACCTGCCTCGTCCACTAGACTGGGAGCACCGGCAGCTCAGGGCCCTAGCTTACTCCTCATCTCTGGAAACCCCAGACCCCGTTCAGGACCAGCTCCCGGTAAGCAGCCACTACGTGCCAAACGACTTGCAGAACATGGCCTCAGAATGAGAGATCCACATGACCAGGTATGTGAGTCCTTCCAACTGACCCCAAAGCAGAACCCTTGGAACTCAAATCCTGGTCTGGAACTAGCACACCCTCCAGTCTGTCCACCCTTCAGCACACTGAGAATCCCAGACTGACGCTTGGTGGGGGAGAGATCTCCTGTCTCAGGGACGTAACCCGGAACGTAGGACTTCAAATAAGCCTGTCTTATTATTCACCACGCCGACCACTGCCTCCCTCATTTCAGAGAGGTAGGAAAGATGCAGACCCAATGCTGACATCGGTGTGGTTGTCCTTCTGGGGCCCCAGCTAACCCCATGCAGGCTCCAAACAGCACTCACTCACCCACACTGCCAGACTCCCCACCAGGGCTGAGCCTGCCAGGCTGGCCTCTGACCCACCTGCAGAACAGCGTAGGGGGCTAGCTGCCCTGTGCTGACCTTGGGTCATGCCCTTGGCCCAGAAACAAAAAACAGCAGGAGGCAGCAGCAGGGGAGAGGGGACAAAGCTACTACAAGGTGGCGGTTTCCAAGGGCAAGATGGGGGTAAAAGCTGTGAAACCCAAGAGAAAATCCACGTGTGCCCCTCACGTCCAACTGTTTTCCCAAGAAGAGTCTTAGCTGGTGGCTCTGGGATTCCTGGGACTGACAAATGGAGGAGGACCCTGTGCTCCGGCAGGAAGTGAGCACTGTGTTTTCTGGACGGATCATTCATATGTTCAACACGAGGAAGTACCCAAGGTGAGGTTCACAATCCTGGCCCTAGGTCATTGTTCAGAGAGACAAGCACTTTTCTACACATTAGCGAGCTGTGCCTCAAGAGAGCAGAAGCTGGGACATGAATCTTGCTATGGTTTCAGGCAAAGAATGCACAGACACTTGGGGCGCCTGCGTGGCTCAGTCGGTTATACATCTGACTTCAGCTCAGGTCATGATCTCAGAGTTTGTGAGTTCGAGCCCCACATCAGGCTCTGTGCTGACAGCTCAGAGGCTGGAGCCTGCTTTGAATTCTGTGCCTCCCTCTCTGTCCCTCCCCTACTTGTGCTCTGTCTCTGTCTCTTAAAAATACATTAGCTTTAAAAACAGGAGGGGAGGGGGAATACACAAACCCTGAGGCTGACTCTGGTCCAAGGCAGAGACCAGGGTTTTCCAGAACTGACATCAGGTGGCAGGAGGACTCCAAAAGAGCAACAGAAAGAAGTTCAATGTTACCAAACACCTGTAATGGCCAACCATCCACATTTCATCTGCACGGAAACCCTCTAGGTGGCTTCCTCCATTCCCAGCCAGGGGAATTGACAAGCTGCCTTTAGTTTATTAAAGTTTATAAAGAGCTGTTTGTACCTATCCCTGCATTCGCCCTCACTAGGTCTCCGTGAGGAAGGCCCCAGTCTCCCTCATTTTCAGGACTAATAAACTAAGGCTGTGTGAGGCATAAAGTAGCTTCTCTACGACCAAGCAGTCTGGTGTCACATCCAGGACTCTTTGCTGCCCTTTCGTAGGTTGTGATGAATGGCCAGGCTGAGGCGGGTGGCCGAGCCACGCAGGGAGGGAACAGTGGGTTGACTATCGTAAGTCACCAGGGTAAGGCAGGCTCCAGCCCTTGCATTCAAAATGCCAACTGCGGGCACCCTGCGAGGTGCAGGCAGATATTACCCCAAAGAAGCCTTGAGCCTGGGTTGGCTTTAATTGCTGATTGATCAACACGGGGTTCTAACAGAGGGCTGCTTGGCCTTCATGCACTCCAAGAGGCGTATCAGGAAAGATGTGAGACCATCTACTTCTCTCTAGGGGCAGATCGCATGGTCAGTCCTGTGTTCACTTCCAGAGTCACAAAGTGAGCACCACTCCTATCATCCAAAAGGCGCCTGAGTCAGGCACCCGAAGGCCAGGACATGGTGGGCGGGTCCTTGGAGGGGCTGAACAGTAAGATCATGGGCAAGGAGGTGACAGAAAAACCTGACTTCTCATAGCACCCCAGCTGCGGGTCCGGGCAGGAGGTGAAAGAAAGAAATCCGATGGTCCTCTGTTAAGTGTCTCCTGTTACACTTATAGTGAAAATGGGGAGGGGGAAAAATAGTTGGGGAGAGCGAGGGAGGGAGGCAAACCAGGAGAGACTCTTGAATTCTCAGAACAAACTGAGGGTTGATGGGGGAGGGGGAAAGGGTAAGGGGGGTGCTGGGCATGGAGGAGGGCACTTGTGGAGACAAGCACTGGGTGTTATATACGGGAACCAACTTGACATAAACTATGAAAGCAAAAAAAGAAAAAAAGAAATCCGAACTATGACTGAAGTGATAAAGAAAAGGAGCAGAGGAGAGGATGACCCCTAGGACGTATCTAACAGCTCTCGAGAGAATGACGGGTGGCCAACCATGCTCAGCACATGGACCAGGGGGAGGGAGGAGGGAGGAGGAAGGAGCATGAGACCGGAGGCCACAGCCAGACACTCAGGGAGAGCAAGCTGGACCCGGGCCTCCCCTCCACCGCACCAGGGTGGCTTGGTCTCACCTCCAATGGCCTGCTGTCCATCTTAAGTCTCCTGACCTTTTTCCAGGTCACTCTGCCCAGCCCCACGGTGAGCAGCCCCCCTGCTCTCGCCTCTTCTAAAGGAGCCAGAGAAAACAGCTGCAGCCTCTGCCCTGAGGTTGTAGGAGGGTGCCCAAGGGAGAGAGGGAGAGAATCCTAGCTGGGGGTGGGGGGTACGGCAGGGGGCCTCACTTAAACTCAAGAGGCGGAAAATCCAAAATAACACAGAAAATAAACCAGACCAATGTTCCCATCATCTGTTCCACACCACAAGTGTTACCAGAAATAAGAGATTCTGTACCAAATAAGTTTCAGCAAAAGCAGGACGAAGCAGGCTTTTATAGCAGGACTTCCCAGGGCCTTTGATGTGCTAATATGCATGGCAGGTCTCTAAGAGGAAGAGACCGAATACAGAATGCAGCATTTCTCAAGCCCTTTTGATCAAGGAACCTTTTATCCCAGAGATTTCCCAGCACCAATGTTCTGGGGAACATGCTTTGGAAAACACCAGAAAGAACGAAGCAATCCAGTTTCCAAGCTGAGTGTTTCGTCTCGCCAGGAACTAGCGATCAGGGAGACAGGCGAAGACTTCCCACCAAAAAGTAGACGAGAAGCAGAAGGCGTAGCTCTCTGGGGTCATTTCTGGGCCCTCCCTGCCATCACCAGGATTCTTACGAGGATCAAAGAAAAATAAGGAAAGCCCCTTTTCAACTACAGCTCTACAAACTTAGGGGCCTAAAGAGGAAACTCCCCTAGAGGGGAAAGCTGCACTTCATAGCATGATTTGATGTGGAAAACCTTCTTCACAGACCTTTAGAGGGACTTATTTGTTGTATAAGGCAAGATACACCTAGAAGAGATAAAGACGAGACAAGCACAGCGAAGATGAGAAAGAGCCACGGTGTGTGCAGCCAAGGGCAGGGAAGAAGGCAGATGGGAGCCAGGAGCCCCGGGTCCGGAGCCCGTCTGCCCCTCACCTGCTGTGTGGCCACAGTCAAGTCTCTCCTCTTCCTCTGTAAATGAGGGTGGGGAGAGAGACCATCTCTGAGGCCCTCCCAGCTCTCAAGTCAGAACTGAAGTCCCCAACGCTGCTTTGGGGGAGCCCATCCTCAGGCGGACACCTGTAAGGCATCAAGGGAAGGACAAAACTGTGCCCATGCAGAAGCCCCATGGGACTAGCCAGAGAAGCCAAATCTGTGCCTGCATATGAACCTGGCCTTGAAACTGGAAGCTACAAATCAGAAGCCTGGTAAGTGCAGAGAGTGCCAGAGACTCCCCACTGCCCACGTCTATGATTTTCAGCCCCACCTGTTGAAGTTTTGGCATCTTGCTACGAGATGGGACAAAGGTCTGGCGAAGGTAGAGGGGCAGGGAGGGGCCAAGTCTTGGCCTGGTTTGCTGGAGGAGCTCTTGGGGGAAACAGGTCCTCAGAGCACAAGATGCCGCAGTGGCAGGCGTGATGGATGAGGGAGCAAACGGCGGGCTCTCAGAGTCTGCAGAGCAGAGGGGTGTCACACACGTGCTTGTGCAGAGGGCTCGGCCCCGCTCACGCTGCTTTTCCTAGTCTTCGTGAGAAGGTTCCTTTTCCGTTTGCTGCACATTCTACAGTGAACTGCCCAGGAGGCTGAGGGACAGCCGCGAAGAGCACTCCATCTGTTTGTACAAAGCAGCAGTCTGGACTCGAGCCCTGGGCTGAAGAGCGTTGGTGTATGTGCGTGTGCACGTGCACACACACCTATGCACACGCATGTACAAGCATGTTCAGTGGAGAGGTTGATTTCACAGCCCGAGGCTTACACCAGGAGGGTGGGCATGTGGCAGTGAGGTCAGGAGACAGGCTGTGATGGTCTGGGGCTCAGTGACCATGTCTGAGGACCCAGGGGGTGCTGGCAGTGTTTATCACTCTGGACGTGTGCAGACTCTATCCGGCGACACAGTTTGTGACAGGATCTCCAGATATGTGGGGACACTCTTCTCTGTAAAGTGAGCATTAACGGGAGACAGGGAGCATCTGCTTATGATCTAGGGCTGTATTTCTGTCCCCGCAGGTCCTCAAAGGGTGCCAGAGTGGTGATGCATAAGAGCCTTCTGTGAATCTGTGAGCCCGTGAGAGGGGTGTGTGTGCAGGTGAAGGTGCATGTTCGTGCACACACACACATGCAGATTTGAGTGTGTGGGTGGTAGGCAGCAGCCTAGGATTCTGAGTCTTCCTCTATCAACTTGCCCTTTAATGGGAGGGGTGGACCAGACTTCTGGAGCCCTTCAGTCTGATCCCACAAAGTGGGGGTACAGGCGGGGGAATGCCCTGCCCCTGCCCCTGCCCCTGCCCCTGCCATACCAGCCTCTCTAGCAGCGAGAACCCCAGCTGTCCCAGGGAGGGGCAGAGCTCTGAGACATTTCTTCGACTGCCCATGCAATGCTCACTACAAACACTGCCCTCATCTGCGCAGTCCCGGCAAAGGGGACTGGGAATGGGGAGGTTGAAATTTCAGAGCTGCAGTCCTGGCCCAAGACCTGGCATCAGCTCCCCACAGTGCCACCTCCAGTGCCTGCCAGTGTCTGATGGGCAACTGGCCAGTTCCAGACTGATTTCCTGGCTACAGGGCAGTAAGCCTGTGCCAGCCAGAAAAGTGGACCGGGCTCGCCATGTGGAGTCCCTTGCACCTCCCACATGCTGGACCACCTAACTCAGGAGCTGGAGCAGCCTCCATGCTATAAAAGGAAAGGCTGAAATACAAGCGTCCTGAGCTCCCCTCCAACCAGGCCTCGGCTGAGGCTATGACAGACGGGGGTCCTCCAATGGACACTTCTCTTCAACTACGTTTCCTCCTCTCTCTCTCTCTCAGTCACAAAGAGTTTAATTGAGTCTCCATAGGGAGATTCAGCTCCATCTAATTCAGCTCTTAATTAACCCAGCACACCCCAAAGAGGCTGCAGAACTACTCGTAAATTAAATATGAAAAGCATTATTTATCTAGGAGCAGCCTTCTAACGGCTCTGACTCTGACGTTTATAGTTACTAATGAAGATGGATTTGGAGGGAGAGAAGGTGGAGGGGAGGGACACGACTGCCCTGGGAGAAAGTGAAGCCCGGGGGGGCCCTGTGAGGGTCTTGCAGAACAGAAGGAGAATAGTCATCTCGGTCCAACGAGATGTGCCCCACCCCCAGGCTCAGCTTCTCCAGATTTCAGGGGGTGAGGGAGGATCTGGACTGGCTCGGGGTCCTGCGGGCTGTTGGGACAAGGCCCTCTCCCACTAGCTGCCAGACCACTCTTGCTGCCCCATTTTGCACTCCCAGCCTAATGACTTTGGCCTTGACTCAACCTGAACCATGGCTGAGCCACTCTACTTGTTCCAACCCCATCTCCATCCTGTCCCTTCAGACAGACCCCTGGGTGCTGGCCACTGGAAATGGCTGGCTGAGGCCACATCTCCAGTACTTGAGTCCCCCCTCTCCTTCCACATGGCCACAAGTAACTATCAGGAGTCTTTCACCTTGGCTTTCAAGGAGCAAAATGACTTTCTCTGTGTACTTGCATAGAACCAAAGAAGGAGCCAAATGTCACCCGGAATTCAGAGGGTCTGGAACCGGAAGTTATACTTTGGTCGCCACCTCTCTGCCATTACCCCCAACCCCATAAATCACTGAAGAGTGAGCCTTGGGCATCATGCCTTGTTCATCTTTATAACCCAAGTCCCAATGCCTGGCATGCACCACACATGTTTTATGGCATCATTGATTTTCAAGAGCAGAGGAGAGAAAAGAACAACTGAAACCAAGACAAACAAGTGAGAAATACTGTAAAGATCCTTGCATTGTTATCACATCAATTCTCTGGGAATTCCCTTCCTTCCCAAGCACCGTCCCCCTGCTCTCATAAGACCCCCCCCCCCCCCGCCAACAGTCTCCACGGTCCCAAATCAGTTCAGAAGTAGAAGTCCAACTTCTCATTCTTGGAAAACAACCAGAAAGGGAGTTCCACTTTGGGGTTTGCTCTCCCTGCAGTGCGATCTTCATCTTCCTTGCCGATGAGTCTGTCTTCCTTTTAGCCCCTTCGGCCTCCAGAGAAAGAGGAGGGACAGTAATTTCTCAGCTCTGCCAGGTAACAGGTTAAAATCCCTTCAGTCCATCCCCAGCTGCTAATTTAAATGGCATCTGTTGAGTCGTCCCCTCCGTGCCATCTGCAGTAGTAAACACAGTGAGGAACACCACACACAGTTTCTGTTTTCAAAGCTTCCAGATCAATCAAGGAGGACTTATGGGAAAGACAAAAAGCCCACTGAGAAGTCCCACAGTTGTCCATGATGTGTGTTCTCTTTCTCTGCAATGAGTCAATAAACCCAACTTTGGATGTTGGGGACAGGGTATTCACAGAAATAGAGGTTCCAGTGAAATTCAGCTAAAGCGCTCACTGCCTTGGCCCAGGACCCTCGACTCCATAACAGAACATACATCTAGGACTCCTGGGTCTCACCCCAGGGGAGGTCCCCTTACGTAACTTCTGGGTGACCCGAATGCCAGGACTTCGGGGTGCTGGTATTCTGAAATAGCTGGACAAAAACAGCCTTGAAGCCTTAAAAGACCTTATCAAGTACTGTTAACAACTAACACAGCAGGAAAACGCCAAGCTGTTGATCAACGGCTTTGTGAGACGGTGACACAGACAGTCCATTGGAAGACGTCACATTAAGAGTTCTCATGAAACCCCAAGAAAAAGCTGCAGAAAAGGGCAAGCTTCTGAGACCAAAGATGGTCTGCGGACCAGAGAAGTGGTCACCTTCTGCCTGAGAAGATTAATTCTGATTCTGCAGCTCCTTTTCTCTTTCCCTCTACCACTAATCTTGTGTAGGACTAGACTTTGACACTATTAACTAACTAAAAGACATTTCAACATGACCTTCCCTCCTCAAATCCTGTTCTTTTTGACTCTCCCCCACCCAGGTCTTCTGCCCCTGAGGAAAAAAAGAAAATTCACTCGTGCTTTCCTCAGCCCATAATTCCTGCTGATGATAGATAACAATTACTATTCCTTTAAATACCACAGGGGGTAGATGTTCTTCTACAAGTCCTTCTAATACTCATATAACTCATTCCAAAATTAAGTTTTTTAAAAAATTGGACCTTGACACCGACCAGGAATATGCGTCTGTTTAGGTCATTACAACACCATCAGAAATGGAAACTGATAGTGAGCATATTCTTGCTGCAATAGTTTGTTCTCTCCAGAGGCACTCCATCCTGCTTTGCAAAAGCTGTTTAGCTCCACTCGGGAAAGCTCCCCACCCTGAGAGCAAAAAAAAAAAAAAAAAAAATGCGTGGCTCTCTCCTGTTGGGATAAAGGACATTGCCAATAAGGTCTGTGCCCCACTGGTACCTTACTTTTTATGTGGACATCAGGTTCATTCCACCTGCCACATACTACATCTTCCTGTTTCTGGACAAACTTTAGAGGCTTTTGGGTGTTTAAAATTACCAGCTTTCCAGTGGATCATGTTTCCCTGAAAAGAAATGTCCAGAAACGTCCAAAGACAGACAAACACAAACTACCTGGCAGAATTGCCAGAGGGGACAACAGACTCACTCTCTGTGTGTGCCCTGCAATGTGCAATTCCCACAGTCGGGATGGTTCTGCTGGAAAAGATGGTCTAAAATGTCCCCTTGCCCTACTGGATGTTGTCAATTATATGGCTGCTGCTCTGAAAGCCAAACCAACCATTCTACATTGAAATGTATTGGCCAGAGTTCTTGTGATGATCGTCGTATAGCCCTTAGTTTCTTCTATGATAGCCTAGGGGCGTCTACACCACAGCAAACCATCTGGTTGCCCCTACATAAACGCTACGGGCTCAAGTAGAACACTCTAGAAGTAGGTTAAAAGAAAAACTCACCCAGATCCCTAAAAAAAAAGAAAAAGTTGTGTTCAGGACATGTTTTCATTGCCTGGATTTGATTACCCAGGCCCCCTCTGTCCTCAGGGCCAATTACGAGACCCAACAACGAGGTTTGTTTCTGGTCGCTGCCTGGGGTGTACAGCTGCCTGGTGTGTCCTGTTCAGAGTTTTCAAAACTCCTATGCTGTCCTTGTCACACCAGACGATTTAGAAGCTCTCCCTGCCACAAAGGCGTAGGAGAGACTAACTCTGGTCCAACTCCAGACTACATCCTCTACATAGCCTCTGAAGCAGCAAAATTTTGGCAATGGTGAGGGCCTGAATATCATAGAGGAAGGTCTTGGGTACTTCCTTAGCCCTTGGTCAAAAGAGAGGATGAAGGAAGGGCAGAGCCGCCAGTGACAGCTCCTGACTTGGCAGCATCACGTAGCCCTGTGTATTCTCCAGGCCACACCAATGGCCAGACATCCTATTGTGGCTAATATGAGCTAGGGCTGCTTCTATCCCAATTATGATCTGAATCTCATTTCATTCCCCTTGCCTTCTAGGAGAGATTGATTAGCGTCTCTTCTGACAGCATCGAATGCAAAGCAAAGCCCACCTCCTGGAACCCTCCTCCTCCTCCAAGCACTTAAAACAAGCCCAAATCCTAGAAGTCCTAACATCTTCTTATTCCCCATAAGGTGCCTTCCTCCTTTGTTGCGGTGAGTCAATAAACCAAGCTGGTTCGACCAGAGGTATGTTTCTGGTGACCTGTGGTGTGGACCCTGTCAGTGTCTAGATAAGCAACTCGACCAGAGGCAGCTGCTGGTGTACCCAATGAGACACAGCTTCGCCCAAGGGGAAATGGTATTAATATAGAGAGGAATTGTTAAGTACTGTGCATGAGAAAGGTACTCGTAAGCACTGCTGGATGCGACCACTCGTGTTGGGGCAGGAGGAGGTTGCTCTCGGTTTTGTTTTGTTTTGTTTTGTTTTTTAGAAGAAGGTCGCTAGCCTGAGCTGCCTAAGCACAATCCCCAGACAGCCAAGAAAACACGTCTTGATCAGCGAGATAATTGGGGACCTAGAAATGAGGAAGAGGAAGACATTGTCAGTGTTGACATTCCCAGCAAGGCCCGAATGAGAGGGAGCCTAGGGCAGGGCTTAGAAGGAATCTGGACAGAGAGCAATGCCTGGGGTCCCTGGGGAAAGGGCTGGGGTCAGACCCATCGAGCCTGGCGGTTCAGGGAGCTCAGTGCCAAGAAGGACCGCCTTCCGCTCTCTTCCTGGTCTGTCCAGTCACTGCTGACCGGTAGTACTACTTGCAATTGTTTGCACGGCAGCCCTTTTTTCGGCCTCCTCCACCGCCCCTCTGCCCCTTGCTGCTGCCAGAGAGGGGACACTCCACTGGCACGGGGACTGACAGCGAGTGAGGCTGCAGGGCTCTGCCTGAGAAGCAGGAGGTAACAACCAGAAGCATGCAGG
>NC_043710.1:17065512-17103856 GCF_006229205.1 Suricata suricatta | reverse complement strand
GCGGGCTTGCTCCAGCAACCCCAGCTCCACCACAGCTTCTAAACCCAGCGGGGCCTAGACGGGGACAGGCTCCCCTTCTCTTTGCCATGTTACAACATGGTTGGAAAACCCGGGGTGAAAAAAAAACCACAGGTTAAAGCCTAGGTAAGCAGTCTACAATGTGTCCAACGCCTTTGCTATTAAGAAACATGTCAGCGGCTGCACCCAGCTTACAACGACCTAGACTATTATAGTCCAGGACCCGGCTGCCTTCCCCCCCTCCCACCCGCCGTCCTATAACATGCATTATGGATACATAATTACGGTAATCAAGAAACTAAATCATTGGGTGGGCCCCAGCCCTTCTCCAGGGAATCGGAGAGTTCGGTTCATTCACGCCTTACAGGCGTTTAAAACCTTTCTAAGCCGCTCGCCAACCCAGATTTTCCTCACACTGCAGCACTATTTCAGGTACCTTTGAAAGCTAGGGACCACCTAGCTTGCAGAAAGTATTTTCCAAAGCGCAAGGAGACGCAGCAGGGTGCTGAGGTGTCCCTTTGAAATTCCTGACTCTCTAGCCGGGGGTGGTCGGGAACCATTGTGTTTTTCATGCCCAGATCGTTTTCTAGGAAGTATCTGACCCGACATCAGGTGGTATGCCTAAATGGTAGTTTCAAGCTCAAGCTTGTCCTTTTTACTGCTATGCCAAGTACCAGACGGAGCGAAAGGGCTCTGGGGACTTTGTGTTAAAGTCACCTTTTAAAATGGAGTTGGGGCCTCACTCTGAGGAGAAGCAAGGAGGCACCTTCTTCCTGGCATCGGCAGGTGAGCAGCTTCTACGTGATCAGACTCCCACTTCCCGTGACCAGGCCTCACGCGGACACCCACCCGCGTACCAGGATGAGGCCTCACTCTTTTTCAAAAACTGGAGAGCAGGCAGCCCTCAGATGCAGTCCCCAGTAGGCAGATTCAACCTCCAGAACCAACCTGGGCGGAACCATGGGCCCCCTGCGATTCCAGCAGCCATTTCTCTTCTTAACCTTGGCTGCCGCCATGCCCCTTGACCAAACCTCCATTTCCCCATCTGTGTAAGGGGAGAGGAGTTGGTCCACATGATCCCCAGGTTCTCCTGTCTCTATGACACTATGACTTGGATTGAGAGGTAGGATGAGAAGCTCCAAAGAGGCAAAGCCGCTCGAGATCCTTTCTGTCACATGGACTCCTGCCATTCGGGCCCCTCCTGGCCCGTCCCTGCCCACAGCTGAAGGTAGTTCAAACCCTCATCGTGTCTGAGCTGGATGGCTGACATGGTGCATTAAGAAGCGTGTACGATAGGAAACCTCCACAACCCCCACCCCAACACCCAACTGAAGCCACCCCTCAGGGGCCCCCACTGCCTTTAGAACCTGGGCTCTGGGAAAGGAAGATGCACTCTTAAGAAGGTGGTCCCCCGGGTGCCTGGGTGGCTCAGTTGGTTGGATGTACAACTTCAGCTCAAGTCATGATCTCAGGGTCCATGGGTTTGAACCCTGTGTCGGGTTCTGCAATGGCAGCTCAGAGGCTGGAGGCTGCTTCCGATTCTGTGTCTCCCTCCCTCTCTGCCCCTCCCCAGCTTGCACTCATATAAATAAACATTAAAATTAAAAAAAAAAAAAGAATGTGGTTCCCTCATCAGTCACTTCTTTAGCTTCATTGTTTGCTGTGCTCATTTAGAGGCCCTGCTGCAGACATCTTCCCTCCCCCTTTCTCTCACCCCCTCTCCCCATGCCTTTGAATATTCCCTTCAGTCACCAAGCCCGCTTTGCCTGCCGCCCCATCTGCGCAGTCCCCAACCATTTTTTCAAGGTGAGCCCTGCTCCAACACCTCCTCCCCTCCGAGGCTTCCATCAGCACCCCCACCAACCTCCACCTCCGACACCCTTCCCGTCCCGGGCACCCTCTTGCAGGGTATCGGTCAATCACACTACTGTCTAACTCACTGTGTGTCTGTTGTTGTTCCTAGAGGAGACCTACTCCTCAAGCTCAAGGAGGCATTTCTCACAGAGCACCCTGCCTGGCACCCAATAACGTCTCGATACATGTTTGTCAAGGCAACGAGTAAGAAAATGAGTCAACAGGCTTCCAACTTCCTTTGGAAACCTCGAAGAGACCATTATCAATTGCAGAGCAGAAAGGTGCCAAGCAAGTGAGACAGCGAGTGAGCGTTTTAGAAGTTCAATGTCAGGCACCGGGAACCAGAACAGGTTATTTTTGTTTTGCTTTTGCAAGGAATTGAAAATGTTTTGGTGTACGTGGGGGCATGCAGGGGGAGTTCATCATAAAAGCGGGGCTTTGAGATGTATCTGGAAGTGGTGCACAGGATAGATTTGCAGAGTAAACTCAGAAGCAGCTGGAAGGTCAGTTATTTTTCTTTTAATGGTTTATTTTTGAGAGATAGTGGGCGAGAGAGAATCTCAAGGAAGCTCTGTGCGCTGACAGCGTGGAGCCCTGTGTGGGGCTCGATCTCATGAACCTTGAGATCACAACCTGAGCTAAAATGAAGAGTCAGATGCTTAACCGACCAAGCCACCAGGTGCTCGTCAAAGTAAACCTTCTGACCCACTATTTGCCAATGCCAATGACCCTCACCCAAACTCTGGTCCTTGGAGCTTGTACTGTTCATTCCCTCCTCTTGTTGTCCTTGCACGCTAGTCAAGAGTGGTCTCCTGCTCTCTGTATTTGGGAGGAAAAGTAATAGAAACTTGGCTCACGGTTGGCAGACTCTCTTGTCAATGCCTCTTTCCATCCTTCTCAAAGTTTCCCATTTTAAAGAGACCTGGTGATTAACAGACCCATTTGAAGAATTCTTTCCTTTATCTGCAGTAGGCTTTTCCCCGGTACAGCCCCACTGTTTTCTAACGTCCTAATTTCTCTCTGTCATGCAGTTTGGGCGTGTGGCAGGCGACGTGTTCACCCCGAACTACAACTACCCGCTGTGTGCTCTTCAGGCTTTCCAGCTTCGACAGCAAACTGGCCTGGGAATGAGAGAAACAGCAAGGGCTGGGCTTTCTCACCCAGAGCTTTCAATCGCCTCCTTTGCTCTTGCCCCAGGACATAAAGAGCGACTGCCTGCCCCTGTGGGAATAATCCCTGATGTCTGCATGTCTCTCTGTGTGCATGTACCCGTGTGTTCGCACATACATACACGTATATACGCGCACGTATATGTACACACGCCCCCAGCTTCTCTGGGTTTCACACACCTGGTCAGGGATCACTGCTGAACACAGGTGAGCGATTGTTCAAAGCACAGAGAGATTCTTGTTCAGAGCACATGGTTAGGGCCCAACAGATTCTGTGCCCTCAAGAGTCCGATTCCCTGTGCTTGTGCAGCTCATCCAAGCCCCACGGGAAAGTAAGCTAGCTCGACCAAAGAAATACCACGCTCGCTCTGATAAAGACAGTGCACTGCCAGTCCTGGTGAGCAGAGCTTCTTCCCGTAGAGAGGGTACAGTGGCTGGCACTGGGTACTGGGGGTACAGCAGACCCAAGCCACCTGTGTGGATTCAAAATGATCACTGATGGGGGGGTGGTTTCCCAAGTCTGAGGGTAAATGACGCTCTGGAAACCACAGCCGCCAAACCAAGGTAAAAGCAAGGCTTACTTGGAAGGTCAGTTATTACACCAACACATGTTCCCGGCTGAGAAAGAAGTATTTTCTATGCTTTTGAGGGTCTTGAAGGTACTCCGCTCCTGATCCCACCCTCACTCCACACCTTGACCTTCCATCTTCCCAGTATCTCCTCCTGGAGCTTCCCCACCAGAGTCCAAGGGAGGAGGCTTACCAGGGGTAGGGAGAGTGTGGCACAAGGCTGAAGCTGGCAGGCTCTGGCTCAAGTCTGGCATGGCGGAAGTAAAATCTGCAAGGTTTCTTTTCCCCCCTTTCCTTTTCCTCTTTAGGCCCCTGATCAGGAGGTGAGACTCCTAGGAGAAACCATCCCACCTTTCCAAACCCCTCAAGCCAGTCGCCAGAGCCCCTCACCACCGAGCTCCCAAGGCGCATCTCCAAGCTTACGTGTGAGCTCCATCCTCTTCGGGAAAGAGAAAAAGAGCCCCAGGTCCCCTCTCAGCACTAGTACGTTTTGATCAAATGTTTTCCGTGGAAGAAACTTAAGCCCCATAGAGCTCATACGACTTGCCCAAGGTCACACTGCTACCTAGTAGCCAACAGCAGCCTTCCAACCCAAACCATCCATTTTGGCTCTTGGAACTCCGTTCAGAACTGGAGGAAGAGCTGATTTCTCTGGCTGCTGTGAGGTCTGCCCCAGGCCCAGGCCTCCGCCCACCTGGCCCCAGACGTCCCTGACAAGTTCGCAGGGCTCCAGGGATGGTAGGAGCAGGGCGTTTGTTACCTCCCTTGCTGTCCTCATAAGGTGCCGACTGAGTGACCAAGGCTCTTCTGGAAGGGGGGCGGGGGGGACGAGGCTCCAGATAGCCAAGAGGAAAACCTCACTGTCCTCTTCTCCACATACAGCTGCATAGCTGCCCGGGACTGCGGAGGGCAGGGGAAGGGAGGGAGGAAGTGAGCAGCCCAGCTCTTTACCATTGGCGCGCTCTCTCACTCACCCATGCATATTCCACCTAGACACTGAGTTCCCGAGCGCCCGGGGCGGAGGGGGGTGGGGGCTGGTGAACCATGAGCGTGCGTTTTCTGGAGTTCCCGGTGAACCACTGAGGATGAACTGGGGTGAGACTTGGTGGAGGAGGGGTGGATGTCCCAGGCAGAGCTGAGAGCAGCTTTGACCTTGGAAGCACAACATCGCAGGGGGAGGGGGGGCTCCTTGTCCCAGGCCACCTGTTCTCATCACCACCAATAAACGGGGGAGACCAAGATCTCTTTCCAAATTCTATTAAAAAGTCACTCAGCCAAGGCTTGCTGGGACTCGCCTACACCAGGTACTACGGGATGGTTCAAAGAAGTCTAACACCGCTGGATCCCCCCCCCACTAGAGCCCAAGGCCCCAGCATGGGGGCGTTTACAATCATTCCCTAAAGTCACCCTCACCCCCCCACCCATCCTCCATGATTATTTAAAAAAACAAACCCTCACACCTGATCCATCTTACAGGCCAGATGAAGGTCCCCACTCAAAGCACTTTTAATCCTTTCGTTTCCCTACTGGAGTTCCTTGAGAGATTTCTCACAGTGGAGTCTGGTAATGAGCTATGTGACCTTGGGCAAGTCGCTTGACTTCCATGGGACTTAGTCGGACCTCTCTGAGCCTCCCACAGAACAAAGCTCATTGGTGCCTCCGCCCCACGCCCCACCCCCCAACACTCCACTGTGAGTCCGGTCATTGTTGGTCCATCTCTTATGGCACGTGCCCCATTCTAAGTCACACTCGAGTAACTTGGTCCTGGTCGGCCCTCCCAGCTTATCTCCAAACACCCCGGGGCCGAGCGCCTCCGCACCTCCTAGAGGGCCCGACACAGAGCAGGAGACACAGGGTCAACAAATGCAACAAACGTGAGCGTCCATGAGGTGTTGAATAAACAGCTGTCATCCCTTCCAAGCAGCTGCCTGCTGCCCTTCCCCAGAGAATCTGTCCGACACTGCGGATTCCAGAAGCAGGCTTCTCAAATGCAGTCCATGGACCACTGGCAGCAGAAATACCCAGCAAGCTTGTTAAAGATGCAGGTTTCCGGACTCCACCCCAGACCTATGGAATCAGGACCTCTAGGCGGTGCTAATTCCAGGACCCCCCCCCCCGGCCCCCATTCTGGCATCGAGCTCTGCAGACTCTAGAGCAGGGGCCCCCTTTTGCAGCAAAGAGTGTTGCGGCTACTCCCCTAAGCAGCCTGGGGTGAAGATGAGCAGAGAGACCTAACCGTGCCTGGTAACCATCCCTGCAGGTCCCTGGCACTCCTCTTCATCTTCCTGTGAGCACATCACGATGTCAGAGGAGCTCTCACCTCCCCATCGATCCTGGCCCCACCCCCACAACCCGGCACTCCCCTCCCCTCCCACCCACCAGCCTAGCAGGGCTCAAAGTCCTTCTTGCCGTCAGTCAGGCTCTCCCTCCCTCCCCAAGATGCCAGGTCTCTTCCTTCACTGACTTCAATCGCTTCTTTCTCCAGCAGACAAAGAATGAAGTGACTCTCTTCCTCCTCTTTGCCCCGCCCACCAGCATGCTAATGTGCCTTACAAAAGGTGAGGAGCATCTTCAGCGGCCCACTGGACCTAACTGAACCTTGCTGGTGACCCAAGCGGCCTCCCTCCAACCCGAGGCTTCCTGCCCGCAGCGTCCCGTGGCATATCTGATGCCCAGGGTCTGTGGTTATGGGGGCACCATCAAGGGACTGAGAACGCAAAGGCCTGGAGCAACCAAAGCCCCAGGGCTGACCGGGCATCTCTGGGGAAGTCATGTCTCCAATCTCCTTCCTTGAAGACCAAAGAATTTAGATGGACGACCTTAAGGAAACCTTTGGGTTTAAGAGTCTGGAATCAGGAGAACTTCAGCCCAGAGGGCTGCAGGGTGAAAGGAGTTCCAGCCACAAGGGCAAGGACGAGGCCCTGAGGAATCTGACTACCTTGACAGTGGCTATCAGGTCTCAGTTTCACATAGGTCTGGGAAAACCTGAGGGTATTTCCTTCCACAAGAACAAGCACTTGGCCAGGGTGGGGAGCTCACCATTCCGAGCACCCTACACACATTAGCTCCTTTAATCTTTGCACACATCCAATAGGTAGGTACTGTTATCCCGATTTTACAGATGAGGAAACAGGTGCAGGGAGGCAAAATAATTTGCCCACGGCCACAGAGCTGGCAGTGGCAGAGCCCGGATTCGAACTCAAGTCAAGTGCCTGAAACCACACTCTCAGACACGGTTTTAACCCTGCCCCCTTGGAGAAGGCACCCTCCCAGACCGTGCAGCTCCCCTGACCTTGCCTTCCTCATAGGGCAAGCAACACTACTTCTTCTGTGGAAGGCACATGGAGACTGTCATTGCTCTGAGGTCCAGAATCAAGTGGCCTCTGTTTGACGAGACTGAACATGGATTTGCACATATTTCCAGAACAGATTCCACAGGGTCTTTGGTGACATTGTCACGTGCGGCAAAAGCTCTGTGGTGTCCTCCCCTCTCCTCACCCCCTCCTTTCTTCTCGGACCCTGCTCTCACCTCCTCTCTCCCACGCACACCCACCTGCCCTGGGTGTGAAGAACACTGGATTCAGAAAGTCACCTACTATGACCCTAATTCTCCTGGCTTCTCTGACGGTGTTTTTCCTGGATCGAGAGGCACTGCCGTCAAATGCCTGACTAGCATGTGGGCCTGAGAAGCCACTTGGGTTCACCTGTGAGATGGGGTCACTCAAGCCCTGGCTTCCCCATGTGCGAAGCGGGGCCTTGGAGGGGGCGTTCAGCAGGAGGACTCAAGGGCACACCCAAAAAGTTCCCAACAGAGAGCCTGGGACCGGAGTAGGCATGTGATTTGAGCGCTTGCAGTTTTGCATAAAACAACCTCTTCCCAAGGTAAGGCTTGTTGCCAGAGGTCAAAGGGGGCTTGGCCCCAGAAAGTGCTCCGAGAGGCCGGCCGCCAGCTGCCAGGGGTTTCGTCACTGAGACTTAAATCCATTTCCCACATTCCCTTCTGCCCCTCACCCTCGTCACTCCCGACTGGCACATTCCTGTATTAAGAGAAAGTGCATTCTCAGGAAAACGGGAAAAACACAAGAATGCCCCTGGGCCCCCAGCCCCGCCACAGCACCCTGGCTCGACCCCCTCCTCTTGCCCTGGCCCGTGCCACCGGGAATGCCTGTTCTCATACCTCTTCAACTCAAACCCCGGCTCCTGCTTCAGGCCCTACTGTAATCAGATGCTTTCTCAATGAAAGAAGCCTCCCATAAAGCTGAAAGAACCACCGGCACCTACAAACCCCCCTGATCACCTTATGGTTCCCCCTGGGGTACCTGTGCGCCTACCAATCCCCCATCCAACTATCTGCTTTTTCAAGAGAAACTACGTCATGCTCTTTTCCTAAACCTGCTCATAATCTAGCCCGGGATCTGAATGCATAGAAGTCACTCAATACATCAATGCATGAGTGAGAAAGGGCAAAAGAATAAGCACAGAAATAGCAAACAGCGAAGTCGTAGTTCCCTGATGACCCTGGACCGAGCGTTTCTCTGCACCAACGACTTCCAGAGCCTTCCACAGCCCCCCGCGACAGGGCCGTGTGCATCCCGCCCTTTAGATCTGGACCCCAAGCCTCTTGCTAACAATGTATAGATCTCTCTCCCCAGTAGACAACAGGGCCCTCCCTTGTTGACCTGTAACCAGGGTCCGCTAGAGGCTTTGCTCCAGCAGCAGCTCTGCAGGAGGATTAGAAAACAGTCTCCACCTAGAGCGTGGGATGAGAGTGAAGACTGGGCGTGGCCTTGGCCTCACTATGGTCCATCAGTGCAGCTACACAGACTTTGGTGCCCAGGCCGGGCTCGAGGCAGATGGGTCATAGAGAGTGTTCACCAAGCCACCTTCGACAGAATGAGAGCCAAGGGACCTACCTCAACCAAAAATCAGACAGCTTTTGCTTTTGTTGGGTTGGGGGTTTGGGAGACTGGGGACGGGGCGAGGCAATATTTGGTGCCATACAGACTCCCTCTCCAAAGGGGCTCCTTGGCTTCTTGCCAAAGGAAAGACAGGTCACAGGAAAGCACTGGCTATCCCAGACACAAAAAGGAGTATGCCCATTTTTTTTTTGCAGTTTTGTCCAGAGCTAACCTTGTAGGTGGCTATCTAGAATTTACCCTCAGTTAGGTACAAACACGTCCCAGGCAGAAATGAATGGAGGGCGTAATTATCCAAATACAGAGAGTCATGTATGACGAGGCTCATTACAGTGTAAGTTATAGTGATAAAGTGTAAAATTGTAATAACCACCTGCTAAAAGTCAAATGAACAAATAAATAGCAGCAACTGCTTGGGACAGATTTATTATTGATAATCTGTTTGAGGAATCTTTAATGGCAGAGGGAAATGCATATGCTACAAAGAGAAAAATCGTGATGCACTAGCATACACACAACGTCACTGTGTCCAACACACCACCAAGGAAACACTTCAAAGTGCTGCGTGAGCTTCTCAATTTATTCTCGTGTGCATTTTTCCGTGAGAGCTTTCCCAAGTTTCCGATAACCACTGTATACTCCTTTCATAACACAGGAATCAAATAAAAAGGAAGCAAAAGAGAGAAGTAGGGAGGCGAGGATCATTGTTAGAGGGAAGAATGGGCCGAGGGAGGCCGAGGGGACTGCCGTGAACTAGAATGAATCAGGGTGCCTTCGTGACCCCGCTCAACTAGCAGGGGTGGGGGCAGGAGGGACCAGACCACCTAGCTGAGCACAGGGATGTGCTGAATCACAGGGGGGCGGGGGGAGGGGGGGAGATGACGGCCAGGGCCTATCCCCAAGTCTCAAGGGAACCCAAACAAGAGGGCAACAGGAGAAGGTTTGGACTCCATTTCTGCAGCATTTGTGTCCCAGCATTGATTCCTCTTTGTCACCAGGCCAAGAATGCCATCCATCGCCAGGACCCAGTGCCCAGCTGCACAGAGGGCATCCCTAAGGAGAAGCCCTGGCTCCTCGAAGGCACACGCACGTGCACACACGTGCCCACACAGCAGTCTTACAGCCCTGTCGTCTCTTCTCTAGACCCTCCCCCCTCAGGCTGCAAACTGGCTGGGCCATTCAGGAGCTTGCTCTCTGTTAAGAAAGCAGCTTCTGGTCCAGAAAGCTCGAAACCTCGCCCCGCCCCAGTCCTCCTCCTCTGCCCTGGTGCTCCACCCTCAGGTCCTTGGGTCTGGTTTCTTTTTTCTTTTCTTCCTGCCCTGGGTCCAGTTCCCAGTGGGCCATTCCTGGTCTGGGGGGTCTGCTATCTCTCTGCACCACCTGCTGCCCATTCTGGCCTCCGCCAGTGACTCTCTTCAATTTCTAGAGTCTCCGGGGCTTGACTCCTTATCACACTGGGTCCATCTAGTGCCTGTCTTTGGAAAGTAGGATCTGAACAGACAGAGAGGGTGTAGACTTTGCCCTTCTCTCTAGCCTCTTTCTATAAACTCCGAAACTGTTATGGTCAGAAGAAACCCCAGTAGACATCTAGGCCAGCCCCCCTTTGCCCACCCCCAGCCCCAGTCCTGCTCCCCCAAGATCCTGGGGCAGAGAGAACAATCCCAGACCTCCTCCTGCCCCCAACAGGATTAAACGTGCTCTTTCTACACAAGATCCAAGGTCCGGGGTGCTCTGGGAGGGCACCCGAGACCATCCACTCTGCACAGGTAGGTGACAAGGATTGCCACAGAGGGTTAAATATGTCCTAGAGCCCAGGATGAGATTCAAGTTGCCAGCTTGACCCACAAGCCGCCCTCTTCCAAACAGGTCTCCATCCCCAGAGTCACCGAGACCAACCTGAAGTTCTTATTCTCTCCCATTACTTCCCTTTGAAGCCCATCACCCTTCCCGAAGGGATAAGAAAGCTTTACTCTGTCTAAAGGACAGGCACACTACAAATGTTTGAGTGTCCTGGAAAATCCCCGAACTCCAAATGACCACAAATGGTATAACTGTACCTACTTCAAGGCAAGGCTGCTGCCGCCTGGCCCCTACATCCTCTTGCTCAGGGGGAGGCCACCTAGCGTCCCGTGGTGGGAATAGGAGTCCTGAGGAAGAAGAGATGTCCCAGAGAGGAGAGGGGCTCAGGTGTCTTCCCTCCACCCCTCCTGCCCCTGAACCCCCTCTCCCCCCGCCCCACCATGCGCCATGCAGACACCCATTCCTCCCCACCTTTCCTTGCTTTGTCAGGCAGCTCCAGAGGGGCCACACCGCTGATGGGACCGTACTTCAAGCAGCACAGTGAACTTGATGAGAAGACGCAGCCCCATGTTTCCTGGGCTCTCTGGCCTGTGTGTGGCTGCAAGAGCGGCAGCCCTGGCATCACTAAGACAAGCTGTCACTATAGTTAAACCCGGGCCCCGCCATCCTTCCCTCGCAACCCAGCAATTGAAGATTAACGACTGAGAAGAACAGGCCTGCCTAACTCCAGTGGATCGCCTCGAATTTGAAATGCCTATCCTAAAAAAAAACAGGAGGGAGTCTCAAGTCCCTCAAGGCCTGGTAAGAATTAAGAAGGGAAGGATAAAGAGAAGAAAGATGAGCAAGTTGGAAAATAGGAGCGGGTGGTTCCCAGAGCAAGGTCGCAGTTGGTAAAGTCACAGCTGATAGCAGTGTGTTATCACTGGGCAGCTTCCTCTCCCCCCACCCTCGGGGACGCAGAGGCATGGAAAACAGAAAGAGCTTTAGATCCAGAGAGACCTGGACTCCCGTCCCAATTCTATTGCTTCCTAGCTGCGTGATCTTGAGCAAATTACTTAAATGCTGTCAGCCTCCCTCTTGCCATCTGTAAACGGGAGGCACTGATACCTCAAAGTCTGTGAAATCTAAAAGAGAGAAATTTTAAGTCGAACCCTGAAACACTTTCTGGCTTGTAGCGGATGTCCAGTACAAAGTAGTTAGTTCTGGGGCACCTGGGTGGCTCAGTCAGTTAAGCGTCCGACTTCAGCTCAAGTCATGATCTCACAGTTCATGGGTTCGAGCCCTGTGTACGGCTCTGCGCTGACAGCTCAGAGCCCGGAGACTGCTTCCGATTCTGTGTCTCCCTCTCTCTCTGCCCCTCCCTGACTTTGCTCTCTCTCTCTCTCTCTCTCTCTCTCTCTCTCTCTCTCTCAGAAATAGATAAACATTTTAAAACTAAAAATAAAGCACAGCATGGATAGAGAGAATGGCTGGTTTACATAGGAGGGCCAGGGAAGGCATCACATTCCACTGACACATCTATAGTCATCCAAAGAAGTGAAGCAGACTGTTGTGTGATTTCTGGGAGAAAAGCATTCCATGGGGGTTGGGGGTGGTGGGGAACAGTGAGTTCAAAGGCCCTGAGGCAGTAGCATGTCCAGGTAAGGGAATCACACACTAACTACTAATGGGATTAAGTTCAGAAGATGGAGCACCCCTATCCACCCAGGAAAACAATGAGAGGTTCATAGACACAAAGCACAGCGATGGATCTTCAAACACGGGTGGTGTTTTGACAGGCACAGATGGGAGGAAGAAGAGATTTTCAGGCAGAGGGCTTCTACCGTTCATGTTTTGGGAGTCTAGCTCAATCCCCCTGCCCTCATGTTCATATGAAAAGAAACCGAAACCCACAGAAGAGCTTGCTGAAGTCCTACTCTGGTTAGTAGTGAAGTCAGAACAAGAACCTAGCCTCCTAACTCCCAGTCAAGGGCTTTATAACCAGACCTGACCTTATTTTTTGGAATTTGTGCAAGTCAGCTCCCCCAGGAGGCTCTCTGGGGCAGAAGTCCACTTCTTACCGGTCTTGGTACTCTCACAGACCCTAGCACTGGCGTAAGGGGATCACCTGGGAATCTTGCTGACCCCTGCTCTGTCTCCTTTGGAATGTTCTGAGCATACCAGCTGCTGGGTAGCCGGACGCCATGTTGCAACTCTGCAGAAGTACCGCACACGGTGATTAATACCCTATCTCCTGGCAAGTAATTATAATTAATGCAGAATATCAAATTAGGAAATCAGGCATTATTAGGAGGAATTAGCTATTTATTTTCATTTAACGCTCTGCTCCCCCACCCCACCTCCCACATCTCCTGCTCCCTCCAGTTTCTGAGATCCAGGTAGAGAAGAGGAAGAATTCAGCTAACCAGGAGAACTCATTCCCTATGTGCGTTCCAGGCCCTGAGTTAGGTAGCAGAGGGATTAGTTTCGCCACAGCTCCTGGGCTCAGGGAGCTTAGTCTAGTGGAAGCCACAAAGCCAAGGCAACTACAGTCATAGGAGTAACTGTGAGTGAGCTACATGGCAGGTGACCCAGGGGAAGGAGAAGGAGCTCTGCCCGAGATCGCCAACAAGGGGGACCAAGGAGGAGCATTTGAGCTGGACCTGGAAGGAGGGCAGCCTTGTGCAAAGTGAGCAATGAGAAGCATTCCAGAAGCCTTTCCCTCAAATAAGATACAAGAGAAAATGGTCAGATAGCGAATGGTGTCAAAGGGGCAACAGGCAGGGAGATGATCAAATTCCCAAGCAGCCCCAGGAGGTGAGGCCCAGAGGCAAATGTCTGGGGATCCGGAAAGATGAAGACAAGTTCGGAAGCACTGGGTGGGGGGAGGTGCCAGAAGCATGGGGGGAGGGTGCCAAGACACTCAGGTCTGAAGCGACCGTGGGCATAGCAGTGGTTTTGCTGGCAATACTCCTGCCTCGGGAGGTCTGAGGGCACCCTCTGGATTTCTGACCACAGCAATGGTTGGGGATACTGAGCTTGGGGGCAAGAAGGAAAGCAGAGTCAGAAATGAAGCCATTAATTAGACTGTAAGCTCCAGGAGACCAAAGATGGCAGACTCAGTGTGCACTCGACGGTTACCTGTTGATGGATATTTGCTGGAGTAAACAAATTCGGGCAGCAATGTAAAGAGCGGATTGTAGCAGGTGGACTTGAGGAAAGAGCACCACTGAGAAAGCTATCGCGATATTTCCACAGGCAGAAGAGACAAAGGTGGAAGGAAGACCCAAGCAGAGACCCCCGACCCTGATCACGAGGAGGATGCCTGAATCATTCCTGGGAAGGAAAGGATTTGGGGAAGAATCTGGAAGAAGGACCAGCATCCGAAAAGCCCCACAAAACAGGTCATAAAGCCAGAATTCTCATCCCCTGGTGCTTTGTCTCAGAAAAGTACCGACAGGAGAGTTGCTCCCCCAAAGACCAGCACAATCACCTTCTGGGGGAGAATGCAGCTTCTCGATTTCCTTACTCCCAGTCATGGCAGAGTTAAGAGGCATAATCCAGCAGGCTGCCTTCAGGCACCTGGACTCGGGCAGAGGAGTATCCTGAGAACGAGGAAGTGTGTGAGAAGCCTGGCGGGTAGCAACAGGGCCTAAGGACTCTGGCTTGATGGGGCAGATGCCTGTCACCACATCCGTCTAGCTGTCTTAGGAGATTCTGATGTCTTGGGAGCCAAAACTCTCTGGGTCCAAACAGCTTGTTCCCAGCTTGGAGGGTCATCATATCCCAGGGATTCAAGACTACGGACTCAGAAATCTTCCTGGTGGCGGATGTTGACCCCTTAAGATCTGATGCTAGACTTGCTTATAAGGATTCCTGACACTAAGTCCCCATGGGATTGCCACCCCAAGGTACCCAGCCTGAGATGCAGCCTTCAACACGGACCCCGGGATCAGAGTCGTGGCTGCTCATAAACCAGTCTGCCTCCAGTCTCAACAGCAACTGAGGCCAGTCCATTTGAGTGCAGCTTAGTTACTTTATCATTCCACTACCGAGCATCTAAAGACCTTATTTCACAGAGATGTATAGTTCTAACCCTCATAAAAAAGAAAAAGTATGATCCCCATTTTTCAAATGAAGAAGCAGGCTCAGAGAAGTGAAATGACCCTATCCAGGCTCACAACGGCCTCAACCTCCAAACTGACTGACCTCAAGTTCAGACACCAGATGCCTTTTGTCAGGCCCTGTCTACCTTAGTCAGGACATAAGGAGCAACGATGCCACAAACTCCACTGTGAGTGAGAAGTATGCGGCTGATTTTGAATTGGCAATGGTTTTGCAACACCAAAAGGAAATTCACTTTTCTTGAGTTACTCCCACATGCCAAAAATTGCCTTTCAGTATGCTTTGTTTCACACAGGTCCCTTTATCCTGCATGCCTCTGTGTCCAGCCTTTGGGTTCAGCCCATTTGGGACCCAAGTCCACCTTTCCCTCCTCTTCCCCTCCAAGACTCACAAAAGTCTGTTTTCTCAGATCTCAGGTCTGGTTCCTCCGACCAGACCAATCTGAGAGCCACCTCCCCACCTGCCACTCCCGCTGCACCTTCAGCTACAAAGAAAATAATGACTCCATCTGCTCCCAAGCAGCCTCTGCTCCAGGCCCCAGCTGAGCTATACAATGAGCCCCAGCAAGATACTGACCCCCTCTTACACTGGTATTCCCACTAGGGATCCTGGCTTGTTCTCCTGTCTACAATTTTCTCTTAAGAATTAATACTACTCACTACCCTGGCAATGGAGAAGGAGACCATCACCCACCCAGTGGCACAAGACAGACTGAAATCACGTATGAACAAACTCTCCCCATCACACAAAAAAAGAAAAGAAGTCCATAGAAGGAGTGTGACCAAGAGAGGGAAGGCCAAAGGGTTACCTGGTCTAAAAGTCCTCCAAATACTCAGGACTCCCTCCCCAGGACCTGTTGAGCCAATTAAGTACAAAATAACCTTTCCTATAGAAAGCTCACCCCCAACTGACAACCCCAAGTGAGTCAGCCCCCTTGGAGGATGAATGACTTGGCTTAGCAACCAGAAAGAGATACGACACCCAAAATGCTGCTGTGTGTAAAATGGGGCAGCTCATTTAGGTCGACTGAGCCTTAAATTTCTCATTCCTACACTCAAAATAATAATCTCGGCCCTGCCTACCTTACAGGGTTATTTTGAGGATCCAGTGAGATCTTAGGATACAAACGCGCTTTGGATATTGGGAGAGGAAGATAGGTTGGAGGAAAGTAGCAGGATATGTAAATCAATAGAGGTCGTATTTGAGCTCAAGCAAGACTATGTGATGCCCCTCCAAGCCTGCCAGGTGCTATTCATTCTGAAAATGTACAGGGTGGTGGCTGTGCCTTAGGGCAGAGGGGCCAGCATGGGGAAGGGGTGCTCTGAGTTGCATGCTTTGACATTGGTGGGGTTATATGCACACAGGGCCAGCCCACCCCTCAATACTACCAGAAGAATAAGTAGGACTTGAAACGGCATAAGCTCTGAAGACAAAGACTTCAAGTCTTAGCTATGCCACTTCCTTAGCTTTTTGGCTTCTCTGAGCCTCTATCTCCTTATATGTAAAATGGGGACAAGATACCCAACTTATAGGGTTATCGCCAATTTGTAAGGATTATGTTAAATAACTTATCTAAAGTACTTGGCATAAATGGTAGTTAATAATAATTTCCCCTTTGCTGCTGCCTCATCCCTAAAGGTGAGAAAGCAGCACTGGATGGCTATTAATGAGAAATCCACAATCCACCTTACAATAGGCAGCCAGTGGGCCCTCAACAAGCTCACTGAGCATGAAATTGAGCAAGAATATGTGTCTGCTTGAATGTTAATGAGGCTCTAACCAGGAAAAAAAGGATATCTGTGGGGTTCCCATGTTGATGGTGGGGACGGCAGGTCAGAAAAGCAGGTGGAGAGAGGAAGGGCAGCAGGGAAGCTAATACCAAGGCCCAAAAAGCCAATGGCTCCTGCCTGGCCACGTCCCTGCAGGCAAGTACGGTAAACCCATCGAACACTCCTTTCCAGCCCAAGATGAGATGCTCAGGAAACTCGGGCTTGGCCATTTCCCAAACTAGGAGCATTCCAATCCTGAATTCTAGGCTTTAAAGAATGAGAATAGTTGACTCCAGTCATCTGAGAAGATGGGCACAGTGATCTGGAGTGTCCAGCTCAGTGGGAAGCTAGGGCATAGTAGTAATAAGGAGGTCTCAAGGTGGAACTTGACAAGGAAGGAAAGAAAAAAGGGAAGGGGGAGAGGCTGCAATCGATTGACAACTGTTTTAGCAGATGGGGAAGCCTGAAGGAAAAAGGGACCGTAACTGGAAAAATCCCAATGAGTGTCAGAACAGAGGTAGCTGAAGTCCTGCTTGCATGCATGAAGGCAGACAGGAAGAGAAGGGCAATAGCGTTTCTTAAGCACCTGCATTATGCTGGGCGCTCGGTGCTTTGTAGATATTATCTCATCTAATCCTCACATTGTCCTTGTCAGGGGGACACTGTCACTGTCACCGTCTCACCATTTCACAGATGAGGATCGGGAGATGTGAGCCACTGCATGAATTACTCCATTAACCTTTTTTCTTTTTTCCATTTAAACAAGGCAGCAACACCAATTTTGACATTTAGATACCCTGACACGTGGTAGGAAAAACTCCACAGCTATGTGACCCCATGTGGTGGCTTTTCCCCTTCTGTTCTAGATGCTGGTTCCTCTCTTCTTTAGCCCTTCTCCTTTGTCGAGGAATTTCCCACGTCTTATTTGTTAACAAGACTTGTTCTTATCAAAATCCTTAAATGCAAGAGTAGACATCACAAAACCCTTATTTTTAAAGCTACATAAACACGTATTTTACTTAATTAAAATGCCTAGGTTATAAAATTCAGTACCTTTCTCAAGAATCCTAAAGTCTTCATCAGCTCACCCTGAATTTTTGTCTGGAGATGGAAGCTGATGATGTCATTGTCTTGATCCTGACCTTCATAAAGCCACCCACCCCACTCACCTCTGCTCCTCCTCTCTCAGGGACCCCTCTCTGCCAGCAATGAAACCCACCCTACCCCACCCCGGGCTGAGGCTGGCAGTTAGTCAATTAGAGGGAAAGTCTTAATGTTCCCTTAAGCCTTCAGATTTCCAGAACTCCTGAATTCTTCACCCTCACAGGGCAGGAGATGGCCAGAATGTGGAGCGGGTCTGTACACCACCCTCCAACCATGAAGGTTCATCTGTCATTGTCTCTTTTTAGCTGTTTGGAGACAATCCTTCTCCTGTCTCAGTCTCAGTTTGTACCAGGCAGGGCCTCCCCACTCCACAAATCTCCACACCCCCAAATGTTACCCCTGGTGCAAGATTGAACTTAACTAAATGCCACCTTGTCCAAAATGTCCTCCTGGATCTTCCCACCGCCTCCGCCCCAAGCCCAAAGGTCCTCTCTTCCCTGAATTACTGCGGCATTAGCAGAGCCTGTCAGCACTTTTGCCTTGCAGCACAAATAGGTATTGTCTGTCCTTCCTCCCAGACTACAGGCTCCTTAAGGGTAAGACCTAAGTCTACCCTGGGGGGACTTCAGATGTCCTCTCCAGGCTCAATCTTAACAGGATCAGCCCTATATATTTTTTCAGATGCTCATATTCAACATGGAGCATCCTCCAAAGAAGGTCCTTCCCCAGGAGTGAACCTCATGAAGACCAGGGCCCTCGGGTCTTATGCACAGACATCTCCAGCCGCTGGCAGAGAGCCTCCCTCAGGGTGGGCTCTCAGTAACTGTGTTTCACAAATAATGTCCCCAGATTGGGATCTCCTAAGATGATTCATCACCCTCGACCTTCCTGTCTGTGCTCTTCCTCTACGATCTCATATCCCTCCATGACTAGGATCAGATTTCTAAGAAGCCTTTTTCACTGACTAGGAAACCCAGCCCCTTTTTTATCTGCTATGCAACCTCGTTAGTTAGGACTAGAGGTGATGCTATCTGTGGGCAATGCTTCTCTGGTAGCCCGTTACTACCAACAATGCCATCATTGAAAGGTTTTTTTTCAGAATTATTTTATTAACGGTTCTAGATCCCTTGTGTGAGATAACATTGTGTGAAACCATTGCTTAAGATAAAAAGGATACTTGATAAATCCTTCCTCTTCTTACAGAACATACAAAACGCAATTTAAACAAAGTTTCCATGGAGATTTAGGATCTTTCCTTTCTGTGCCAAGTGCAGGTATGTCTGGGAGCAGAGGGCCGCCTGGAAAGGTACGGATACAGGTAAGGACACACATGCGGGTAAAGTGACGTGCATGAGTGAGCAAGACGCCAAAGCTGACAGGAGAAATTCGGTTCTCAAAGTAAGTCTGACCTGAAGGGAGCCGGTTTGAGTGAGCCGGGAGCCACAAGTGGGATAAATTGCCTAAGAAACGTGCAGTCCCCGTCAGTCTCTTTCATATGCTATTAGCACATTTTACGCCCTATGATCTTTATAGCAACACTGAGGGCATTGATTTGAACATCTTTCTGCCCATGTTTATTTCCTATCAAACCAGACCCAAAAACAAACTCTAGAGGTTACTTAATTTTTTAGCTCTTCCGCATCCTGAGACTGTTATGATATGGTTAACATGTAAAAATCGTGGAAGGTATTGGAGTAAGAAATAAAACTCCCAGGAAGCTATGAACTACTTAGCATGTTCGGCTCATGAGCGTGGGTCAATTCATAGCCAGCCTTTTTATTTAATGAATGTGAGTCAGTTCCACCCGGAAAGTAGAGATGGTGGTCACCTTGACTGAGACTTTGTTACTGAGAAAATGTAGATGTTGCATGACCACTGGTTGTGGAAGAAAACAAGCAGACCTCTACAAAGGCACTGTTTGCCTACGCATTGCCAGTGCATTCAACATTCACTCATCCAACACTCAGCAATTCAGTGAACTCATCCAGCTATTGACTGAGCAATTATTAGGTGCCAGATGCCGGAGAAAAAAAATGGAATATTTGAAAGACCATGTTCCTGCTTCCAGGTAACCTATTTGTCAGTGAGGAACATGGACAGTAATCAAGGAAATAAATAAGATAATTTCAGAAGGTGATGTGTGCTATGAAAACGAGGAGGAGGGCCACAACCTGCACCAGAAGCAGTATTAGTACAGGACCCAGGGAAACCTCTCTGAAGAGGCAACCTTTGAACTAATACCTTAATGTTGAGAAAGACCCAGGCCAAAGATTAGAGGAAGGAACATTTCAGACAGAAGCAACAGTTAGGCAAAGGTTATGGCAGGACAATAATACATTTGGAGTATTTAGGGACTAGAATGCATGGAGCAGAGAGGAGAGACAGATGGTGAAGGAAGCCAGAGATGAAGGCTGGGGTGAGTGAACTCTGGCTCTTGTAGGCTGTGGCAAGGAGGTTAGATTTTATTTCGGGCACGAAGACAACCAGAGAAAGGTTTAAGTAAGACAGAATTGATTTACGTTTGTAAATGATCACTCAGCTGTTGTATACAGAGTAGAACTAGAAGCAAGTGCAAAAGCAGTTAGGAGGCTGTGCTGACCAATCATTTAGGCTGGCGATGATGGTGGCCTTGCCTGAGGGAAGTCAGAGTGGAGCCGTTGAAGAAGAAGAAGGCAAGCTGGAGGAAGCGTGAATAGCACTTGATAGTGACGTGGAGACGGAAGTGCAATGAAAGCAGACAAATCAAGCAGAAACGCAGTCGTAGGGCGCTGAACAAACATAGGTCTCATTATTACTGCAGAGGAGATGCAGTAGGGACAATTTGCGGAGACAACTGGAAAATAAAGTCAAAGGTTTTGTTTTAGACATGATGTGTATGAATGTCCTGCTAGACACCCAAACACTTTAAAGTTCAATCTGGACCTCATGAGATATAAACTTGGGGAGTCATTGACATATAATACAAAAACATGACTCTGGCTGAGATTAGAAGAGTATGGAAATGAAAAAAAATGCCTGGGACCTAGCTTCACCTCATACAGGCCACAGAGAAGTGGCTTATGGAGCAAAAAGAAAACCGGAAGAGGGTAGCGTCAACCAAGGCAAAAAGGAGGAGCCGCCAACCCGTGTTTAATGAGCACCCAGGCCTCCACACCATCAGTGCTGACGGTCCTGGGCCCACTGCTTGTTCAGTGATGGACAAGCTCTGCCCTCAAGAAGCTTGAGTGGACCAAGGCGTGACACCCAGAGAATGAGAAGTTTAAGTTTTGTTTCTTGACAGTATAGCTTCCGATTCAACTACAACTCCAAAGAGAAAAAAGCAGAACATGGATGAACTGAAAGAAAGTTAAAGCTACAGGACAATTGGAATTCTTCTGTTTCATGTGCAGATCAGATCTTCAAGCACATGCTGTGACAAACCTAAGGGTTATTGAACTTGTATTCTATTCAACTTCTAAGAGGCTTCAAGTCTACAAATAAAACTTGCAAGAGACAGACTGTCAGCTGCCCAATGGTACTCAGTGTCCCCAGCAAAACACTCAGAATGTTAACAGAGAAAGAAGGTGATCATACCTGATATCTCCCTGTTATCCCTTTACACAAGTGTGCAGGGTAAATCCTATCAGACTAACGACATGAATAGCTCGGAAGACCAAAGGTAGTCCCAAAGGAGCATTCCTTGAGGCTAGCTGGGATTGGATTCAGGCAGCCACTACTGAATTTTCTTCATAATAGTAACGGGGGGATGGAATTTGTGCAGTCAGTTGTGGATATATTTCTAATACAGTATAGAGATCATCACCGTTCAGCCAACAATCCCCTTAATCCTGCCTCTCCTGATCTTCCACCCCTGAGCTCCTGCAGAAGCCACACCAATCATCACAGCACAAGGAACCCTAAAGGTCTAAAGAAATGACCCAATGTTGCACGCTGAACACCGCCTCTGGCAAAGCCGCTTACGTGAGAAGCTCCTGCTAGCTTATGAACACGAGTAGGGCTAGGGCTTTCAGAGGTTCTCTGAATCTAAAAGTAGCATCTCACTGTGGTGCGGTAATTATCTGACCAACAAAAAAGCAAAGGAAGTGGAATGCTGATAAGTGGCACTGTCCCCATTGAAGCTCTGTTGGATTTGTTAACCAGATAAGCAAAGCAGCACTAAACAAAGCCAGGGAGAGCAGAAGGGCTGAGAAAGTCTGTCCTGGCAACAGGAAAGCAGAGAAGAAAAGTAGGAGGGTGCGAGGACCAACGGTGGCATTAGGAGCGAACTCGTACCAGGATGTCTTTTAGATATTAATTTTGTGTTGTGGCTTTTCTGTGTGTGTTGCCTCTCCCTCCAATTTCAATCTGGTCACCTTAGGCTTTTAAATCCTTGTGGCAGGGACACTGTCATGGCAGAAGGCTGAAGCAAACCTAAATGAACTCTTTGATTTGGGGGAAAGCCCCCAGCCACTCAGTCGATCGTAATGGGGGGAGAGGAAGGGGAGTTCCTGTGAGAAGCAAGAAAGTGACAGAGGACTTTTCCCAAGTCTAGAAAGGGGCCAGGTGTAATGCTCTCTCAAGCAAATAGGGACCAGACCGTAGACCCCCAGCAAGACACTAGGTAAGGGGCAAAGGCCAAGAAAGGAACAAGAAGTCTTATTCATTCCCTTTCCTTCCCAGGCATGAGATAGAAGAGTAGCCGGTGGCCCCAACTTGGACAGACTTGTGACTGATGAGTCACAATGCCTTGCGCCCTGCTAAGACCTTGGAACCATGTGATAGTAGGGAGCTGCAAGAATGAGGTTGAATTTCAAAAGTCAAGTGTCAAACATAAGCTATTACCACCTGACCTAAGAAACTAGTTTGCAGCATCCTGGGTAGAAAATATTCTTACTGGACTTTATAAACCTACATAACTCCACTAACAGCCTCATGGTTGCCTATGATAGAGCAAGCTGACAAACTGACCATGGTGGGATTGGGGCGGGGGGTGGAGTGAGGGGGGACTTCCCTTTGAACCCCGTCTTAGAATCTAAGAGGGTTAAGGAATCAACAATAAAGAACACCAATGGACCGCAGGAGGACTTCTCTTTTCTTATGCTTCCAGGAGGCTTCCCCTGATCCCTACCAAGTGATTTCTGTCATCTAGTTTCTGGTTGGCAAAAAAATAACAATAAAAATAAATTCCACCTGGCTTCTTTAGGCTGAACTTCCCTATGCGGCCAATCTTTGGTGAAGACACCGAGTCCCAGGATTTGCAGACTATGTGTGACGAACTTGACTTCATCATTTCCTCAGTCAGGCTCCAGTGAACAGTTTCACACTCACCAAGTTCCTAAGACACAGATTTTAATGACTACTTAATTGTTTTGTGATAATCAATTTGCCAGCCTGAGGTCTCTGCATAGGACATGTCCTTCTTGGAAAGACAGGGCAATGAAATGATCACAGGAGAATGTTACTAGCAAACACCGAATCAGAAAGGAGAAAATAGTATCTTGCTCGAAGGATATTAGCCTCAAATATAGAGAGACTGGCATTCTCCCTCTCCAGTCCAGGAAAACTATCACAGGTTCACAGATACTAAGTCATCCTACACTAATCGAATTTCCCATTTTGATAGGGTGACTAAGATTAAGAACAGGAGGAAACAACAGACACATTATACACCTGGACCAGTGAAGTGTCTGACTAAGTGTCTCATAATATCTACATCAGCCAGGAGAGACGTGTACAGGATGACAGGACGAGTAGGTCACTGTTCTGAGTCACCCTAGTCTATTCTGCATGGCTCATTACCCGCTCGACGTGTTTTAAAATTATGGAAACAAACACGTAAACATGGTGTCTGTCATTATATACCAATATCACAAAGTAGAGAGAGATAGCTAACATTGCTTGACTGAATTAAGACTCAGAACTATCTCAACAGATAGGACATTAATAAAAAAGAAAATTTACCAAGGTAGTTGGTAAATCCTGCACTTCAGTCAGTTGCACTGAGTATAAAATGGAGAACCTGATTTACCAGTGGTTCAAATTTCAAGAAAAATGGGGAAGATGTCAGAAATCAGGGCGTTTATTGTCGGCAACCTCCTCCAGCTGCATTAATTGAATTACAATATCCAGATAATGATTTAACTATACATTCAGTGCCCAGTTGTGTGCCAACTGCAATGTTACACCTGACATGGACCTTGGAGCACGTGGGTGGCTCAGTGGGTTAAGCATCCGACTTCAACTCAGGTTATGATCTCATAGTTTGTGGGTTCAAGCCTGTGCTGACAGTTCAGAGCCTGGAGCCTGCTTTGGATTCTGTGTCTCCCTCTCTCTCTGCCCCTCCTCTGCTCACACTCTGTCTCCCTTTCTCTCAAAAATAAATAAACAATAGGAAAAAAAGAAAGAAAAATCTCCAGGGGCAAAGGAAAGTCCCCAGGGGTGCCTGGATGGCTCAGTCAGTTGAGTGTCTGACTTCGCCTTCAGAACAGGTCATGATCTCGTGGTTTGTGGGTTCAACCCACACATCGAGCTCTGTGCTGCCAGCTCAGAACCTGGAGCCTATTTCGGATTCTGTGTCTTCTCTCTCCACCCCTCCCCTGCTCATGCTCTTTCTCTCTCCCAAAAATAAACATTTAAGAACTTATTTTTAAAAGAAAAATCCCCTTTAAAGAAAAAAAAAAGAGGGACTGAGAAAGATGAGCAGAAATATGAAGAATTGTAGGAAGGTGGGGAGGAGAAAAAGAATAATTGAGGTAGCCAATAAAGTTTATAATGAACAGTGGAGACCTTGTTTGCGTGCTTTAGATATTTACGCAGACAAGAGATTTGGGACTTTCATGGGGTACTTAAGGCTGAACTAGAATTGGTAGATTCTATTTGTCTGGAGGGCAGATTTCGATTCAACAAAAATAATTTCTAAAAATAATCACAATTATCCTGCAGCAAAATAAACTACCCTATAACACTGAGAGTTCTCTCCATTACTGTTACTACCTGTCAGCAAGCACACCAGTCCCCCATCTCCAACTCAGAGACCAAGGGACCAGCTTTGTAAGAATCACTCAGGGGTGTTGGACCAAGTCGAATTGCTGGTGGTCTTGCTCTGACCCAGGAATTTGGGTTCCAACACCTGGCCCTTTGACACTATTCCTGATGAACATGTCATTTCCTCAACAGCTGAAGTCACTGTTTTGCCTCTTGGTCCCCAAGAGCAAGCTGGTATCTTGTTTTCCATTCTGTCCATGATTTCTTAATATTTCTTAAGCTGGAATCTTATCTCTGAACCCCAGTGTTTATAGGTAGGCCTCCAAGACCACCCTCGAGGGTATGGCTATCAAACGTCAAGACATCTCATCAAATAGCTACCGGTCTGGATGAATGCCAAGGGACCTGCTATGGGGCCTGGCCATCAATTTGAGAGCAGCTAACAAAACTCCCTGCCATGAACTCCTGAGAACTTGGACTTTAAGTCACCTGCTAGGTATCAGCTAAAAAATAAACACTCCTTGCCCCCAAAGAGCCCCCAGTCTAGCAAGGAAATCATCATCTTAGCACACCGTTCATGCCATGAATAGAGCATCTGAACAAAAAATCAGAATGTACGGCACTCCTGAAATACAGAGAAGTAATCAAAGATCCCTTCCTGATGTGGCAGTGGAGGTATGGCACTTGAGCTGGTTGTGAAGGAGGAGTAGGATTTTGCCACTTAGAAAATGTGAAGGAGAGGAAGGTAGTGATTCCCTGCTGCTGACAGAGCATAAAACACAGACAGAGGCACAAAACTCCCCGGCATACTCAGGAAATGAGGACTAACTAGTCCAAAGTGATTAGATGCAACCGGGGTGGTGACTGGCATCTCTACCAGCTGCCCACCTCCAGGAGTCCTTTCAGTCCCAGGTACGAGCCATTCAAGTTGGCCCGCCCTGCTGTCAGCGAGAAGGCAGCACAGTGGAGAAATAAATTGGCTCAAGATTCCGCAGCACCAGCGGTGGCCAGTCTGTTCCCAGAAACGCATCTAAGGAACAGGGTTTGTTCTGAGATTACACCCTTCCTACTTTTGTGGAGTTAAAAGAGCCTTTCTTTTGTAAAATGAAAGACCATTGATCATGTTTAGGTTTTTACCATCCCAACAAACTGCTAGTCCCCCAAATTTTGCAGGGGAAATTTTTTGCTATTTGTGAATCCAAACAAGCCTGGGAACCACCAGAAGACAAGACCATCGAGGTGCTTTCCAACACATATGTTTCCAAGAACTGGCACCTGTATGCCAGACTCCTAGCTCCCCCTTTTCCATGGGTCAGAGGCAGGGTTTCCTGGCCAGCTCCCCTTTTTCTGCAGGAACTCATGGCATGTCGCGGATGACAGATTGCCGTGGAGTAACATTAAGGCTGTTGGGTCCCTGATGAACTCAGGAGGCCTCTTCGTGACACTTACATGTAACAAATCAGCTCTGAGCAGAGAGGTCAGTCTGAAGAGATTCTACAGATGGTGAATCTCATCTGCTCCCAGAAATGCTAGTTCTTTTTCATTGAAGTAGTAACTCTTTGTTGCACCCCTAACTTTTTTAACTTTTCCTGGGTCCACCATTACACCCCTACTTCAATTCTCCTTCCCACTCCCCACCCCACCCCCCGCACCCTGGGGAGTTACCCTCTTCCTCTCCCTCTCCCTCCCCCAAGGGCTATGCGTTTGCTGTGTTCTCTGGTTGGGTCCAGGCACCCTACTTGCCCAAACTACAACTGAGAAGAAAGACTCAAGACTTTAAGGACTTTCTGAGGAAGAAGTATACACATGTCCCAAAGCAATAAAGCCCTTGAACTAGGTCTGCCTCCTTTCTCTATATCCATTTTCCAATGTCCATTCTATTCCAGCTCTGAATTGTCGTCGTTTGGAATAGACTCTTCTCTCCTTTAGATTTCCGAATTCAGACCATCTCATGCTCTACTTTCTACATCTGTGGTCCCTTGTTCCACAGCAGGAGCTCATTTTGTGTATTTATCCATGTGGAAATTCAACAAATGATTCATTTCAAGTCAGTAAGTACCTATTTATTGAGCTCTTGCAATATGCTAGACATTCGGGATGCAGAGATTAAAAGAGCCTGCTGTCTTCCATGAGGGAGTCAGGGAACCACGGGAAGCAGCAGCCTTCTGCCTGGCTGTCACTCCGGTCCTCTCCATTCTCTGCCCTTCTTCTCACACATCGACCTGAGCCCCGTGGGCAAGTAAAGGGACAAATAATAGCTTTTCACCAAGATGGTGCCTCTCACAAGCTTAGAACGTTTCGTAAAAGTGGCTTTCCATAGTTCTAGTTGGTTTTTCCCCTTTCCGCCTTGAAAAGGCTCTGAAGACATGGTAAATATAACTTTGGATCAGCAGAATCCTTTTGAAGGGTGGCCAGTAGAGGAGGGTGAACTTGGAAGACTTGACAGCTGGGTAGATCTAGACTTCTCTGGGTTTCTGCCTTTCCGTCACTATCTGGTTTTTTCTCTGTGTCTCTCCAACTCATCTGATTCTTCTGCCCCCTCAAGATGGAAATGAACCTTGGGAAGTTCCAGAAGGCACGAACCCCTGCCACCACCCAGCTGGCTTGAGAGAGCAGGAGCGCCACCCTGACCAGATTATGCTACAGCAGGAGACCCAGCTTCCAAATCTTCACCTTTCAAAAGAGGCTTTTCCAATTCATCGGAAACTCTGCATGTAGCATTACTGGAGAATGACCCAGGCCCATCCATGTCCCCCAATCTGCATAATGTCCTCACCCATGACCTCACTTAACTAACCCCAGGACCTACCATGCCCTCGTACACTCACCTTTGATTCTGACCTGCCAAAGGAGAGCATTTACCATTCTTCCTCCAGCTGCCCTCGGGCATATTTATTAATTTTTCACCAATGTAGTTATTAGCTACAAACGCATGTAGAATTGGGAGATTCATACCCCCAAAGCTCTCCTCACCCTGCAAAAGCCCCCTCTGTCTTTTGCTACCATCTGCATCTGTTTGGCCAAACCCGCCATTCTTCTAACACCACTCATCTGAAGAAAGGGCTAAAAGAAAAACAGAGCTGGCATAAGGGGGGGGGGGGCGAGCGGGCACTGTTTCTGGGCAACTCCCTTGTGATTAAGTCCACCATGTCCCGAGACACTGCAGTGGGATGTTCCGGCCAGGATCAAGGCACAGTGAAGAAAACTCATATAAGAATGAGTTCTAAAGGGCATGGAAGGAGTCTAAGTCTCTCCCTCCTCTGCTCACCTCCCATTCCTTGTCCCCGCCCTCCTCCGGTCCCTGACGTCCTCCCCAACACCAGTGATCAGACTAGGGCTGACTCAGAGTTGTTACAACTGTTCCCTTTCTTCCTCTCCAACACTCACAACACTCACACTCGACTCCTCAGCCCTTCCCACACTCAAGCCCTCTCTCTGCCCTTCACAACCTTCTTTTTGGACTCCCCATAAAAGTGCAGGGGCTATCTTTGTTACGTTAGACCCCAGGAAGAGAGACAAAGGAGAAGTCAGATAGCAAGAGGGAGCCCTCCCTCCCCACACTCTCCATCACTCCTTCCCTGTACCTCGCCCCCGCCCCCCCCCACCCCCCAGGCAGACTGGAAACCAGGAATAATGAATCCTGACCAGGTTTCGGGCCTGCTTCTGTAAAAGTGAACGTCTCCAAGCTGGAAAGATTTATCTGAAATGGACAGTGTAAATAAACAGTTCTTCCTGAGGCACAGAGTGATCTGGGAATGCTCTCCCTGTGCTCTGTCAATTAGCTGAACTATTTTTGATAGAACACAAAAGCTTGGTGGGCACTTTTTCCTAGACTGTCTGTCTCTATCTAAATTAACTTCATTCTATGCTTCTTTCTCTCTCCTCTGATCTGTTTTCTTCCCACCCACCCCCCTTAACTGGCACTTTCCCCTCCTCAGGAAAGCTGGGGTGGCCAAGGAAGTGTGGATGGCAGTGGAGATTCAGAAGAGCTTGACCTGTCCCTTAGCCTCAGGTGTCCACGCACAGTTCGAGCCCACAGGACATGCAGCAAAGAGATGATCCAGGTGATCCTTAATACTTCCTACCATTGCACTGCTGTACCTAACCTGCAGATTCCCCTGCTCTATCCACAGCGAGACCAGTCACAGCACTCAATGTCCCCCACCAGAAGGCCCTCCCTCTAGAGACCCATCAGGTCCGTTAGCAGCAGCCAAACATAGGCACCTTAGACTCCAGCCTGCTGAGGGCCACCATGACCCTGCCCTTCCCGCTGCCTTACTAAGTAAGGGCCATCTAGCCTGTTGACGTTCTCAGTTGTTCTGCTTGAAGTTCCACCTGACCCAATAATCAGGGAGGAGCCAAGGGATGGGAGGGAAGAGTTGGGAACTCTCTGGAGACTAGAGAAATTAAATCAAGAAGATGAGAAGCAGAAAGTGTCCACTTCCTTAAGCATGCAGAGGAACAAAGATGCTAGGCCCTCTTGCTTGCTCAACCTCCCTAAAACTTGTATCTAGGAACGTGATTTATTTCTTCAGTAAATTACCCCAAACTGCCATCACGACTCTCATTCTATCAAGACTCAGTGACTTAACAAGAAACTGTGTCAGCCTAGAAGTTTCTGCCCCACAGTGCTGTTAACAGTGGGCCCCATGGCCTTCCAGGGGGTTCCCAGGTTCCCCCTAGGGCTCCTGCCACCAGCCAGGACACACTCAAGCTCCTTCAAGAGGTATGCCGTTCTCCAACTTTCTCCTCTCCCCTTTCAGGACGTTTCCTCTGAAGTACATGGCAAAGTGCTCACACTCACTGAGACCCAGTTCTCAGCCTTTCACTGAAGCCTCCCTCAGGCAGAGTGACGTTCATCAGTCACCTCAATCACATTAGTTACCCTGGAGTCCCAGAGCCCTCACCCATTGCCCTGGAAGGACATCCCAAGGCCCTGGCCACGTGCCCATAGGCTTGTCAAAATTCAAGATGACTCCTGAACAGACCACTAGACTCCAGAGCTGCTGAAGGCAGCCCCTAACCTGCCCCACCTTCCTCTTCCCACCCACTTGCCTGCCATGTTGGCACTTGGACGAATTCTTCCTTTTATTTATAGATACTATTAACATAAATAATGTCCTTTTAAATATGGAGTCCATATTTTCTTTGAGATTTAATTTGTATTATTAGACTCCAAGCCCATCTTTCCTGAGAAGAAATTACCCTTTTCCTTTGAGACAAATTCCTTCGACAGTACTTGTATTTTCAGTGTTAATTTTTGAAAATTGGATTGTGCAAGCATTTGGGGGATGGGAACACGTGTTGTGGCAAGGGGTCTTAGCGGTCTTCAAAAAGAGAACAAAGATGGAAACATGAGCTTTGGACAGCATTTGCTTCAACCCGATGTCTGTGCTCTGCCCATGACACTGACAGCCCAACCCCCTCCCCTTCTGCCAAAGCAGCCACTCTGCAGTTAGAACTGAAGGATAGTAGGGCTTTGCACCCCTTACTAGTTGGCAAAGAGAAGTGTAGGCTCGAGCCCACGATCTCAAAAACCAGAGGGGCCATAGGGAGGATGAAGGAGACAGGAAGTAAAAAACTATAAAAATGAACTTTCTGGGCAGACTGGGCAGATCTGTCCCACGCAAAGGGCAAAGGAGACACTACAGTGGAGAAGACAAGACTAGGGTCTAGGAGAATTCGTTTCCCATGAGACCAAGCTGAGCACAGGTTTGGAATCCAATAGAGCCAAATGGCTAACAGCACGGTGTAGGGATCACAGGGGGTTGCGGAACAGATCAGAAAGATCTCTTGGCTTCCATCTTTCTTTCCCATTTTCTTCTTTGGGTTGATTTTTTTGTTTTACTTTTTATTTCCCTGAAAAAATTCCTGCTGAAAAATTCCAGTTTTTTCAAAGGCTGCTACAGTGAAAGAACTCTCCTCACTCCCGTGGCAGCAAGAACACTGCAGCCAACTTGGCATCGTAGAAGTCCTACACCCTCTCTCCTGCCTGCCCTGCACTTCTCAGAAGAGCAGCTTTGGGGAAAGAACAAAGAACTGGACAGAGGACAAGAGTAAACAAATGCCTCCCAAGGATGGGGAGTTTTCATTTCCTTTGAGACAACACATTAGATGGTATTCTTCTCATCCTCAAATAGGAAAACAAATCCCCCAAAACATCACACCTGGATGCTAAAAACATCCAGCACCCATCTCTTTATCTGTGGCCTCTCGACAGATTTCACGGGGAGGACAGATATTTTCCTTTTTTGGTGTACAAGACTTTGTACAAGTACTTTATATACTACATATAGATACTTCACATATTATATATAATACAAAGACTCTTCATTTTAATAGATGATTTTCGATAATGCCGGAAATAGGAAAATTAGAGTGGATGGAGGCTAATTGACCAATGGTAATTAATGCAAGGGGGTTTCTGCTGGCTGTCCTCCAATTCATGTTATGCTTAGTAGGTCCGCTACTAAGAATCAGAATAGGCATTGGCTAAGTGGTCAGAATATCATTCCTCATTGTTTTGAAGTGTGAAGTAAGGGAATGATTGCTAGAATTAGGATAGAGAGGATTAGGGTTAAGACTCTTAGTTTATTAGGGACGGATCAGAGGATTGCATATGCGAATAGGAAATATCATTCAGGCTTAATGTGTGGTGGAGTGTTTAGGGGGTTGGTAAAGGTGTAGTGGTCTGGGTCTCTGGAAGGTCAGGTGAAAATAGGACAAGTAGGATTAGAGTTAGGATTAGGATTAGGATTAGGAATAAAAGACCTAGGATGTTTTTGATGGTGTAGTGTGGGTGGGGTGGGACTTTATCTGAATCGGATATTATTCCTGAGGGGTTGTTAGGTCCTGTTTCGTGTAGGAATAGAAGGTGGACTACTGCTAGGGCTGAAATAATGGGAGAATAAAGTGAAAGGCAAAGATCGTGACAAGGTGGCTTTGTCTACTGAGAATCCTCCTCAGATTCATTCTAGTAAATTAGTTCCGATACAGGGGATTGCTGATAGAAGGTTGGTGAGGACAGTAGCTCCTCAGGATATGTGGCCTCACGGTTGAACATAGCCTATGAAGGCTGTAGTCATGACTGTAAATAACAGTATGATTCCGATGTTTCATATTTCTGAGAAGGTATAGGAGCCATCATATATGCCTCGACCTACATGCATAAATCAGCAGATGAAAAATATAGAAGCCCCATTGACATGTATATATCGGATGATTCGGCAGAGACAGCTCTTTGTCCTTACCCTGTCCGCATTCCCGTCTGATTTTTATCACCTCTTCTATCTGCTCCCAACCACCCCTCCTCTCTTCTCCTCTACTCTCCCAACCAGATTATTCCAGGAGATTTAGGTGGTAAAGTCTTGCAACTCCTTCCTGCCCCTTACTCCACCTTTTACCCCCCATCCTATCTTTCTCCATATTTGCCCATGTGGAAGGGAAAAGGGGTGGTTGGCGTGATCTGTCCCACACAAATACTCTTCATTGTTAGGAAACTAGTACAGGCCACAGTCTCTAATCACAACTCCTCGTTAAGCCAAGGAACCCTTATTTAGCATGTAGAGGGCTCCCGCCCCCCTGCAAATATAGCTCAGTAAGTATTATGGTGAGAGCACAGGGTTCTGAATTCTTGATAGAAGAGGTAAATTTCCCTTGAGAACAAGCATAACCAGTATGATGGAAAGCATTAGCAGAGATGCATATCTGTTACGCTTTCAGCGTTATCTGTCTTTCCATCTCTGTATCATCATCATCATGGCACAGTCTCTTCCCAGCCCTCTCTCTCCTGTCCTTTCCTTCCCACCCTCCCTCCCTACTCCTCATTTTACCGTAGGTGCATGAAGGGTGACAGGCAAAGAAGCTGAGAAGGATGGGAAATCAAGGGTCACAGATAGGCCAGCAGTAGGACATAGCCTGGGAAGGACAGGAAAGGGAGGGGATTTGTGTGCCTGCCTGCCCACCTCCCACTAACTGTGTCTCTTCTTCAGAATAAGTCCTTTCTGCCTGCCTGACTTCCTTTTCAGTTCCTCACAACCTCCTCATGACCATCAGACCCCACCACTACTTCCTGTGGCGGAAGGGAAGACCTTGGTTAAGATATGGAAGATTGGGGATAATTAGCTCCTTATGGCCAGCCAACCAGCCCCCTCCTCTTGGACATTTCCCACATTTGGGAGTGCAGGGGCTGCTGCTCAGGGACAGTGCTTGCCCTCCTAAGCAAAAACCTTGTTTCCCATACATACAGACTTCCCACACACTGAGAGGGTTTAGCTAAAGTGATTACTATAGAGGATAAAAGTCATTTTCTGAGGCCCCAGAAAAGACTGGGCCCATTCTAAACATCTGTGGGGCTGTATTAGCACTATCTGAAGGAAAGGAGCAAAAAGAGACCTCCTTAGATGCCCCAAAGGAGGAGCAGCTTGACGGGATACCACCCTCTCAGCATTTTTTAGCTCATTGGTTTGCCCTTGCACCTCTGTTGGTTTCCTCTTCTCCATCTCTCACTCATTCCTGACCCTCTCTGGCCTATTTGGTTTCCCTCTGAGGGGAAGGGAGAGCACCTTCCCCTACCAGCAGCTGGTGATTTCAGGGCCCCATTTAGTAGCTGCATCCCTCTTGCCGAGGCCCTGCTTCTGGCCAAGCGTCTTGCCTGGATCCTGACTCAGTTCATCAGGAGCATTTCTAGTCACCGACATGGGCAAACCATCAGCCGAAACAAGCTTTCACTGAGGGCCAGTCTAATGCTCACCCACCTCCACTCCACTCCCGGGCCAACAGTCCTGTCATGATGTGCGCTAAATCACTGCCTTAGTGCCCCCGTGGTGACGCCACTACCTCGTCACACCCCAGCATGATAAACACCACTGTTCCAAAGCTGCTCATTCCCCCTCCACTCATTCCACTGTTTGTTTCGTCCTTGATCCATGGAGGTGAAAAATGAAAAGGCAGCCTCCAGAAGCTTGACTACCTGGATCTGGCTCTTACAAGTACCCCATTGCCCATCACATTTGCCCAGATTCGAACACCATGATAAGATCAGGAATTGCCTGTTGAACATCAGTAAGATTCTGAAGCGTTTATATAAAATGGGTATGTTCATAAATGCAATGCTTTCTGGGATCTTGGGAGAGACACTGAGAACTCTATACATTTTTTTTTAATTAGTAGAGCCATATTCAGTGGAAATAGAGCTAAAAAGACTTTGAAGACTTGGCAGCTAAGTTAGCTAAGGTCTTTTTAGGGCTGTCTCTCTCAGCTCGCTCAGTCCAGGCTCAGTACTTATTGCCTCTAGTCTCCATTTTGCCTCAGCCCTTCTCATCGTCTTTGCCTTCTCTGTAGCTCCTCATATCTCCTCCTCTATCTCTCTGACCAAATTTATCCCCTTCCTAACCTTTTTTGTCCCCAGACACTATGGACCAGAGCCCCTTGACCTGGGAAGGTAGTCTAGGGGTCTTTTTACTTCAGTTGTGGGCTGGCTGGTTCCCCACCCTTCAGCCAACTAAGGGTAATTTGGGGACTCAGAAGCATTCTTCACTCTTCTTCCAACATCACCTTCTCTTAGCTACCTCAGCGCTGCCCATGCTGCGCCTCCCCTGCTGCCATCTAACGCTTCTGATTCAACGGTTTGATAAAGGGGAACATGGAAACTAGTGAGGCTAGGAAAAGGCCAACGGAAAATGGAGAGCTTCCTTTTCTCTGTTCAGAGTCTTTAGGAATGGCACTATGTAGTCTCCAGTGTATTCAGGAGCCTCCAATGATGGGCACCCTTCTTGTCAAATAGAAAACAGTTTTCTTGTCTCAGGACCTCTTGGGAGAGCCTTCCCCTCTCAGCCCTCAAAGACCAGGGGGTCCCTGAGAAAGTTGACACTTTTGATAATGATGGATGAGAATTTCGAATGGAGTCTTGAATCTTACCACTACTCCCTTTGCCCAGGAGAGAGGACTAGGTGGGTCGCTCCCTCAACCCTGCCCTCAGCAAGCACCTCTCGCCTGCATCTTCCTCTCTCAGACCTCATTTCTATCAGGCTTTATTTAAGATCGATTTGGGAAGGACAATCTCTCCTCGCTCCCACATCTCATCCTTTGGGCTCCCAGCTCCAGCATTTACCAACACCCTTACCCTTTAGTTCAATCCTCCCTTTTTATCCCCCAATGGAGGGGTAGCTTGTGCAAGTCTCATAATTACAGGGGAGGCAGAGAAAGCAGCTGGAATGACCTATTTTCCTGGCTCCCTTTTACTTCACTCAGTTCCTATTCCATGTGAACTACTAGATTCATTGCCCCTCCAAGAGGAGCAATAATAATAGCTAGCGCTTGCTTATTCAGTGACAACTATATGGCAAGCAAGCATTTGCTAGGCTTTTCTGGGATGCCAGCTATAAATCCCTTCAACAGACTTTCTTTCCTCTTGCCACAGTTTCCATCTCTTTTGACCCCCTCTCTTCACCTCTGACTCCCTCTTCCAAAAAGCTATGTGGTGATCCACTGCCACTCTTCCAGAGGCCGTATCTTCTGTGGTTGTACCTTTACAGGATGGGCCATTGCATCTCTGTGCGCTAACCATTCCTACATACTCTTAGCTTAAGAGTCATTTCACAGTCCAGGCCTCCATTTTACAATCCAAGCCGACTCCTACTTCAAGCCCTTTGCAGAGAATCCATTTCCATGTGCACCAACAGTACCACCTCATGCATCTGCCAGCCTGGTCCCTATCCCCTGGGCCTTTAGAGTCCCCAGCAGTGACCCCATCATTTCACCCAAGTCCCAGAACAAATCCAGGCCACAGGAATAGCCTCAGCTTTTCACATTCTACAAAAGTTGCAAAAGACACCTTAAACCCCAGCCTTCTGAGGGCTACCCAGGTCCTCACTCCCGACCACCTTTCCTCCCACTTATTTTCCCACCAATTTGCTAACTAGTCAAATCCTCCTTTACTAAAGTGACTCATTCACTATGGCAAAACCACATTCTTTTGAAAGATTCATTTTGATCTCTTAGACCCCCAAATATGTTCCTTCTTTTGACGGAGAAAACTGCCTTCCACTCTCTACTAAGACGACGCTGGGTTTTGAGCCTGAAATGTGACCGAACCTGTAAGTCAGCAACCGTTACAGAAAGTCTCGCGATGAGGGAACTGGCGGGTAACTGCCACCGGCCGGTCCCACATTCATTAGTCATTGGATTATGGATCTGTCAATCATCTATGTTTGACCAATGAGAAACACTGCGTCACAGGAAACAGATTGGAGGGCAGGCGAATGGTTTCCCTGGCTGCTGGAGCCAATGGAGGTCATACTGCTTCTTTTACACGCTGCCCTGGCTGCTGGGAGCTATGGAACATGAGCAAGCAGGCAGTGGGAAGTGGGCAGTTGAGTCCGCCAAGACCTACATGCGGTTAGAGCCCTTGGAAAAAGGGGGAAAATAGCCAAGTAAATGCCGGGATTTGGTAATAGTGATCGTATTAAAGAGGCTGCACTGGCCGGATTCCGCCCCTCTCCTACTATTCCTTCACAGTGTGAACTAGGGTCAATCTCCCCGTGGTCCTGGGCCTCAGGTGCTTTTCCTTAAAGAGTTGCTTGGTTCTCCGTGATGTCTCAAGACCCCCCCCCCCCTTTTTTTCCTGATGTGTTGGAAGGCAAATTTGCCTCAAGAAAGGGAAAACCTGCCTTAACCACAGTCCAGTTAATTGAATATGAGGGAAGGCAGTGGGTCAGAGGTGAAGAAGCACTTCCACGATCCAGAGTCAAGGGAGTACTCAAAAGGAATGAAGGAGGGATGCCCTCCAGGTTAGGGATAATTTTCCAGCCTGGCGCAGGAAGTGGGAGGGGCATCAGGGTCCAGGGTCCGTAGCTGCTGCTTACTACAAGGTTCTCTGAGTGCGGGCTCAAAGGACGCATTTTTGTCCAATGTTTATTCAAACAAGGTTGGGGGTGAACCTAAAGGAGATTGAAGAATCTCCTCCAACCCCGTGTATGGGTTGTTTTGTTTCTTTCCTGAAGCTTCCTGTAAGAGGTTCTTTTGAAAAGTTCCCACTCGCCAAATTGAACAAGTATCTGTACCTACAAAAAAAGTGAGCTCCCTGCATTTGCCATCTTGTTTTGTCAACCAACACCACCCACAGAAGCTGACAATGACGGTTGGACTTTTCCAGTGGATGCGGGAGCCCATTTCCTAAAGCCGGGGGGGGGAGGGGGGCAAAACAATCCTTTGGCAGCAAGAGGTGAATGTGGGTAAAGAGAGTGGAAATCCTCCTCCAGCCCACCTCCTCTCTTCTCTTCTCCCCAGATCCTTCTGTCTAGCCCTTCCCTCCTCCCACCTGCTGACTCCAACCCTCTCTGGTTTCCACCTTTCACTCCCTTTCTCAGAAACTCAGGAGGTCATAAGGCATGTTTTAGGAAGGGCTATTCCCTGGCATTGGGCTCTCCATTGTCTGCTCCACTGAGAAAGTCGGCTTCCAGAAAGTTTGAGAACTTTCTCTTCAGCAAGAGGTCACTCCAGTCAGTTTAGGGTGATGGTCTCTAGTGAGTACGTTTGGCAAAGCCATTTCTCTGCCCCACGGGGTATAAGTACTTGACATTCACCCTTGTGAGTTAGAAATTGTTAGCTAAAGAGGTATAATAGGTTTGTCCAGACCCAAAGTAACTCTTGCTGCTGAAGCTCCTACCAAAAAGGTTTCTACTTGTCAAACCATCGACCTCCCCTCAGAGGGCATCTCATTTTCCCTCCGTCTCCTTTTTCTTGCTTTTACTCTGCCATCCTTACTGTCTCTTTTATGTCTTTTTCTCTGATTTGATCTTCTGTTTCCCTTTTGTTTTCTGAGGCCAACCAGGAACCTGGAGAAGATGTGGGGATGGTGGTAATCCAAAGAAGGAGCCTTAACCTGAGCCTCTGCCTTAGGAGACAGACCCACCCCCACCCCCTGCCCTAGTGGGAGTGAGTGTCACCCCATAGCCTGGGTCCTCTGATACTGTCTCAGGCACCACCTTGGTTGCACATGTGCCCTCCAGGCCTACCACAGATAGATGCCCCACCCTCTAACCCAATATCCCTTGGGATTAGCCTCTGGACTCCTGCCTCCCTCGCCCACCTGGATGGCAGGCCCATACAGAAGCAAAACATAGTCACCTTAGACTCTGGCGTACTGAGTCCTAACCTTCCTGCCAACTGATTTCTCAATAAAGATGTTGTTAAATAGAATTCCTGTGTCTAAATACCACGTCAGTATTTATTGTTTCAAAATATACCATTAAATTCCATTCTCCCTTCCTTCTCCTCCTCTTCCCCCATCATATCCTTCCTGGGACCAAAATGATAGGGACAGGCCATGAGTGAAGGGAAAGTTGGGGAAAGCATGACTGTGTCAGTTTCTCAGTAGAGAGCAACCATGAACTCTCCTGCACGCCCCTGGTGTGCCCTGCTCCTGTGTCCTGGGGCCCCTGCTCCCCCCAACAGAAGACGGCTTCGCTGAGCACAGGACACAGCACTCAGGTAGGCGGACATATCCTCTGCTTTGTAGGACATCACGTCACAAAGATTTACAGGTAAGAAGGATCTTTGTGTTACTTGTAATAATAAAAACCCTAAAGTTACATTTCAGTTGGTCCTTGTAGTCAACTATTAAGTAGCTGTTAAAAATGCATTTGAAAACATTTTTTTTCAGGGCGCCTGGGAGGTTCAGTCACTTGAGTGTCCAACTTCTTTTCAGGTCATGATCTTACAGCTCATGAGTTCAAGCTCTGCTGTCAGCACGGAGCCTGCTTCTAATCCTCCGCCCCCACCCCCTACCCCCCCCCCCTGCTGCTCACTCTGTCTCTTTCTCAAAAATAAACATAAAAAAAAAGAAAACATTTTTTTCATGGCAAGAAAAAAAGGAGAATTCTGAAACCATATGTGCACTATGTTCATAATCTTGTAAAGCATCCATGTGCATAAAACTGATCACAAGGATAAATACCAAAAATTCCCGAAGAGGTTGAAATTATGGCTGGTTTTTACTTTGTTAAACATTTCTTGTTTTCTACTGCAATGAACGTGTATTATAATCAGGAAAGAAAAGTGCAAAAGTAATTGGCTCC
>NC_043710.1:17028794-17065412 GCF_006229205.1 Suricata suricatta | reverse complement strand
AGAAGAATGTGACCTTTAGGACTTACTCAGTCGTGCCTGCATCTACAGAAATCCCTACAGAGCCTTGTTCTCTTTCTAGGCTCCTGCATCTCTTACTACGACGGACCAGGCTGGCCCAGCCTGGAGGGACCATGAGGTGACACCACTGAGGGGTGGGGGGGTGTTCGTGAAGCAGTTACATGGTTAAGAGCATGTGTTTGGTTCCCCGAGAAGTTTGGTCCTCTTCCCAGATGAGGCTGAGATGCTCTTCCTGGAGCTCCCTCAGTCCACCTTACTTCAAAAATGGGTAAATGCAAAGGAAAACTGATGGAGGAGCCCAAAGTGCAAAACTGGCGACCGAGGACAAGTCTTGTAAGCTCTCTCGGTATCAGTCCCCTCGTCCTTGGGAGGCACCTGTCTTCTGCTCTGGGAGAACGGAGCTTCCGCTCTTGCACCTGCAGACTGTCCTCTCAACAACAGCCACAGAAACCTTTTTAAAATGTAAGTCAGATCTGGGGCTCCTGGGTGGCTCAGCAGGCTAAGCGTCCACTTTTCGATTTCAGTTCAGGTCATGATCTCATGGTTTGTGAGATCGAGTCCCCCCACCCCCAGCCCCTGTCAGGCTCTGCAGTAACAGTCAGAGCCTGCTTGGGATTCTCTGTCCCTCTCTCTCTCTTACTGCCCCTCCCCCCTCACATGTTCTCTCTCTCCCCCTCCCAAATAAATAAACATATGAAGAAATGTAAGTCAGATCTTTGTCATTTCCCATGTTTTTAAACCCTCCAAAGGGTTTCCAACACGTTCAGAATTTCTTTTTAATGTTTATTTTTGAGAGAGAGGGAACACATACATGCAAGCTGGGGAGGGGCAGAGAGAGAGGGAGACAATGGATCTCAAGTGGGCGCTGTACTGACAGCACAAAGTCTGATATGGGGCTCAAACTCACAAACTGCAAGATCATGACCTGAGCTGATTGAACCTCCCTGGTGTCCCCAACACATTCAGAATTGAAAGAAAAAAAAAAGAAAAAAAGGGAAGGGAAGGGGAGGGGAGGGGAAGGGAGGGGAGGGAAGAGAACGGAAGGGAAGGGAAGGGAAGGGAAGGGAAGGGAAGGGAAGGGAAGGGAAGGGAAGCGAAAAAAGAGAAGTCCAAAGGCGAAGAAGGTCCACACACTCTAGACCCTGCCTTGACCTCATCATCTACAGCGCCCTCCGCCCTCCCTCCATAAGGCCTTTGCACGGGCTGGTACCTTTCCCGGAAACATTCTTCCCTGGCTGTTTGCAGGCGGTTTTTGTGGTTGGGAAACTTAGCCTTTCTCTCTCTGTTTACGTGTCACCTTGGAGAGCCCTTCCCTGACTGCCCAATCTCAAACAGCCCAGGCTCCCTGCATTGCCCTGCCTTCTTTTTCATCAGAATACCTTTTACCATTTGCCATTTCACCAGCTTGTTCTTTATCTTTTCCAATTTGAACTTGAGGCTTGCAGACCGGGGACCTTCCCCACTGCATCCATCAAGGTCCAGTTAAGAAAACGAGAATTGTGCGAGATATCTCAATAGTGATAATTCATTGAAAGAAATCAGTTTAAGACCTATTAGAAGGAGAGAAAAATGTAAAGGGAGCACTGAGGAGGTAACCACCACAGGAGCCCGTGGGATTATGGGACTCCAGGAGCTCGGAGAAGGAGCCCGCCCAGCTAAGACCCCGCCCCTCTAGCAAGGGTGGGAGCCTGCTCACCCCAGAGGAGGCACAGGAGGCTGTTTGGGAGGGTCCAAAGGGGCTGGGGGCCAGAACCACCTGCAGCCAGCAGGGAAAAGAGCCAATGCGAAGGCAATCCTGATTGGATGCCGGTGAACTAGGTACTTCTGCCTCCAGCCTCCAACCTCCCTCTAGTGCCACTGCGTGCAGAAATAGGAAGCCCCATAATAAAGGAGAAGCCGGTTGTAAGGTCCCCGCCCAGCATCACACAGCAGAGTATACCAGGTAGGTTTGGAGCTGGGACGCAACAGCTCAGTGACTAGAACACCTGTCTCGTACATCCCTAACCCCGTGCTAGAGGAGGGCTTGGCAGAGAGCTGGCACTCAATATTTGCTGAATGGATGAATGAATGATGGATGATGTGCCACACAGAGTATTAGTAACTAGGGGTACAGAGATGACGGGCAGACTCTGATCGCACTCTAATAAGAGAGACAGACACCCACCGTTTACGGTTCAGGACAAGTGTAATAGCAGAAATACCCACAATGTGCTAAAAGCACAGGGATGAGACCCTGCTCACTGTGGCCATCAGGAAAGACCTCCACGGGGGGACCATCCTTCAACTGGATGCTCGAGAGCAAAGAGGATTTGTGAGGCACAGGGGGACGCTGAGGGCGGACAATGTAAGGATGCACGGTGCCTCGGGTCTGGGAACAACTCGTGCAAAAGCAGAGAGCTTGGCAGGAATGACGCAAGACGTTCCCTGTGGCCGGAACATCCCTGGGAAGTGGTGGTGAGCCTGGAGCATTCCAGTCCAGGTCATGAAGGTCTCGTGTGTTCCTGGAAGGAGTTTGGGCTTTGGCTTCAAGGAACAGGAGAGCCAGTCAAGGTTCATGAGCTGGTGAGTGACATGTGTGACCTGAGGATTGTGATTTCTCGGGGATGAGAATGAAAGCTGGAGGCCAGTTGGAAAGTTGCTAGAACAGACCTTAGCCAAAAGGATGGGCACCCATCTAACTGCCCCCAGTGCATGCATGCAATGTGCGTAGCTTACTCTGCAATAAAGCTGCCTGGAGATGAGAAACACATGACGGGGATCTGAGCCAAGGCCTTGGTTGCTGAGGACTGGAGGAAGGGAAGGGAATGTTTTGGAGGAGCTGGGATGCCTCAGCCTGGGCCCCTCGCCCCCCCATCGCAAGAGAGCCCAAGTTGAGAGGCCCTGAAAGTCAGCCAGATCCTAGCATCTTCCGCCTCACAAGCCCATCAGATTTTGGATTCGAGGGGGCCCTGAGACGCTGTGTCAGTGTCTCTGCAGGAAACAGATCTTAAACAGGTCACCCGAAGAGACTTTAGTGAGGAGGGGCTACTTACTGAGAGCGAAGCAGGATGAAAGAACTCTGGAAAGGGGTGCTAGAGACTCCTGAGGCTACAAACGGCTGGGGGGGCGGGGTGGAGGCGTGCCCTGGGAGCCCAGGGAGCACTGGGCCAGAGGGGAGGTACTGCTGGGCAGGAGGTCCTGGGGGGAAAGTACTCCACCCTCTCCCCTCCCACCCTCCAATCTCCTGCCAGTGGCCAGACCAAACTGGAGCCAACTGGTAAGGGCGGCCATTGATTTGATTCACAGCGGTCGGCCTCCTGAGGCAAAGAGCAGGGACAAACCGAATAACAGCCGGATAAGTTTCAGATTCCACCCTACTGTTCTTCCCACAGGTCTCAAAGAGAGGAGGCAACTTGGCCAAGTTCTGGTAGCAAGTTAGGAAAAGACCCCTCCCCTTTGGGGTCAGGGTTCATTGCCTACTGGGCCTGCACTGAAGGCAGCCGAGTGAGGACAGCCCATCTTCCTGGAGCTGCAGCTACAAATCCAAATTAGCCAGAGGAAGGCAGCAGAGCCCTGGTGGCGGCAGCCAGCGCCGGGGAGGATGAGCACCCAAGGGCCGGCCACGCACCCTCCGTGTCCGGAAGGTAATCGACACCTGCTTCCTTGTCTCTTTGTGCCTGCCCCCTGGCCCCCATTTTCCTCTCTGGAGTCCTCCCCAGGTGTGGGGACAGGAGCACAGCCCTGGGATTGACAGGGACAAGGGGAGGAGACTCTGCTTCCCTGGTAGCCAGCCTTGCTCATCGATTCCCTAGAGCTGCTCACTGATCCAGCACAAGATGGTTTAATTGAAGTCATTACAATAAATGGTGCAGAAAAGCAACACCCTTAGTCTGCCAGGAGCCTCAGAGAAGCGGGGGAGGGCGCTGGGAAACCCAGCGGAAGCAGCTGAAGTTAGCTCATAGTTGCTGTGGTGGAAAAGGGACTGGGCTGAGAAAGCAGGTAGTCCGGGGTTCGAATCCCGACTGGGTCCCTCACAAGCTGTGCACGCTTAGCAAAGCTCCTTTATCTTCCTGAGCTGCGCCATCCCTGTCCAGAAAATGGGGATGTTGTTTTCTGTCCTCCAAGGCCATGCATGACCCTGGGTCCTGCCCGCACGTCCTGCTCCTCCTCCTGCTGCTTCCCACCTCTGTCTTCACCCTGCAAGTCACCCCACATGGCTTGCTGTTCCCGACACACCACTCCTCACTGGACTCACACGGCCCCTCTTCCTGAAATACCCTTCCCACTTCTTCCCCAGGTCATTCCAGATCACCATTCAAGATTCAGATCAAGGGTTGTCACCTTCCCCAGGAAGCCTTCCTTCCCTTCTTTATCCCTCATTTCTCCTCCCCCTTACCTCTGCCCCCCCTCCCCCGCCCCCGCCGGTAACACTTTCTAACTTTGACACCGATTTGGCTTTCAACACTCACTGTCTGCTTAGCAATCTTTTCCCTCCCATAGTTTGTCTTCTCATCTAGATAACAAAACAGGAACTGTGTCTTCTCTTTCTCACCCTTATGTGCCTATCACATGCCTAACACTGTAATTGTACCCAGCGGGGTGGGGGAGGGGAGGGTAGTGGCAAGGTGGAGTGAGGGGCAGAGATTCAGGGCTCGTGGGGGGGCACAGAAAGAATGCAGCAGGCACTGGTAGATGACAGTCTGCCCTGAGCCCTCTTCCTGGATAATTAGGATGACGCAGCCATCATATCCGTACACCTTTAGCGGGAGACACAGCCCCCTCTGTGCCCGGGCCCAGCTGGCCCTCTGCTCAGCATCATGAACTTTTATCTGATTCAGTAGCAAAGGACAGAGGATCCAGGTCATGAAATCATCAAATTTTAGCATCAAAAAACATGATCGTGTAGCAAAGGTGATATCTTGGTACCTCCAAGTCTAAATCCAAGCCTTGTGGCTCCCTCGTGGGCTGTCTTGGAGCACCTGATCTTGGAATGTTCCCTCTCAGAACTCAGACATCACACCATGAGAGACCCAAACCCCATGGAGAAGCCAGGGCGAGGTACTCCATTGGCCAGGCCCAGCCGAGTTCCCCGCTCGCAGTCCGCACCAACCACCAGCCCTGAGAACAGGCCGTCTTGGACATCCAGCCCCACTGAGCCTGCCGGTGGCTCCAGCCCCAACCACTATCTGATGCACCCACATGAGAAATCTCGAGAAAGAATCTCCCAGATGAGCCCCATCAACCCATGGAACTGGAAGAAATAACAATAAATTCTTAGCTTACAGTTCTAAAAATATATTTGTAGGGGCGCCTGGGTGGCTCAGTTGGTTAAGCCTCCGGCTTCGGCTCAGGTCAGATTTCACGTTCGTGGGTTCAAGCCCCGCGTCAGGCTCTGTGCTGACAGCTAGCTCAGAGCCTGGAGCCTGCTTTCGGTTCTGTGTCTTCTTCTCTCTCTGCCCCTCCCCCTCTCATGCTCTGTCTCTCTCTGTATCAAAAATAAATAAAACATTTAAAAAATTAAAAAATAAAAAATATATATTTGTAAATAAGTCTTACAGAAATTTCATTTTTTTCTAAAGCTCGGAAATTCCATGTGATGTATCCAAGGTCACACAATGAGGCAGAGCCCGGTGCATTTGACTGTTGCCACCCTAGGGCCACCATCAGAGAAGATAAAGAGAAGTGAGCTATTGGGGGCGGGAGTGAAGAAGGAGAGAGGAAAAGAGCTGGATTTTATTAAAAGAAAAATGTCCTAAGTTAATTCTGTTTGGGGAAAAAAATTATTCCTTGAATGTATTTTTTTTTTTAATTTTCAATGAGCACCTCACACCTTCTAAGAGTTTACAGAGTTAATGGCCCTGAATTTCAACCTTGGGTCAGTTTTATTTTTCCTTCCCCCTTGAGATAATTAGCCACGAGCCTAGTGGAGTACATTTGTCATGTCAGGGAGACAATGGCTTCAAAGGAAGGAAAAGGGCTCAGAAAAGAAGACCAAGTGACAAAGCAAACCTCCGAGGAAAATATTCACATTTCCTGAATGATCTGTCATCAAAACTGCATGATCAGGTGGGAGGGCACGAGCGAGGGTCAGGGCAAACATTACTGGGGGGCCTCCGCATCCACTCGTGCTCTGAGTACGTTGACCTGGACCAAATCCATCCCCAGGGCAAAAGCAGCACCCCTTTCCCATTTCACTCCCCTCTGTTAGGCTAAACCACAAGCTCAGAGGAAAATGTTAGATTGGCCTTGCATTTTCAGTGCCCTCAATTTAAGTAATTTTTTTTTTTATATCCCATGCTGCTCAATATTCTGCAATGGAGGATTTGAGGAAAATGCGTGTCATTGTAAGCGAAGAACTGAGCCATCGGGCCTTCATTTTTACCTTTGAGTTAACATGAGAGGTACTGGCTTCACCTTTGGACAGTCCCTGGTCTGAGCTCCAGAACCACAGACGTGATTGTTTTGTTTTGCAGCATCCCTGTGAGAAGTCACCATTTTTTGGACACCATTTACGATCCACAGTGTCCCAAAGGCTTTATTTATTTCGCTCGTGTTTAATGTTCAGTTACCCTGTGAGGGAAGGACTAGTACTTCATTTTAAGGAGAAGAAAATTTAGTCTCAGAAAGAAATGCACTCCAAATTGCAGACCTGGAATTCAAACCTCAACCTACCCAGTTCCTAGGATCTACTCTCTCTTGTATACCGAGTCCATCAGTTATATATATCGCTACAATATATACACAATAATAATACACAAAAATAATCACAGAATCACAGCGGCATACAATGATAAGCATGCATTGCTTACGCACCTGGGATGGTTAGCTGAGCGGCTCTGCTGGCCGTGGCCAGGCTCACTAACATGGCTGCACTCTGGTTGGCCATTGAGTGATGGAGGCGGTCTCAGTTGGGACAGTTGAGGCCACTCAGCCCCACTCCACGGGTCCCTCATTCTCCCTTAGGCCATCAGGCATGTCCTCCTGGCCGTGGCAGAGGTACAAGAAAGAAGGCAAACCAAATTGATGGCACAAATACTTTCCAAGCTTTTGCTCACATCACGTTTGCCTTTATCCCGTGGGCCAGAGCAAGGTACGCTGGCAAGCTGAGTCAGAGGAGGACATTGCAAGATGACATGGCAAAAGGTGTGGGTGTGGGGAGAGATAAACATTTGTGACCACTTTTGCAATGTACCACGCTAACCTTGGGCAAGTTAGAGCCCCCTTGTAGAACCTCTTTCCTGCATTTTTTAAATGTTTACTTATTTACTTTGAGAGAGAGGAAGGAGAGCAGGGGAGGGGAAGAGAGAGATGGAGACAGAGAATCCCAAGCAGGTTCCTCACTATCAACATGGAGCCCAACACGGGGCCTGAACTCGAGTGCCGTGGGATCGTGATCTGTGCCGAAATCAAGAGTCGGATGCTTAGCTGACTGAGCCACCCACGCACCCCAAGATTTTATTTTTAAGTAATCTCTACACCTAACATGGGCCTTGAGCTCACAACCTGGAGATCCAGTTGGATGCTCAACTGCTTGTAGAACCCCTGTTCCTACAGTTTTTTAACTGGGTTATATCCACTTTGTGGGGTGGCTGAGAGCATTCAGTAAGATAATTCCTATGACATACTAATAAAGTTAAAAGTATTCTTTCTCCTGATGTATTTCATGTACACCAGCCTGGGGGTGCATGTACACATTATGAGAGGTACAGGAAAAACTCAGTTTCTATTTCCAGGATCCGAAGGATTTACACAAGTCTCAGAGGTAAAACAGCCCAATCACTGAGACAATAAACAAGAATTGTGAAGAAGAGAATAAATCAAGGGGGAAAAAAACAATAAGTAAATGATGTAATTAAAGTTACTGTTGAAGAAACTATCAAGGAGAGAATGAGTCAGCGACAAGTTTAAGCAATGAATCAGGCACAATGTCATGTTTCTTGAATTCTTGTCTATTTCAAGAAAGCCTGATATCCCAGTTAAAAGAGCACCTTGAGCCTGTAGCAACAACATCTGGAAGGAAACACGCTTGTAATTTTAATTTCTCCTCTGCCTCACCACTAACAACAGGGGCAACGCCGGGTACTGGGCGCAGAGTAGGCGCTCCATAAAATCCCATGTGGGAGGGACCCAGAACTGTAGCATCTCTGCTGATGTATTCAAGGAGATTTCAAATTACTTTTGCAAAAGAGCTCCCTGTACAATATGCCATTTGCTTGCTAAAACAAGGCTGTGGATCCCATGCAGGATGGGATTAATTGTTCTGTTCAACAAAGGAGGAGACCAAGGCTTGCGTGGCCCTCTAGTTGGTGATGAGGCTGGCATTCGAATGCAGCCCTCCAGCGTGCTCTCTCCCAAACTAACCAAGAACCATATTCCTACTATTGGTAACCGAGTTCAGGGTTTTTTAAATCTCTACGAAACGACATCGGCATTTTATTGAATGTTCATAAGCATGGCGGCTCATTTAATCCTCACCACAGACTTCAAGGTTGGAATTTGAAGGGCTCCATTTTACAGAGAAGGGAAATTTGGAGCCCAGAGATCAAACCCACCTGCCAGAGGCTTCATAGCCCATAGAGGGTGAAATGATTTGCACTCAGGCCTGTGTGACACCATGTTCCACACTGCCCTTGGATTTCTTCAACTTGGGCTGTCACCTGCATTGGAAGCCTGGAGAATGAAGAGCCATTGTATGGATAACCTGCCTACACACACACACACACACACACACACACACACACACACGTTTGCCTCCATTACTCAGAGAACGCGTCTTCTGATCTGTATTTTCCACTTCAGTTTGCCTACCTAGCCCCTGACTCTACAAACACAACTCAAGGCAGAGGGGCAAGTGATATTGGTTCAGGAAACCTGAGCTGTGACCCTGAGCTGCTGACAGAATGTCTGATATTTATAGCAATTCAGAGTCAAGTACCAAGGAAAGTATGTTCTGGATTGTTGCAGATGTCCTCAGGGGGAAAGAAAACATCTCTATGAAAAATTGTGTGGGATGCTTAACTGATGGAACACCCAACATGAAAGGACAACTCAGTGGGTTTGCCTCCCAGTTAAAAAAAAATAATAATAAAAGGAAGGCCCAGCCAGTCTCTGTGGATAACGTTCTCCAAACACTTAGGATGTAACCAAGGAAGAGACCACATCACCAGTTGAATTTATAAACTGCCACTCTACACTTTAATTTATTTATGCATTTATCTATTGATTTAGATCTGTCCCGGTCCACAAAGGATTTGACACTGATTGTTTAATTGTGCAAACTATGGTTGTTTGATTACATTAATGGCCACGGATTTTTTTTTCCTGCCTCCCTGTATCCTTACCCCTGAGTAGTGTCCTCCACAGCGACGCTGGGATTGGCCCAAAAATGTGCTTTGGCCAATGAAACAGCAGCAAACCTGTTGCAAACACAACTTGAAAATCATGCAGGAGAGAGCCTAGACATCCAGCCCCTGGATGATTTGCAAGTGACCACAGAGCCCACCTGAGAACACCTGGTCCCGGCCCAGATGAGCAGAACGGGCCACAGACCCACGAGAAAGCTCAGATTGTTGTTTAAAGCCATTGGGTTTGAAGCAGTTTGTTACATAGCAGTAACTAACTGATACAGAGACTAAACAGAAACACCATTAATTAATCAACAAGCATATATTTAGTACCCTTGTCTGAGGTTCTGGGAAATACAAAAAACACATGAGACATGGTCCCTACCTGCTTGGAGACTCATATTTACTTCTGGCAAGACAAAGGAAAAATACCAGCAAGATCTGCTTAAACCATGTGGAAATTGCTTATATCCTATTCCCTCTGCAGGGCCAAGCTCAAATGTCACCTTCTTCTTGTAACATTTCCTTCCCCATCGCTTTGCCAAGCTGAACTATTAAGTTCTTTCTCCTCTGGGATGCTGCAGACTTCTGTGTAAAGCTCTCCCGTGGTGCTTTTCATGTTACATTTGGGGTTATAGTTGGATGAGAATACGCCCATTGTGCCCACTGATCGTAAAGCTGGGTTTTGCTTATTTTTCTATGGGCTTCCATAGAACATTCATGACTTGCACGAATATAAGCAAACTTGCAAAATGTTTGTTAAGGGAATGAATGTTGGGGCGGGTTGGGGGGGGGGCCTGGATGGCTCAGTCGGTTAAGCATCTGCTCTTGATTTCTGCTCAGGTCATGATCTCGTCGTTCGTGGGATCGGGCCCTGAGTCAGGCTCTGTGCTGACATTGCAGAGCCTGATTGGGGTTCTCTCTCTCTCTCTACCTCTCCCTCTACTCCCCCCTGCTCTCTGTCTCTTTCAAAATAAAGAAACTCTAAAAAAAAATGAATGAATGTTGGAAGAGTTCAGCATGAAGGAAAACTCAAACAGAAGTATGAAGGAAAATTCAAACAGAACTCAAAGAGGCCTTCATGTGGAAAGCAGGAGTTGAGGTTCTAACTGGAGCCCGCAATAAGAACTCACACTAAGAACTCATGAAATCCACGGTCAGAATTCCGGGGGCCTGTGAACTTGGATAAGGAAAAATTACATCTTTGTGTTCACTAATCTCTAAGTGAAACTTAGCGTTGCCTTCCATTATACACACGGGCTATGCACCACGAAAGTAAATATAACACATATTTTCCTATCATATCGACTATTGCAGACATCTTAAAGTATCATTCATGTTCATCACTGCTTTGAAATTACAGTGGTTATTTAATGTGTTAGCAAAGAATCATAGTATTGCTATATCACAATTTGTTCCTTTAACATTTTAATAACCACATCACAATTTCCTTCATAATCCTTTTGATGTATTTAAAATCATATTTTTGAGAAGGAGTGTGTAGTTCTCATCAGATCGCCAAAGGGGTCCGTGGCACAAAAGCCGCGGGGACCTCCTCCCTTCTTTGGAGAATAGGTGGATGGTGCCTGTGTAAATGGAACAGCAGTAGATGGAAATCCCAAGGGGATGACCCACATAAACAAAGAGGGTGGGGATGAATCTGAGATTCAGGCAGGGAGGGATGCACATCCCCTCCCCATTCTTGAGGAGAGAGTCTCCTTGGCAAGATTAAGTAAAAAGGCAGAGACTTTGTTAGCATAATAATGCATCATAGCAAGTGAGAGAATAACGGATTTGTCTTAGATATGCTCTAAGAATTTGAAGAATTTAAATTCTTAAGGCTCTAACACCTCCCCTGCAGGGTGGAGCCAGGACTAAGGTCAGAGCTGAACTCTGAACCTCAAACCTCACAGAACCACTTCCCCCCCCCCCCCCCCCCCCCCCACATCACTAGTCCAGTAAATGCCAAGAAGAAGCCCCGAGCCTGCCCCTCAGGGACAAGCCTCTGTACAGCAGTGAAGCCACACACTGTGGCTCGGTTTGGAGGACTGATGAAACTTGGGACAAGATGCCCCACACCATCCTTGGAGTCAGAAGGAATATGTAATCGGCCCATTAAGACTTGTAGAAAAAAAAGCATCTGTGAATGTGTGTGCCATCCCAGGTGTTATTGCAGGGATTACAGAGGAGTGGCCACACGTTTGGGGACAGCGTAGAGGCCTCCCTGATTAGATCAGAGGGCTGGCTTGACAAGTAAAGTGCAAGGGGGGCAGTTGGCAGGGAGGAATTGAAGGAGAGAGAAGCAGAGAATGACACTAGGATTTTAAGAGCCTCTGACTCAGACAAGGAAGTGAGAAGGTGGGACAGATGGGAGGGTCTGTGTTAGAGGTGACATCCCACGGAAAATGTCCAGGAGGCCACTGGAGAGTCAAGAGTAGAACTCCAGGGAGGGACTGGCATGGGAAGAGGGGGACTAAGGGACCAGCCCACACATGTACAGGTGATCATTTGTCCCCAAGAATAAAGGCCATGAAGTAAGAGACAGGACTGAACCTTAGGAAATGAATGATCACTGAGTCAAGAGTGAAGATAAAGATACCTTACTAAACAAATTGGGAGACTCCTTCCTTGATCCTAAGCCCAGGTAGGAGAATGTTTGGAGAAGAGGGGTTAGACACCGAAGGGACTTGCGGAAACTCTCTCCCTGTGGCCGGTGGGCGGAGCCTGGGGGTTTCAGAGCCAGCAGTTCCCACGGAGGGAAGGGAGGGATGGATGGAGGCCGACTGCCTGGTGAGTGGGTGGGTGGAAGCCAGGGAGGCCAGAGACTGTTGGAGCCAAGGAAACGAAGAGAGGGACGCCAGGACGTATGCAGGGCAATAGCATCGAATTAAGTCTCTTTCTTCCCAGATGATCCAGATTTTCATTAGGGAAAGAGGGAAACTTCAAGTCCAGGGTGCTTAAAGGTCATGTGAAAATCATGGAAACCTCAAGTTGAATCTGTTCCCACCTAAATAATTTTTTGTTTAGAAACCAGACAAAACCACTGAATCCATCTCAGCACAGCTCCCAAAATGAAATGACTCAGATGTCCCTGAAAATGCGTAGATGCTCTGAACTACTCTGCTGCTATATGGTCTGTCCAGCCAGAGCCCAGTGTCCAGGGCGTGTAACACATAGGCGGGAGTTTCCTGGAGGTTCTGTAAGGACGGGAATTCAGGAAGTGAGGTCAAGGAGAAAGCCACTGTCCCTGAATATCCTGCAGCTTATGCAAATCAACCACCTCCAACCAGCACCTCCTGTGTGCTAGGCATTTTAGTCCTGGTTCCTAATCCTGAAGAACACGTATTTTGTTTTCCTCCATTATTCTCCCCACTGTTCAGATGGGAAAGCCAAGTCAGGGAAGTAAAGTAACTTGCCTCGAACTCACAACTAATGAATGGTGGAGGTAGTGTTGGGACCCAAGTGTGTCTGTCTCTATTATTTCCCCGACTGTTTTTACATTTTTTTTTAATTTGCTTTTAATGTTTTTTATTTATTTTTGAGAGACAGAGAGAGACAGCGCAAGCAGGGGAGGGTGAGAGAGAGAGAGAGGGAGCTACAGAATCCGAAGCAGGCTCCAGGCTCTGAGCCAGCTGTCAGCACAGAGCCTGACGCGGGGCTCGAACCCACAAACCGTGAGATCATGACCTGAGCCGAAGTAGGACCCTTAACCGACTGAGCCACCCAGGTGCCCCTGTTTTTACTTTTAAGCAATCTCTACATCCAATGTGGGGCTCAAACTCATGACCCTGAGATGAAGGGTCACACACTCTGCCAACTGAGCCAAACAAGCGCCTCGGTGGGTATTTGTCTAAATCCCAATCTGTTCTTGTCCAGCCTGTGACCTTGAGCCACCCCACCCCACCCCCAGAAATGAAAGAAAAAAAAAGTGTCATTACTATGTGAGACAGACAATGAAAGACAAACCTTCCTTACTGTTAGTGTGGCTTTCCCAGTTTACCCTCTTCAAAAGGTTTACTTTTTGGGTTTTTTTTTAAGTTCTTCTGAACTTAACCAATGTATTTTAAGGAATTAATTCACTTACTCTTCAACAATCCATCCCAAGCCCCTATGTGTCAGTGCTGGGGATACAAGCCCTAATGCTCAAGAGGCTCCCAGAGGGAAGACTTTAAAAAGCTACAGAGAGGAATAACAGAAAGAACTGAATCTATTTTTCAAAATTGTTTTGTTTTAATCAAAGTACTACTTGTAAATTTTTTGAAAAGTCAAATAAGTATAAAAGACTTACCAGTAAAATGGCAGTCCCTGCCTGCCCCCCCCCCCCCCCCCCCCCCCCCCCCCCCCCCCCCCCCCCCCCCCCCCCCCCCCCGCCATCTTCATCACCTTCTCTGGAAAGCTGTTTCTTCTGTTCTTTACCACTCCATTTGTAAATAACACTATTCTTAGATAGCTTGAGTCATCATCTTAAACATCCATCGATGTCTTAATGTGGTAGACAAGAAGTTTTCCTTCCGTTCCCCCTTCTCCTCCCCCAATCCTCCCCCAAATACTTACACCTCATTTTTTTTTCTTATTCTACATCTCCACAATGATGACCATGAATATAGATTTTATTCCTCGGTCAAGCAGGCGACTCTGACCCTATTTCCTTTCTGTTTTGTTTTTCCTGTTAATCACTACCTCATTTTTCACCAATTTAGGTTTGTTTTTTTAAAAACAATTGACTAAATCTTTCCATGCCCTCAGTATAATTTTCCACATGACCAAACCTGTCGGATAATTTGTCAGTGCCATTTATTTTCCTGAGGACAAACTCCCTCACCCCCTGGAGCCTTCTGACTTCCTGCTGATCTGGCCTCGTGGCTCTCTGACAAACTGGCCTCCCAATATTCCTTTAGCCATTACCCAAGGACTCCCCTTCCTTCCTGTCTCCTGAGCTAAGAGCCCTATTCCTCACCCCACATCTTCCTTCTTTGCTCCCTGGTTTTAATTGAGGACATCCTTCAGTAGTTTTGCGAGAAAATGTACACAGGAGGATAAGCTATTTTCAGACACTGTATGCCTAGAAGGGTCTTTATTTCACCCACATATCTAATTGATAGTCTGAGTTGTATAAAATGCTAGGTAGGCAAACACTTTCAATCAGAATTTTTCAGGGCAATTGCTTCCATTGTCTTCAAACTTTCAATGTTGCTGTTGAGAAGTTTGATGGCATTGTGATTCCCAATCCTTCCTGTGCAGGGCTGGGACCAGGATGCAGTGAGGGAAGCACTGGCCTCCAGAGGACAGTTTAAGGGAATCTTAAGTGTTAGGAGCCCCAAACATGTGATGATCAAGATATATTTAGTGTATATTTTTAAAAATCAAAAGTAATGCAAAAAAATCATGGTGAACAAAATATGAGTCTTAAATAAAAACAGAAACTTTGCTTGCCTCACCCAAATCCCAACCCTGTTAGATCTTGACTTTATTTTAAATTTTGCTCCTAAATCTTGACTTTATTTTAAATTTTGCTCCTAAAAATTTTTTAATGTTTATTTTTGAAAGAGAGAGAGAGACAGAGTGTGAGTAGGGGAGGAGCAGAGAGAGGGAGACACAGAATCCAAAGCAGGCTCCAGGCTCTGAGCTGTTAGCACAGAGCCTGACACGGGGCTTGAATCCATGAACATGAGACTATGACCTGAGCTGAAGTTGGATGCTTAACCAACCGAGCCACCCAGGTGCCCCTGTACTTTTTTTTTTAAAGAGTGCATTAATATTTTTAGTTTTGATTACTACTTCTGGTGCCCTCTTAAATTTTGCACAAAGGCAAGCAGCTCACATGCTTCATTTTAATCCTGTTTTCCTCTCCAAAAACCTTAAATAACTACTCTTGGTCTCTGCATTTGGTATATAAGGAGTTGTATGTGGGTATTTTTTTGTTTCATTAAAAAATCTTGGATACTCAGTGGACTTTACCATCTGGAAACTCATGTCCTTTGATTCTAGAAATTTTTCTTCTATTATTTATCTGACAATTTCATTCCCTCCTTTCTCTATTTCTAGAACTCCTGTTAGCTGAATGTTAGCCCCCACAGACGGCTCCCCCCAAGTTCTTATGCTTCCTCTCTAGCCTATCTCTATATTATTTCCAGAGAAAGTTTTTTGACTTCATCTTCCAACTCTTGATATTTTTTTCAATTTTGCTTTCAGAGTTTTGACTTCTAAGAGAGTTCTTTCTTGCTCTCCGATTCTTCTTTTTAATTCCATTCCATTATTTTCTATGGAGGCAGTATGTTCTTTTATGTCCCTAAAGATATTAATTATGGCTTCTTTGAACTTATGTCCTGCTCACTGCATAATTTCCATTTCTTCTTGGTTCATGTTTCCTTGGGGAGAAAAGAGGGATAGCTTTCCTCATATCAATGATCCTTGCCTGTGCATTCATACTTAAAAGTATACCACCAAAAGGCCAGTCAGAGAATTTAAATGCTTGAATTTGACATGTTGGTGGGATAAGCTTTACCCTAGGACATTCGACTGCACCAGCTTCTCTGCTATGGACCCCTCAATGTAAGCGTCTATTGGTCATTTCTTTGGGGCTGTTTAGTTCCTCCAAGAAAATATTCTTCTCTCTGGTTGTATGTGTATTCCATCCACATATAAGCCTGGTTCTGGTGCTCTGTAGTTGGGTGAGAGACAGCACTAGGGGTCTCTCAGCTTATCTGTAGGACTACTCACCCCTTCCCCTTATAAATCCTTTTTATAAGATTTAGCAGACTTTCAAACTGCCCCCCTGTTGTCAGCCCCTATCTCTAGCCCACTTTCTGTGGTACTTGGTGCCTCTAACCCATGACCCTCTTTGGGTCACCGTAGAAGGAACCAGCTTGTTTTCCATACCCGTAAATCTGGAGGTTTGATCTTCCACCTGTCTGCTCAGTCATGTATCCTTTCCCTAGCAGCTTTCCTCTGCATGTATTAAGATTTGGGAGGATAGTTCCATCAAAGACAGAATTTAGCCTTTTGTTCCTCTTCTCCTAGAAGTTTCTGTGTAGGTTTTAGGAGGAAAATGGAGAGGAAACCTCTTTGTTTCATCATCTTGAAAAGTCTTGACTAAATCTCAAAGGTGGATAGAAGCTGACCAAGCAGATAAGGCCGGAAAGAGTATTCCCGGCAGAGAGAACTGTTTGTTCCTAGGCAAGAAGAACAGAGAACTGCCTACAGTGTTGCATGGCTGTTCAAGGGAGAAGAGGCTGGGTGGACGCCAAGGAAGTGAAGGACTTGAGTGTGCCCGGAATTTGGTCTGTGATCCTGGAGCAAATGGGGAGCATGAGGCAGAGGAGTCACATGACCAGATTTGCCACTCAGGGAGCAGCATAGCGGGTGTGCTGAGGGAGGGCGGCAGACACCTGGGAGGAGGGAGACTCACTGGGCAGTAGGACAATGGTTTCCGTGTGAGAAATGGCGGAGATAAACTTGAGGCTGTCACTATGTCAGGGGGAATAAACATGAAAACTACTCAAAGACAGACTCACCAGGACTTGTAACTAACAGGAACTGGGCATGAGGGCAGTGGGAAGAGTCTAGATTGAATCCCAAGTTTCTACTTGGGACAACAGAGCGTGTGTCAAGACTGCTCACAGACGGGGGAGAATGCTGGAGGAGAGGCACATGTGGAGACACTATATTTGCATTTATATTGCATTCCTCCAAATTCCAGTCTCTGAGAAGTCCACACTGGTATTATGTAGTTGCAGTCAGCATCCACATAGCAATTTGGGTCCTGCTTTTTTCTCTTAGCAGTACTTTCCAACTGTCCACAGAATCCTCCGAAGTCCATTAATTTGGATGCAAAGTATTCCATCATGTTAATAAATGCGTCATGTTTCACTTTCTTAGGCCTCTATTCCAAGCATTCTAACAGGGACCTCAAAAACTCCAAGGTGCTCTTGGCAGGGCCTGTGAGTGGCCTCATGGCCCAACCTCCTGCTCCCTCTAAGTCTGAGGACCCTTCAAGGACCCTGTTGGTGGTGTCCACCCATCTGGTCTGCCACCTAAAATGGGAGTGTGGAGGAAGGATGTGCGGCCACATGGCCCCAGGAGCTTGCTGCTCTCCCGAACGACCCCTTGAACCCCATCTTCTGGTCACCAGGCAACAGTGACTCTACTGGGCTTGGAAGGAGCAAGGCCTTCCCTCTTCCCTCACCCAGGCCCTCCCTCTCCCCTTCACAGTGGCCATGCTGCTTCCTGCTGTCACCACCCCCCCCCCAGGAGTGATCCCCCTCAGGTCTCCTCTCAGTAGGACCCCAATGAGCAAGGGTCAAGTGGTGTTGAGGCTGTTCCAGACCTGAGAACAGTGGCACCCCCACAGGGAGGATGAGGCCCTGTGGCAGAGTTGAGGGAAGAGGAGTGAACCAGTGGTTGTTATGGCAACCAGGGCTCCCAAGATGGAGGGAAGGGAAAAGGGGGCCTTACTCAAGGGTTGCCATGGCAACCCAGATCCTTGAGGCCAGCTATGAAGACAAAAACCACACACTCCACACTTTCAAAGAAGTACCCAGGACTCCTTAGGATTCTTTGCAATCCGGAGAGCCGAATGGAATGGTCAACTTCTCCTGGTCCCACTGTTGACTTTACAGACTTTTTAGAGACAGAGGGGCATCCACTTTTCTTTGAAAAGAGGTCCAGGGCGTGGCAACGCATTGACTGACTCAAGAAGCATTTACTGGGCCTACTATGTGCTAGGGACACTATAATAAATGAGATTCAGGCTTTGTTCTCAAGTGAAGGAGACAGACATTGAAACACCAGTGCAAGACTGTTGACGGGAGGGGTAAATAGATCAACCTTTCCTGAAGACAGGTTGGCAGTATCCATTGCCATTTGAAGTGTGCACACTCTGTGATCCAGTGATCCCATTTTTAAGACTTCAGCTTCTTATTTGCATCTGAAATGGTCATTGCAGTGATATTTTTAGCAGTGAAGAATGGGAAACAGTGGAAGCCAGTTAAATAGATTTGGGTGCATCCGTAGATGTTGACTATAGAGACGAATGTATGGGGAATAACCACAAGAAACGTCAATAGTAGTAGCAAGATTGACAGTAGGAACAGAGAGGGGGGATATTTCACTGTCACTTCTGAACCATTAGGATATGTTACAAGAGCATGTAGTATTTTTATAATTTAAAGAACACACTAAATACCAGGGACTATGTAGGATGGTTGATACTATAATCAGATTTGTGGAGGCAAAAAGTGTATACACGTATGGTTAGAATACAGTGTGACCACACCAGAGAAGCATTTATAACAGGAACACTAGGGAGGCAAAGAAAGGAAAAGAGGGTGGGAAGAAGTGAGGTCTCGAAGGTCACATCCAAGTCATCATAAGGAGAAGGAAGAAGGCATCTTGGGCCAAAGGGACAGCAAGAGCAAAGCCTGGGAAGCATGGGAATTCAGGTGGCTTAGAGTAATGCCGAATGGTCTCTGTGCAGAGGTGGCAGAGATGGGCTGGGGCCACTAACTTTTCCCCGGGGCAATAGGAAGCCATCCCAATACTGAAAGCAGGAGCAGGACAATAGGGGTACAGAACCCAGACAGATCTCTCTGGCTCCGGCGTGGTGAGTAGACAAGTACCAGAAGCAGGGAGACACTCCAGGAAGGTGCTAGAATCCCACAGGAGACAGACCATGAGGACCCCACCCGAGGGCAGACGGGAGGAAAGGGAATGAAGGAGACATTTCATAAGTAAGAAGGCTGTTTATCCATTCATAGACTCACATCTATGAGAGCTAGATGGGACTCTTCAACTTACAGATGGGGAAACTGAGGCCTGGATAGAAAAAACGAGGGATTCCAAGTCACTGATTTTATGAGTGAGTTTTCTCTGGGCCTCTTGGAGGTGTCTCAGTCCTTCTAGAATGTGGTGTTGTTTAGCTTCTGATACGGATGATATCCATTGAGGGGGCCAGGGAAGAAGAGTGGGAAGAAGAGGGTAACCCCTTTGATGTCTGGGCAGCACATTCAGAGACCTGGGTTTCCTGAGGGGGGAGTATTTGAGGCAACAGACTCAAGCAGGGTTGGCTTGCAGGAGGCTAGGGCAGTGCTGGGCACTGGGAAGGATGGCTGGTTGGTGGCCATGGTGGCCCCAAGAGCTGGTCCAGGAAGGGCCTCCATCACCTGGCTCTCTGGGGCCCAGCCCAGCGGACGGGACAGGCATCACAGTGGCTCAGATAGAGCTCTGGACTCAGGAATCAACCTCCCAGAATCTAGTGCCTTCCTGTCCTGCCATTCAGTAAGCTGGCCTTGAGCTCATCATGGAAGGATCCCCTGTAAGAAGGCTACTGAAGGCACAGAACTCACACTGAGAACTGCTGCGTTAAACATGGCCCTCTTCCTGGAGACAGAAGTGGAAAAGCCCCCAGGGGAGCATTATCACCAAGCTGCCAGTGTGTCTACATTTATTAGATTAGCTAAAAGAAGAAACCGTGCTGATCATTATCATCCCTGAAATGTGTGCAAGTGTGCAGCTCAAAATGTGCTTCTACACATGACGTTCTCTCGCTTGATCTAAAAAATAAATAAACACCCAGGGCAGGTGCAGCTATTCCATATTATAGATGCAAGAAATAGATTCAAAAAGATTCAGATTCAACCCATATGCACTGAGTGTCTAGCTCCTACCAGCCCCTGGACGGTGGCGCCAGCCGCTGCTAGGCTAGAGGGAGATTTGTTAACACTGGCCCAGACACTGTGGCAGGAGGAAAGGGTTACCCACCAAACAAGTTCGGGAAGTACTACAAACTCTGTCTCCCTTTTGCAAAATTTGCTTCTTAAATTATCAAAGGCTCTGAGCAGTCCTGCCGTAATTCTGTTTAACACAGCATTTCCTAAACATAGCTATGAAACACCCCTTGACAGAAAACTTAACAGTCTGCAGAACTTGGGGTCCATGAAACACATGTTGGCAACTACTGATCTGACCAATAGAAACAGCACTAAAGGTGGGATTAGAGACACTTAAATGGAGGATATGTTCTTGGGCAGGTTTCCGTCTGTTCTTCAAATCACAACAGAAGCATCTGCCTCCTCTTCAGCCTCGGAACAGAGAATGCTGATAAGGCCAAGGTCTGTGGGACTCCTAGCTGGCAAACGGAGGACCAGACCTTGGCTGCGGCAGAGCCTGTCTGTGGCTCTGGGACCAGTCATTTTTAGGTGGGCGGCGGGGTCAGGCATCTGGAAGAGCCAAGGCACAGATGTTCCAGCCACTCTTGGAGCCCAGCCTGGGCTCCTGCTTTCCCTAATTCCAATATTTGGCTGCTGCTTCCGCCTAATTCATATTCCAATGTCAACACTGCATAATCTCCCCCAAACACTGACAGCCTTGGACTGGGAAAGGGGAAGGGACAGCTGATGAGCGGGGGCAGAGAGACCAAGGGAGAGAGGAAGAGGAGGTGACAGAAGCCCCCCAAAAGCTCCCAGCAGGCCTTCATGGGACCCTCCAGCTGGGCCATTAGGACCTGAAATCCCCCTGGAGAGACCAGACCGTGGCCCCACAGGCACCCAGCATCTAGGCCAGGTAATTTGTGTCACACGATGTGCCACAGGCCTCTTGTGGTCAGAGATGGGGCACCAGAACACCCCAAAGTTGCCAGGCTGGGCTGCCTAAGAAGTTGGGTCTTGAATGAGGTGCAAGCAAGAAAACACAACCACAGTCCAGACACCGGGGTCTAGCTCTGGCTCTGCCTCTGACAGGCTGAATGACCTTGGGCAAGTCACTCAGCCTCTCTGGGTTTCATTTCATTTATAAAAGGAAGAGATTTCCTGTTTTGAGAGCCACTAGCTCTAACATCTGGGGAGGAGGCGGGAGAGCATTGTGAGGGACAGCACAGCCCCAAGTGCAAAGCTGACTGTGTCCTTGCTCTCACCGTCACTGGACTCCAGCATCCTTGTCTGGAAAATGGGAGCACTGTGGTATCTACACACAGGGAGCTAACTGGGATTAAACGGAGAGAGAGGATGTGAAGCATGGATTTCCAAGCTGGGCCTGTGAAGGTTCTGGAGCAGCTGTCACAAGCCATGCTTGCTGCGTACCTTCCCTCCCAGGCCTCACTGCTTCTTGTATTATGCAATCCTCCAGAGAGCCCTCTGAGGGAGAGACTGTTATTAACCCATTTTATTGAAGAGGAAACTGAGGCTAAGTAACTGGCCCACAGTCACACATCTGGAAGTGATTCACAGCTGGAGGTAATCGAGATTTGTCTGCCGCCAAACCGCGGGCCTGTTCCAGTATCTCACACTGCCTTTCTAAGCTTCAGGAATGGCTAAGGGTGGACTAGGACCCAGAGTAGCCCCACCGCTGCTGGCTGATGAGGGTGCAAGGGACTGTAAGCCACTCCTGGCCGTGGCAGCCCCTGGTGCCTTCCCTCAGGTCTCCCTCCTCCCATAGGATCCTGTGTCCATCCCGAGTGCCTCCTCCCATGCCCCCCCCACCCACCTCCACCCCGATCGCCCCCAGAGATCCCAGCCCCCACCCTATTCACCCCCACCCTTTCTGCCCACCACCACCTTTCCCCTCTGCCCTCCATCCACACTTGGTTCCCAGGCAACTGCTCCCCTGGTTCAGGCCACAAACTCCCTGGAATTCAGTGACCTCCACCCAAATTTTCCCCAGGGCCCCATCCAGTCAGACTTTCCTCCGAGGGCTGCTAATAAATATGCGTGAGATTTGCATACCATTTGCATACACTTATAAAGACCTGGAAGGAAATTTTCAAATGAAGTATTATCAAAACTGCCTTCCCCTCCTTATCTCTCTGTTTCTTCCTGTTCTTTTGAACCCCCAGGCATTGGCCCTGCCTTCCTATTTCTGAATGTGGGAAGCAAAGCAGGATGAGTAATACTTTTTTAAATAACAATTGCCATTTACTGAGCACCTACTGTGTGCCAGGCCCTGCCCCTCACAATAAGTTCCAAGGAACTGCTATCTGAGGGGGCCTGAGGGGACTCAGTAAAAAGAACCCCTCTAGGGGCACCTGGGTGGCTCAGTGGGTTAAACACCTGTCTTTGGCTCAGGTCGTGATCTCGCGGTCCATGAGTTTGATTCCCATGTTGGGCTCTGTGCTGACAGCTCAAAGCCTGGAGCCTGCTTTGGGTTCTGTGTCTCCCTCTCTCTCTGCCCCTCCCCTGGTCACATTCTGTCTCTATCTCAAAAATAAACAGTAAAAAAAAAAAAAAAGTCAAATGTTTAAAAAAAAGAAAAGAGAGAGAGAAAGAGAACCCCTCTTCCCAGACCCTGCTCAGAACCAACAGAAAGACTGACACAGGCAGACGAATGGCCTCTTCACTATTGGTAAAGCTCATTTGGGGTAATAGGTCTTAGGTCTGTTTTTTCCTAATTCTGAACACACTCGTTCCTGGACTGTGGACACCCCATCACTCAGCGTCCCCTGGCAGAGACAGGGCTGGCCCCTGTAAAACTTGAGGCACAGAAGAGCAATGCAGAGGGCGCTCCTGGGTGGCTCAGTCGGTTAAGCAACTGACTTGATTTCAGCTCAGGTCATGATCTCATGGTTTGTAAGACCAAGCCCTACATCGGGCTCTGCACTGACAGCTCAGAGCCTATTGGGATTTTCTCTCTGCCTCTCCCCGACTTGCTCACTCTCTATCTCAAAATAAATAAATAAACCTGAAGAAGAAGGAGGAGGAGGAGGAGGAGGAGGAGGAGGGTGGGAAGGAGGAGGAGATGGAACATGCAGAGGACTCATGCTCTTCACAGATGGACAGACTCCCAAAGGGAAAGGCTGGAGCTCCACACAGCAGCAACTTAGTCCCCCGTGCACCAGTCATATGTCACCCTTCCTCCCTGGGGAAGACTGGGCTGGGATGGGAGAACCCCAGAATGTTACTCTAATGGATGCTTCCTCCACAGGCAGGGAAACATTAGGAGTGTTCTCCCCATTTTACAGATGTGAAGACAGGTTACCTAACAGAAAGTTTACATAACTCACCCAAGGTCGATTGGCCCCGAACCCCAGGGCTATCTAACTCCAGAGAAGTGTTCTATATCACTGCAGTCATCTTTTCAAGAAAAGCACACAGCCAAGGGAACCGGAACAAAGAGAGTATGGGGAAGAGGACAAAGGGTAAGCTGAGAGGTATCCAAATGTGGGTCAAGTGCAGCTGGAGAAAATCTGCTGTCTCAGAGCGAGAGCAGGGAGGGTCTTCAGGCACCGTGGAGCTCAGGGTCCACACTCTAACATGCCCACAGGAGCCAGGCAGTCTGTGAGTGAGTTGTGGGGGGGGCGGTAAGAAGACAACACGGAGTGTGGAGACAGGGATAACCGGGCAGGGGCAGACCCAACCCGGCCCACCTCGGGCGTGCAGCACCCAGCTCACCAGATCATTTGTCTTTTCTTTTTTGTTTGTTTGTTTTTCTTTTTTTGTTGTGGTTTTTTTGTTTTTTATTTATTGTTGAGAGACAGAGAGAGGCAGCGTGAGCAGGGGCGGGTGAGAGAGAGAGGGAGACACAGAATCAGAAGCAGGCTTCAGGCTCTGAGCTAGCGGTCAGCACAGAGCCTGATGTGGGGCTCAAATTCATGAACTGTGAGGTCATGACCTGAGCCGAAGCTGGAGGCTTAACCGACTGAGCCACCCAGGCGTCCCATCATTTGTCTTTTCAAGAAATGTCAGAAATCAAGTCATCACATGAAACCGTCCTATTTGTATACGTCAGTGCCATGTTCAAGAGAATGAACAAACGTTCAGGGAAACAAAACGGCACTGCTTCTTGGCTCTAGCCCACTGACCACGGTCAGCAGCCTCTAAAGCTCCAACCCCATCACCTCATACACGGGCTCACGGAGCTCCAGGACTGGCTGCGTTCTTGTCCCCTGCCGTCTCCCCGCACCAGGAAAGTAAGCGCTCGCTCAGTTGTTGGGATCATTCATGGAAGCCCGTAGCAATGCCAACCAAGTGGAGTACCAGGTGCCCTGAGTCCCAATTCAGTGCCCCATCCTCTCCCGGTTATTCTCATTGTCTTCTATTCTAGGAGATGCCTGTAGAAATAGTCAGAATCTCTGTGTGTAGAAGCTGGAGATTTACATTTCTTTTTTTTTTTTAATAATTTTTTTAATGTTTTACTTATTTTTGATACAGAGAGAGACAGAGCATGAAACGGGGGGGCAGAGGGAGAAGGAGACACAGAACCGGAAGCAGGCTCCAGGCTCTGAGCTAGTTGTCAGCACAGAGCCTGACGCAGGGCTCTAACCCACGAACGTGGATCTGACCTGAGCCGAAGTCGGAGGCCCAACTGACCGAGCCACCCAGGCGCCCCTGGAGATTTACATTTCTAACAAGCCACCCGGGGAATTCCTCAGCACACTAATGCATGGGGAGACATGCAGGTGCAGCCATGCACTTGAATTCCAGCTCTTTGGGGGTCAGCCCTGTGACCGGAAGAGACTTAACCTTTCTGAGCCTCAGTTTCTTCATCCGCAAAACACAGCATCGCCTGCCCCACACACTTGCCTTGAGGAGAAAACGAAGTCAGATACACAAGGGCACTTTATAGACCCTTGAACAGTAGTTTTACAAACTGCAGATCTCAGCCAATAAATGGGATGCAAGATCAATTTAGTGGGTGCTGACCAGCATTATTTTTGACAAAATAGAATGGAAACGGAAGAATATTGTTTTATGAAATTTTTATGAAACATGAAATATATATACATACATGGGAATAGATGCACTTACGGGAATTCTGGGTCACAATATATGCTGTTTTCTCCCCCTGGGTAGTGGTCAAGCACGTTGTATTAAAAAGTACATACAGATTTCAGGGCACCTGGATGGTTCAATCCGTTAAGCATCCGACTTCTGCTCAGGTCATGATCTCATGATTCATGGGTTTGAGCCCCGTGTTGGAACCTGCTTTGGATTCTGTGTCTCCCTCTCTCTCTGCCTCTCCCCTGCTCATGCTCTCTCTCTCTCTCTCTCAAAAATAAACATTAAAAAAATATTTTAAAGGACACTACTCTAAGAGGCAAACCAAGAAACAGATTCTGAACTATAGAGAACACACTGGTGGTTACCAGAGAAGGGAGATTGGGGGGCGGGGGGCGGATAGGGAATGGGGATTAAGGAGCACATTTGTTGGGATGACACCAGGTGATGTATGAAAGTGTCGAATCACTGCATTGTACACCTGAAATTAATGTTACCCTGTATGCTAACTCACTGGAATTTAAATGAAAACTTTTTTTAAAAAAACTACGCTACTCTAAATATTGTTGTAGACCTTCATGACCTTGAACTGGGCAATGTTTTCTTAGCTATGACACTGAAAGCACAAGCCACAAAAGAAAAAATAGATATATTGGACTTCATCAAAATTTAAAACTTTTGTGCCTCAAAGGGCATAATTAAGAAAGTGAAAAGGCAAGCCACAGAACAGGAGAAAATGTTTACAAATCTGACAACAGTCTAGTTTCCAGAATATATAAAGAACTGTTGCAACTCAACAATAAAAAGACAGCCCAATTTAAAAACGGGCAAAGGCCTCAAACAGACATTTCTCCACAGAAGAGTCTCAAATGACCAGCAGGCACATGAAAAGATGCTCCACATCATCAGTCACTGGGGAAACGCACATCAAAACCACAATGAGCTACCCCTTCACACCCACTAGCATGCTTACAATCAAAAGACACACAATAATAAGTGTTGACAAGGTTGTGGAGAAGCCGGACCGTACATCGCTGGTGGGAAGGTAAAATGGTGCAGCCACTTGGGAAACAGTTGGCAGTCCTTCAAAAAGTGGAACAAAATTACCATATGACCCACTACTTTTCCTCCTAGGTATGTATATACCCATGAGAAATTAAAATGCATGTCTACCCAAAACCTTGTACATGAATGTTCATAGCAGCAGTAGCCAAACCGTGTAAACAATCCAATGTCCATCTGATAAATAGATAAACAAAATGTGGCATAGCCATACACGGGAATATTATCCAGTCATGAAAAGGAATGAGAGCTTGATTCATGTGATGATATGAATGAGCCTCACAAATATTATGCTAAATGAAAAGAAGCCCGTCATCAAAGGCCACATATTGTGTGACTCCATTTATATGTCCCAAACAGGCAAATTCATAGAAGCCGAAAATAGATTAGTATTTGCCATGGGCCAGAAGCAGGAGGCCATGGTCTAGAGTCAGGAGGGCACAGGAGTGACTGCTAATGGGTATGGGGTTTCCTTTCCAGGGTGCAAAAATGTTCTGTAACTAAATAATGGTGATGGTTGCACAACCTTATAAACACATGAAAAAACACTAAATTGTACTCTTTAAAAGAGTGAATTTTATATGAATTATATCTCAAAAAAAGATGCTGTTCTGAAACATTGTACACATGGAATTTTTTCATGCTATAGAAGATGAGACAGGAAAAGAAATAAAGAGCCCAGGAGGAGGGAGCTAAGATTGTTAAGGGTCTGGGCGAGCCACTTGAATGAATGAATGAGTGAATGCATGAATGAATGAATGATTTCCATGCACTGTGGATGGTATCGTTACTTGGTACAATCTCTTTGAGGGGAAACTTGGCAATATCTATTAAAAACTAAAAATGCTCATACCCTTGACCTCACGCTTTTCTATTTTGGAAATTGCAGCCTTCAAATAGATCCCAAAAGAGGCACCTGGGTGGCTCATTCAGTTCAACATCTGACCTTGATTTTGGCTCAGGTCATGATCTCACTGTTCACAAGATGGAGCCCGATGTCAGGCTCTATGCTGGGATTCTCTCTCTGCCTCCCCCTTTCTCTCTCTCTCTCTCTCTCTCTCTCTATCACGAGCATGTGTGCCCGCTCTCTCTCAAAATAAATAAAAATAAACATTAAAAAAATGCTCCCAGAAGGGGGGTTGCAATAAATACAAGTACACTCATTGCAATGTTGTTTGTAATTGAGAGAAAATGAGTAAATAATGCCTAGTAATTGAGAAACGATTAAGTAATAATCATGACTGAATCGTACATGGAATATTGGGCAACCGTAGGTATCCAAGAGTTAGTATTAAGTGGGGGAAAGCTGTAAAAACAGCATGAACAGGGGAGAAAACATAGCTTTTTTGTGACAGAAGAAGTATAGCTAATAAATTGTCTAGTCTCAAAGTATCTCCCCCGCCACCACCAAGATATTTATTCAGTTCGAAGGGGAAGAGAGTAAGCTTTCAGGACAGAATTCCAGCAGATGCTACCTATACCAAGCGATCAAGGTTAACCACCTCTGTGATATGACCCATGAGTATCGCGTACCCCTGGGCAAGACACGTTCCTCCTGAGTATTCTTGCCTAAAATGCACAATCTCAATCGAGTCATGAAAAAAGAAAAAAAAAAAAAACAGCAAACAAAACCAAATGGAACAACATTCTAGAAAATAAGTGATGGGTACTCTTCAAAAGCGTTAAGCTCATGAGCAACAAAGAAAAACTAAGACACTTTCCCAGACCAGCGGAGTCTAAGGTGACCTGACAACTCAGTGCAGTGTGAATCTTGGATTAGGTCCCAGGACAGAAAAAAGGTTATTAATAGAAAAACCAGTGAAATCTGAATCGAGCGTGTAGGTTACCTAATAGTATTTTACCAATGTTACTTTCCTAGTTTTGATCATTTCATCACGGTTATGCAAGACGTTACCGTGAAGGAAAGGATGTTAAGGGTACTCTGTACTATTTTTGCAACTTGCCTGTAAGTCTATAATTATTTCAAAATTAAAAAAAATTGAACAGGATGGATCTCATAATCCTATTTTTGTGTAAAGGAATTATAATCTTGTGTGAGCATTTGCTGATTGTCTTCTGTACTGAGCTCAATAGTGTTCCTCCAAAATTCATATCCATCTGGATTCTCCGAATGTGACTTTGGAAATAGGTTCTTTGCCAATGTGGGTAGTGACGTAGGGTCATGCTGGATTAGGGTGGCGCCTACACCCAAGGACGGGTCAGGGTCTTTCTGAGAAGGCCGTGAATGACACATGCAAACCACACCAGGACCGGCATGGAAACCAGGACGATGTCTCTGCAAGCCACATGCTGGCCGCCACCACCAGAAACTAAGAGAGAAACCTAAGAACAGATTGTCCCCCAGAAGCTACAGAGAAGCCAACCTTGCTGACATCTTGAATTCAGACTTCCAAACTCCAAAACTGTGAGAGAATAAGCATCAGTTGTGTTAAGCCCTCGAGTTTGTGGTAATTTGTTACGGCAGCCTAGGAAATTAATACTTCTTCCCAACGAGCCTTCCCTGCCTCCACCACGGTCTAAAAGTCCTAATTCTCTCTTGAGGATCCATGGGGCTCTGTAAAGCTGACTTGCGTTGGTCCCAGTTAGCTTAGCCCAGTCAGCACATTCCGCCTCCCCAGCCTCTAAGAATGGTGTAGGGATTGGGTGTATGACCCAACGGGAGGCAAATTGCTGCCAGCTCCTGGGAAAGAAGCTTCCAGAAGGAACCCTCTCCCCTATTAGCCCCGAATGAGGAAGCCATCATGCTACCGAACAAGGGGAACCAGCATCCAGGTGAAACAAACATACGAGGAAACAGAATGGAGAGACCGAGGCACCGGTTCATCAGTGGGCTACTGGATCAATCCTCACCTGAAACCTGCTCAGCTTTGAACTTTTGCATTATGGGAGCCGCCAAGTCCCTCTCTGGTTTAGATCAGTGGACTAAAAAGTCTTGACTAAAGTAAGGCCAGATCACCAAAAACAAAGGCTGTCATCATTATTAGGATCCTCATTCTGGCTTAGCTCTGTTTTCCTCAGTGCTGGTTTCACAGTTACACCCTGACCCTCCTGGCCCAGATTCAGCTCAGCAACTCTGTGGAAAGAAAGCGTGTCCTCTATATTGTCACATGTCTGCCGCCATGACGCTGTGTCACCAGCAACACTGAAAATCTCAATTGCTTATAGTAGCAATCATTCGCTGCAAACTCGTGAGGTTCCCTAGGTCAGTTGGGGGTGGCTAGTATCAGGTGGAATAGGCTGGACTCCAGTCTTCAGCCTGGGGCCCGTTTGCTCCACACCGTCACGCTGGGACTCCAGGTGAAGGTCATGGCCATATTGGGCATGCCTTTCTCGTGATGGAGGTCAGGAGCTCAAGAGCAGCAAGTGGAAACATGAGGTAGAGCTGGAAACCGGCACATCGTCACTTGGACTCACATTCCTCTGACCAGTGCAAGTCCGGGGCCAAGGCCACCATCGCGGGGTAGGGAGACACGGGAGGGAAGGGAGGTGGTTGCCGGGTAAGCTGATCAGACTTAGATCAGATAAGATCAGATATCTTCCTCCACAGCACCTCAAAAGGCTTGGGACTGACTCACTGGCCTGCTTTGGGGTCACTGCACTCCCCTGAAGCAACTTCGGTGGCCTGGTGGTTGGGAGTGGGGGAAGCTTGTTTCCCAAAGGAAAATCGAGGCGCTGTTACCACAATAGGAAGCATTAGATCCCCTGTGGGAGAATAAGTAAATAAGTAAACAAACCAGCTCTCAGCTGTTCCCGGGCTGGTCAGGCCGGTGAGTCTCCTGGGAATCTTCTTAAACTGATTCAATAGTCCAGGGTGGGGCCTGAGAGTCCACTTTTCCAAAAGGCCCCAGGTGATGCGGGGAAGGCCCCTTAGTAATGATCAAGAACGAAGCTGGGGGGCGCCTGGGGGCCTCAGTCGCTTACGCGTCCAACTTCAGCTCAGGTCATGATCTCGAAGTTTGTGGGTTCGAGCCCCGCGTCGGGCTTTTATATCTCAGGTCAATCCTATGAACTAATAATAAAAATATTAAACACCTACAACTATCTAATGTGTATTATGCCATTTAAAATGCATCTCGTTTGGGGCGCCTGCGTGGCTCAGTCAGTTAAGCGTCCAGCCTCGGCTCAGGTCGTGATCTCACAGTTGGTGAGTTCGAGTCCCCCAGGGTCAGGCTCTGTGCTGGCAGCTCAGAGCCTGGAGCCTGCTTCACATTCGGTGTCTCCCGCTCTCTCTGCCCCTCCCCCGCTCATGCTCTGTCTCTCAAACATGAACAAATGTTTTTCTTTTAATTTATTTTTTAATGTTTTATTTATTTTTGATATAGAGAGAGACCGAGCATGAGCGGGGGAGGGGCAGAGAGAGAAGGAGACACAGAACCGGAAGCAGGCTCCAGGCTCTGAGCCGTCAGCACAGAGCCTGATGCAGGGCTTGAACCCACAAACGTGAGATCTGACCTGAGCTGAAGTCAGAGGCTTAACCAACTGAGCCACCCAGGCGCCCCAAAAATGAACAAATGTTTAAAAAAAAAACCAGTTTAAAAATTAAAAAGGAAAAAGAATGAAATTGGGAAAATCTCAACCTTCCTATACGGGAGTCTCATTTATAAAATGACAATTTCACCTGCCATGCAGACCTCTCTTGGCAAAGAATACAGTGCCCTCCGGGAGTACGGGGATGTGATATCTGTGCTATTTCTCACCCTCTTCACCCCCAGGCCTCCCCGAGCCCCCCAGGAAAGGGCTCACAATAGGGCCAGCAGGGAGATAAGAAGCAAATATCACAATGCGGGTACAGCTTCCCATTAACTGCTTTAACTGCCTCCTGCAATAATGTTGGTGTAATCCATAAGATTCAATTATGGTTATCAGGCAATTAGGCACACCACAGAGAGGTTATTGCATAATTAATGCTCAGCCCCGTCCAGCAGCTTCAGAAAGTGGTGCAGGTAACCCGCCTCCGCCACCCCCACTCCAGGGAGGAATGAAGATGCCAGACGGAGGCGGCCCCCCCCTGGGGCCCCCAGGAGACATGGGAGGGGACGCTGTGTTGAGCCAGGACTGCGGGGAAGCCCTCATGGGGGCCGCTGGGCTTAAGCGGTCAGGCTTTAAGCTCCTGGCACAGTTCGAATCCTGCCTCGGCTTGACTGGCCTCACGTACACACAGCATCACGCGCTCACCTCATGTTAAAGCCTCAGTTTCCTTGTCTGCTAAAAAAGGGAATTGGTAATAACTGCCTCGTTGGGTGTTACGAAACTGGATAAGAAGAGAGTTTGCATACTGCTTTGATAGTCACGCCCGGGCTATTTTTATGACCTCCCTGTCTGGGCCTCAAAGTCCTCCTCTACAAAATGGGGATGAGTCTTGCTTGCCGAGGCTTGAAGGACCATCAAGTAAATCAAATGATACACACGTGCGTGGGGAGTTCAGAGTTAACGTGCCTTTGCGTCTCAGCTGCCACACGCCTGGCTATCTGCTCACCCTCCAGGGCTCCCCAGTGTTCACGTCCCCTGCAATACAGCTGTGGGTGATGAACCCGCTCAAGGGGTGCAAATCTAACGGTCCGAGCGGGTAAAACAGAAAAGAATTATTCCTTGAGCCATGATGTGTGACATTCAGATGAGCCTCAAGTGACACAGAAAAGAAAAACGGTCAAAGACGTTTGCTGACATAGTGCAGGGGGGAAGCGAGGAGACCAAGATCTCAGAACGGGAGGTGTCAGGTGCTGGTTCGGAGGGTCCCAAGGGGAGGAGGAAGCTGGCTGCAGGGAGAGTGGTTAGGACTTTGTGAGAAAGACTGAGGACTTTCCCTGTCATCCTTGTGTGATCAGCTGCTGAAATACACGTCCTCACCAACTTGCACACGCATACACAGACACACGAGTGTGTGCACGCATGCACGTGCAAACACAGCACATTGTGAAAGACAGACATTTGCAAGTTCACTCAGTGATACCTTAGAATGCACCACCCTCCTTCTACATCCAACATGGGGCTCAAACTCATGACACCGAGATCAAGAGCAAAATGCTCTTCCAACTGAGTCAGCCAGGCGTCTCTTGGAACTTGAGACCCTTCTCCCACCATTCTCCGGTTGAGCATGTGCTTCCAAAACTGTCCACACGAGGGTGCTCAGGAACTAGAATTCAGGAGTCCCTGGAAGCTGATTCGGTAGAATCCGGAATTTAGAGGTTTGGGGGACCCTGCATTTGATAAATGACTTGTTCCAGCTCACAGCCAATGACCCCTGTCCGGTCTCTCTGTGCAGATGATGGTCAGGGATGGGGAGCGGTGGGGAACCTGCTGTTGTCACCAGGAGAGGTGAGTCAGAGAGGAAGGGTCAAGGAAAATTAGGGATATAGAAAGGAAGTTCTCAGGTTGTGGGTTCAAGCCCCACATTGGGTGCAGAGATTAAATCTTTAGGGGGAAACAAAGGACTTAAGTATTCATTTTGTCTCCTCCAGGAGGATGTAAACCTCCTAGGAGCAGGGACCTGGGGTGTCTTGTTCCCCAACTCCCCTCCCAGCCTCCCCAGCCTGGCACCCAGCTCGGTAGCCTGGCGCCCAGGAGAGTGGAATGAAGTCTCTCCCTGCACCTCAATGGCGAGAGGCTGTCTCAGCCGTGTGCTGGTGCTGCCCTCTGGTGGCGCCTGCTCCCCATCGCACCTGGCTTTCTCGGGCCACCAATGAGCCTTCTAACCTCCCATCCGTCACCAGGGCCCATGCCTGTGAAACTCAGGGAGTGGAAGTAAAGCGATCCTGTCTCCAGCCAGCCTCACAATTAATAAAGACGAGCTCGGGGCTGACTGTGGACCCCATCCTGGAAAAGACACTTTCAGGACATACATAACGGTGGTGCCTCTCTCTACAAAGTCTAAGAGAGCAAGATACACCACTCCAACTGTTCCATTTCAAAGATGGAGTCACTCAGGCAAAAGCCAGGACCGAAAGATAAAATTGACTGGAAAGCCCTAGGGTAACTGTCGCCCATTATACCCCCCACTGGTAAGTAACAGGGCGGCCTTACCTTGTGCAAAAGCACGGGCTCCTGAAGACCTTGTATAATTCAAAACACACATATTTCCAGACTAATTTTGCCATGGAAATAAATGCAAAGCAGAAAGGAGGTGTTGCATAAATCTGCCCCCATTGTGGCATAGTTTTTGCTTTAGTACTGCTTTCTATTTTCCCGGCATTATCTCTAATATTTCACAGGGCGCTCTCTGCGAAATTAACAGCACAGCATTTCCCGCTGGTGGTTTGGCCTTCTTCAGAGCATTTTATCACCTCTCACTTCCTTCTCCAGTGTTATTGATTTTCAGGTGCATTTCGCACCACTGCCACTTAAAGAACGCTTGGATGACACTGTTTCAGGGTACAGAGAAAAGATATAAAGTTACAATAACTGTGAGTGTTGGGGAAATGGCACAATTGTCTTCAGAATCCGCCCCCCCAGAAATTAGAAGAAATCCTAGTTCATGCAAACAGTCATTCATGCAGATTCTATTTAATAAGCAAACAACCCTGCCATGTGGCAGGTTTACAGTCCCCAGTTAACAACTCACTTACCGACTCCGACTCCAGGAAAGTGTGTGATTCCGACGATCTGTTTTAACTGAGGGGTTTTGCATTATTCCCAGCTTAGTGCATAAACGTTTATTAGCATTTTTTAAAGTTTATTTATTTTTGAGAGAAAGAAAGTGCACGCAGGGGAGGGGCCAAGAGAGAGGGAGGGAGAGAGAGAATCCCAAGCAAGCTTCGCACTGTCAGCGCCGAGGTCAGTTCCATGCGAGGCTCAAACCCACGAACGGTACTGTGAGATCATGACCTGAGCCGAAGCTTCACTGACTGGGTGAGTGACCCAGGCGCTCCATTAGCATTTTTTGTTGCCTTTTTCCAAAGCCACATAGTTGCAATTCTCCTGACTATGACCTCACCCTGCGTGATCTCCCTTGCTAGGTCCTGAACGCCAGAAGGGTGGGAATGAATGACCACACCCACGGGTCGCGGGTGTGGATTTCAGAAATTCCAACCACTCACCTCATCCTCAGGCAGGGTACCTTTGGAGGCATCAGCAGCAGAGGCCCCCTCACCCCGCCACCATATCTACTTCTCAGGAAGTCTGGAAAAGGGGGCTCCCCTCTGAGGAGCCCTCTTGTCTCCTCCTGTTCCCTCTTCCCATCAGCATTTGGTCCAAGCCGTCTGTCCCTCTGTCCCAACTACCTCTCCCCAGCAGGGGGCCTGAAGGGGCTCTAGATCCACATTGCGCGTGGGGGGCGGGGTGGCTAAAGGAAAGCTTGTTCTCGGTTTCAAGCATTTATAAAACCATCAGATTTTCCACACTGCAAGCACAACCTCTCACGTCAACTCCCTCGAACTGTCTCTTGGGCCTGAAATCACTTCTGGAAAGCCTCAGCTTGGCCAGAGCCTGGGCCCAGGGGAAGGAAGGCTAGGCCCTGGAAAGGAGGCGAAGAGGGGCAGCCAGGGCAGGCTCTGAATCCACTGCTGAGATCGGGACCTTGAGCAAGCCCCTAGCCAAGGCACTGCCCCTCTCTGCACTTCAGTCTCCACCTCTGCAAAATGGGGACGATAATACTGCCCAGTCCTCAGGCAGGCAGGATGACTGTGACAATGCAGTACAGTCCCCCAGGTGACAGCAGCGAGCACACAGTAAGGAATGGGGACACGGAGAGGGAGGGCCAGTGTCGGGACTCTGGGAAGTCCCACCCCTCAGAGAACTGATGGTCCAAAGTTAGACAATGACCCAGCCAGGAAGACCCCACCCACCAATTCACAAGTTCATCAGTGGGGGATGCATGGGGAATTGCTCTCACCTTCTGCCTCTGGGCTGTCTCCTCTCCTGGAGAGGAGCCTGGGGGCCTCACAGCCCAGACCAGCCCCTCCTCCTTTCCCACAGGGCCTGCCCTCCCCCTCCCCCACCCCCACAGCCCTCACCACCCTCCCTTTCACCCCCCCACTCCACCCCCAGCACAGCCAGCAAATCTGTAAATTTGCTTGATGAGTACGTCATGTGGACTCAAAACCAACCAGGCCCACAGGCAACGATCCCAACCTGGGCTCTATCTTCTGGACTCCCACCTGCTCCCAGTAAGCTCCCTTTTCCTCCACGGAACCCATATTATATTCCGTGGACAATCTCTTGCTCTCTCTGGGCCTCAGCTTTCCCATCTGAAAAATGGGCAGCCTGGACTTCCCCAGTTCCTTCCGCGAAGCCTCCTCAGAATGTAGGAATTCAACCTCCACCCTCGACTCCCTACCCCCACTCCAGGACCTTGCCTCACCCCTCCTCCCTGGTCCCTCTCTCTCCCTCCTCTGCTTCCCTGGGTGCTACTAGGGGTGGGGACACTGAGGCCACTGTTGGCTGAGCTCCCAGGCACCAGAGCAGAAACCCCACAGAACAGTAGGAGAAGGAAGAGGGAAGGGTCCTGGAAGAGAGAGCGCGGTGGCCTTACCCCGTCATGCGGGCCGAGGTTAACTAGGTCAGCTATGTGACACGTCCAGCCATTCTTCCCTGCTCCTGCTGTTTTAACCATCAATTTGCTTTTTTTATTTTTTTGACAGAGAGAAAGAGTGTGTGTGTGAGCATGAGCTAGGGAGCGGCAGAGAGAGAGGGACACACAGATTCGGAAGCAGGCTGGAAGCTCTGAGCTGTCAGCACAGAGCCTGATGCGGGGCTTGAACTCACGAACTGTGAGATCATGACACAAGACGAATTCGAACGCTTAACCAACTTAGCCACCCAGGAGCCCCGCAATTCACATTCTTATCTCCTAGCAGACAAGGAGGCTCCCAAGGGCCAGGGGCACCCAGGGCTTTCTGTTCTGTATCCCCAGCACCTGAAAGCTGACATGTTTCCTGACCCTACTGGGTGTTCCCAGGGCAGGTGCCATCATGGTAACAGGGTCCCAGCCTGCAGCCTGTTCACATGTCCCAAGTGTCCACACATGACTGACTCGTGTCACCAAGAAAGGAGCAGCACTGAGCCCTCCCTTGACTCTCTTCCTTTACTTCTTGGCTCCCGGGCCTTTTAGTCTCTTACCTCCCTCCCCTCCCCAGGACCCCCTCCAGTCATGTCCAGCCTCCCTGCTGGACAGCCTGTCCCTTCAGGCTCTTCCTGACCTGTTGTGGGACAGTGACAGGGATGGGAGGGTAGGAGGTTGGCATTATGAAGGTACAGGAAAGAAGGCAGGATCCTTACATTGGTCCGGCTTCTGGGCAAAGTGTCTAAGAATCATTATGAACTTTCTCCTCGGGGAAATTCACACGCTTGCCCATTTTCATAGCCAATTCTCCCTCAAGAATATCTGCATCCTTCCCACCTCCAGTTATGCGTCTAAAGACTCTCTTTTGTTGGGGCCACTGGGTGGCTCAGTCGGTTGAATGTCTGGCTTTGGCTCAGGTCATGATCTCATGGTTCGTGGGCTCGAGCCCCGTGTCAGGCTCTGTGCTGACAGCTAGCTCAGAGCCTGGAGCCTG
>NC_043710.1:16936988-17028694 GCF_006229205.1 Suricata suricatta | reverse complement strand
GGGGCTCGAACCCACGAACGTGAGATCTGACCTGAGCCGAAGCCGGAGGCTTAAACCGACTGAGCCACCCAGGCGCCCCTAAAAGACTCTCTTTTGTTACTTGATCATGAGAAGCACCAGCACCAGGTTCCGTGTGCCTGAGAAGAGACGGGGCTGAGGAGAGAAATACTGCCATGCCAGTAACAGTAAAGAGTCACTAAGTGTGGTTTCCTTGAACCCAGATCCTGGTGTCAGCCCTCAATTCCTCCTCCTCCAGGAAGCCCTTCTGGGCTGGGAGGGGTAAGTCCCATGATCCAAGAAACAGTACTGATGTTTCCCAACTACATCTCTTGTTCTCCTGCCTCAGCACTTGGCCCCCTGAAGAGTCCCTCCTCCCTCTGTGTCCAAATGCCTCCCCATCCATCACGGCCAGGTCTAAATGTCATGACTTCCCAGGTGACGTGTCTGTTCCCCTACTGGAGCTGCCCCCAAGCTCTTTCTGCCACAGGCTGCCAGGATTGCAGTGGACACGGGTTGGCCCGGGGTCCCGGGGCACCTCCCACCTGATTTTGCTCAGATGTCTTTCAAGTCACTTTCAGCTTTGGGACGTCTTCTTCCACCTGAAGGCTGGACACGAGCTTAGAGGCCATTCAGGCCAACCTGCGCTGGATGTCACCTCCTCACTGGCTTGTGAGCAAGACCCCTGGCCCCGATATTCATGGGACACTGAGGAATCAGTGGGTTTGTTGAGTGACTAAAATGACTAAATTCAGAACCTGGGGATATGAGCTATAAAGCACTGTCAGAATGAAGCCTCTGAGCTCTTCAGTGCTGCCCTGGCCTTTCCGTCTCCCCCACCGGCCCAGTAACAGCATCACCTGCTAAGCCACCAGCCACCCCGCCGCACCCTCAGCAGGACCTCGGGTGAAATAATATCAAAGGTTAACGATATGTCCATTTGCTTATTTTTCCCCAATGTAATTGTACACTGTGGAGGTAATAACAATAACAATAACTGCAAATATTCATTAAATCCTATTCTGCCTGGCGCTGGGCTCTAGGCTTTCCCATGAATGATCTCTTTTAACCCCCACGATGATCCACGAAGTAGGTTCTCTTTATTAGCCCCCACTTTTCAGGCCAGGAAACGAAGCCAAAAGAGGTTGAACTTGCCCAATGTCACAAAGCGAGCCAGTGACCGTAGTTGGGAACTTTATGAGATTATTTCTTATGCATTTGTGTTGCGATATTTTTGCATTTTTATAGGCTTCTTTCAGACCCTGGATTTTTGTTTGTTAATTTAATGTCCTAATCTCTTTTCAGTTCATTATGCCCGTTCTGTTTGTTTGGCAAGGTTTCTGGGAACTGTCAAATTCTGTCTTCCTCTCTAAGAGAGTAGAAATATTCTGTGGAATTTGTGAAAATAGAGCTAAATAGGTAAAATGGACATGGATGACTGAAAATAAATTCTTTAAATGAAACAACCTAAAAAGCAGACAGAAATGCTTTCAAAATGCATATGAAAATTGCAGAACTCCCCGGGGTGCACCGACCTTATCAGGACATGATCTAATGGCTGTAAACATTCATTTCCAACCAAATTCCTTCCGGCTGATTTACTCAAACCGAGGGGAAAAAAACTTTATAATTTGTTATAACTTTGTCAGACAAATGCATAATGGCTAGAAAATTATTTAGAAATTAAAATCCCATGGGGCACCTGGGTGGCTCAGTTGGTTGAGCGTCCGGCTTCAGTTCAGGTCATGATCTCACAGTTCATGGGTTCAAGCCCTGCATCAGGCTCTGTGCTGACAGCTCAGAGCCTGGAGCCTGCTTCAGATTCTGTGCCTCCCTCTCTTTCTGACCCTCCCCTGCTCCTGCCGTCTCTCTGTCTCTCAAAAAAAATAATAATAATTAACAAAAAGAAATTAAAATCCCATGGGGCACCTGGGTGGCTCAGTCAGTTGAGCGTCCGGCTTCGGCTCAGGTCATGATCTCACGGCTCGTGGGTTCGAGCCCTGCTGACATCTAGCTCAGAGCCTGGAGCCTGTCTTCGGATTCTGTCTCCCTCTGTCTCTGCCCCTCCCCTGCTCACGCTGCTCACGCCATCTCTCTCTCTTTGTCAAAAATAAATAAAATATAAAAAAAAAAAAAGGAAATTGAAATCCCAAAAGACTGAAGGTAGAGATGGGACATAAAGAGATACCAACAAGAGCTAAAATACACTTTTAAAGTTTCGGGGCCACCCCATGGTGCATAAAAATTAATACTTAAAAAACAAGCCAGAAATACTGTTTCAACTAACCTTTTTTGAACCCACTTTATTGAAGCGTGACTGCATATGATAACATGCACAGGGTTTTTAAGTACAAGAGTTTACGTTCTGACAAGTATATATACTCATATAACCACCATATGATCAAGGTGTTATCAGTATTGACACTGATAAGAGACTGAACACATCCATTATCCCAGAAAGTTCCCTCATGCCTCTTTGCAATCAATCCACCCACTCCAGGTCAACTGATGATCTGCTCTCTATAATCACAGTTTATGGCTGTCTGTTCTGGAATTTCCTATAAATGGACTCATACGGTACATATCCTTTTGTATCTATCTTCTTTTGCTCAGTAAAATGTTTTTGAGAATTATTCACTTTGTTGCATGAACCAAGCAGTTCTTTTATTTTTATTGAGTAGTATTCCATTGTATGAAACTACCACCCTGTGTTGATCTATGCATCTGTTGATTGATGTTTGGATTGTCTCCAAGTTTTTGCTCTTATGAATAAAGCTTCTATGAAGTCTGAATGTAATTATTTATTTCCTCTAGGTAAATACCTAACAATAAGGTTCCTGGGTCTTGTGGGGAAATGTATGTTTAACAATATAAAATATTTCCAAACTATGTCCAAAAGTGACTGTGCCATTTTACTTCCCCCCAGTGGTGGATAAGAATCTCAGTTACTCCCCATTCCGGCAAACGTCTTAGAGTGTCAGCTTTTTTTGTTGTTGTTCTGAGTGGTAAGTTGCATTTCATTGTTCAACAGAATTGCTTTTTATCCAACAATCTGCTTGCTTCTAAACATCAAGTGTGTGCACCCCTGTATGTTTGTATGTGCACATGCGTGTGTGCATGAACACACACACACACACACACACACACACCACTCCTGCCACCTCCTGTGTGAAGAATGCCTTGAATGACAAAACACGGATGGAGTTTGGCTGTTGCACAGGCACTGACTGACCCTGAGCAGGTCACTTCAAACCTGTTTTCTCAATAATCGAATGTGAACAGGAATCCCTGTTCACCAAAACCGGAACACCAAAAGCACAACCCATGAATGAAAAATTGATCATTTAGACTCCACTCAAATTTGAAATGTCTATTCTGCCAAATAGATTGTTAAGAGACTAAGAAGATAAGCCACAGACTGGAAGGAAATATTTGCAAAACACCCATGTGATAAAAGACTTCTATCCAAAATATACGAAGAATTTTTTAAATGTTTTTTAATGTTTGTTTTTTAGAGAGAGAGACAGACAGACCATGAGCAGGAGGGAGGTAGAGAGAGAGGGAAACACAGAATCCAAAGCAGGCTCCAGGCTCTGAGCTGTCAGGACAGCCTGACGTGGGTCTCAAACTCATGAACGATGAGATCATGACCTGAGCCAAAGCTGGACGCTTAACTGACTGAGCCATGCAGGCACCCCCAAAATATACAAAGAATTTTTAAAAATCGATAAAAAACAAACAACTCAATCTAAAAACAGGCAAAAGATTTAAACAGCTACGCCATCAAAAAGGATACACAGATGCCAAATAAAGCATACGAAAAAAATACTCATCATCATATGTCGCTAGGAAACTGCAAATTAAAACAACAGTGAGAAACCACATCGACAAGAAGCAGGAAAAACAAACTCCAGGGAGAGTGAGAATGTGACATCCAGAGTTGCCACGTTATACTATTCAAAATATCCAGTTTTCAACCAAAAAAAGTATGAAACAAGAAACAAGAAATTATGCCCCATTCATAGGAAAGTAAGAAATTAATAGAAACTGTTCTTGAGAAAATCCAGCCATTAAAAAAAGACTTTCCATCAATTGTCTTAAACTTGTTTGGACAGCTAACAAAAATCATAGGCAAAGGAAAAGAGGAAACCAGAATGATGTATCACAAAAGAGATAATACCAATAAAGAGACAGGAATTATAAAAAGGAACTAAATGGAAATTTGGAGGCTGAAAAAATACAATAACTGAGATGAAGAAGCCACTAGAGAGATTCAAGAGTAGATTTGAAAAGGCAGAAGTAAAGAATTAATGAGCTTGAAGATAGGTCAATAAGAATTATTCAGTCTGAGAGGCAGAAAAAGAAGAGAATCAGAGAAATGAACAGAGTCTAAGACCTTTGGGCCTCCATCAAGCATGTGCATAATGGAAGTCCCAAGGGAAAGAGAGAGAGAGAGAAAGAAACAAGCAAAGATAATACTTGAAGAAATACTGGCTGAAAAACTTTCTAAATTAAATGAAAGATATGAATCTACAAACCCTGGAATCTAATGGACTCCAAGTGGAAAAATCAAAGGCATCCACATCAAGACACACAGAGCAATCCCTATCAAAATAACACTAGCATTCTTCACAGAGCTCAAACAAACAATTCTAACATTTGTATGAAACCACAAAAGACCTGAAATAGCCAATATAATGTCAAAAAAGAAAACCAAAGCTGGAGGCATCACAATTCTGGACTTCAAGTCGTATCACAAAGCTGTAATTATCAAGACAGTATGGTACTGGCACAAAAACACATACAGATCAATCAAACAGAATAGAGAACCCAAAAATGGACCGACAAACATATGGCCAACTAATCACTGACAAAGCAGGAAAGAATATCCCATGGAAAAAAGACAGTCTCTTCCGCAAATGGTGTTGGGAAAACTGTACTGGACAGTGACATACAGAAGGAAGAATCTGGACCACTTTCTTATACCATACACAAAAATAAACTCAAAATGGATAAAGACCTAAATGTAATACAGGTAGCCATCAAAATCCTAGAGGAGAAAACAGAAAACAACCTCTTTAAGCTTGGTAGCAGCAACCTCTTACCTGACATGTCTCCAGAGGCAAGGGAAACAAAGGCAAAAATGGATTATTGGGACCTCATCAAGATAAAAAGCTTCTGCACAGTAATGGAAACAATCAGCAAAACTAAAAGGCAACTGATGGAATGGAAGAATATTCTTGAAATGACATACTAGATAAAGGGTTTGGAGGCAAAGTCTATAAAGCAGTATCAAACTAAACACCCCAAAAAAACACAAACAATCCAGTGAAGATATGGGTAAAAGACATGAATAGTCACTTTTCCAAAGAAGACATCCAGATGGCTAAAGACACACACTCATCAGGGAAACACAAATCAAACCCACAATGAGATACCACCTCACGCTAATCAGAATGGCTAAAATTAACAACCCAGGCAACAACAGATGTTGGCAAGGATGGGGAGAAAGGAGAACGAAAATGCTGTTTCAAAGGGGCACCTGCACCCCAATGATTATAGCAGCACTATTGACAATAGCCAAATTATGGAAAGAGCCCAAATGTCTACAGACTGATGAATGACTAAAGAAGATATGGTGTATATATTTACAATTGACTATTACTTGATGATCAAAAAGAATGAAATCTTGTCATTTGCAACAATGTGGATGGAACTAGAGTTTATTATGCTAAGCGAAATAAGTCAGAGAAAGACAAATATCATAAGATTTCACTCATGTGTGGAATTTAAGAAACAAAACAGATGAATATAGAGGAAAGTAAGCAAAATTAAGATTAAAAAAAAAAGAGGGAGACAAACCATAAGAGACTCTTGAATACAGAGAACAAACTGAGGGTTGCTGGCAAGGTGTTGGGTGGGGGAATGGGCTAACTGGGTGACGGGCATTACGGAGAGCAGTTGTTGGGATGAGCACTAAATTCTATTCCTGAAATCATTATTATACTATATATTAATCAACTTGGATTTTAAAAAATCTAATCATATTTGAACCATACACATTTGAAGAAAATCCTATTCTTAGTAGGTTTCATTATGATTGAAAAAGAACTTAAGAACTCACATAGGAAAGTGGAAGACCAGTTGCTGATGATACATTTTGTTTCCTCTTATGGTTTAATACAGTGGAGTTTGTGTGTGTGTGTTTGTGTGTACCTGGAGGTGGGCAGTGCTCTTTTTCTAAAACAAATATGCCTTATATGTTTGGGTTATGCTCTTTGCAATAACTCACTGTGTATTTGCACGTGATGTGGTTTACTTTTCTACCATCTTTGTAATTTTACGTATTCCATCTCCTTTGTGTGAATTCACGTACTATAGAAAAAGGCAAGGTAAATAAGGGGGACTATTTGCAATGTCACACAAAAAAAATCTTTTAATAAATATATGCAAATGTAAATAAATAAGTAAATAAATGTTAATCGTAGCAGGAAAGACATATTATAGTCAAGTTGTCAAAAAGCAAAGACAAAGAGAGACTCTTGAAAGCAGCAAAGAGAACTGACTCATTACATGCAAGGGATTTTCAATAAAATTAACAGCTGATTTCCCTTTAGAAACCATGGTGGCTGGAAGGCAGTGGATGGCATTTGAAATACTGAAAGAAAAAAACTGTCAACTAAGAATTCTATATCCAGCAAAACTGTCCCCCAAAAAAATGAAGAAGAAATTAAGATATTCCCAGATAAACAAAAATCGAGAGAGCTCATCATTAGTAGACCTGCCCTAAAATAAATGCTAAAGGGAATCATGCAGTCTAAAATGACAGGATACTAGACTTAACGCCATATGAAGAAATTAAAAATCAACAGTAAAAATAGCTACACAGATAAATATAAAGGCTAGTATTTTTGCATGTTTCATTCATAATCTCCCTTTTCCTAAAGATTCAAAAGACAAATGCATAAAACAATAAGTATAAATCTATGTTAATGGGCACTCAATGTATAAAGATGTAATTAGTGACGAAAACAACATAAAGAGAAGGGGGTGGATCTACAGAGGAGCAGTTTTTCTATACTGTTGAAAAGAAATTGGTATTTTGTTTATGTTTAGATTTAGTATAGATTTAATAGGATTTTAATTGCAATCCCTCAGGTAAGCACTAAAGAAAAAAACTAAAATATATACAGAAAAAGAAAAGAGAAGGGAACCAAAATAGCCCACTAGGAAAAAATTGACTAGTTACAAAAGAATGCAATAGTAGAAGTGAGGGACAAAAACAACATAAAACCTATAGAAGACAGCAAAATGACAAGAGTCATTCCTTCCAGGAATTACTGTGATGTAAATGATTGAGTTCTCCAGTTAAAAGGCAAATGGAAATCCACTGGCAAAACTGATCATAAAACACACACACGTTATCCAAATATGCTCTGACTATAAAAGACTCACTTTAGATCCAAAGACATAAATAAATTGAAAATAGAAATTTGGGAAAAGATATCCCATGCAAATAGTAACTAAAATACAATTGGAATGGCTGTATTAATATTATACAAAACAGACTTTAAGACAAAAACTGTTACAAGGGACAAAGAAGAACTTTCTATATTGATAGGAGTCGATCCATCATGAAGATACAGCAATTATAAATATATATGTGTCTAACAACAGGGCCCCAAATATATGAAGCAAAACTGACTGGATTAAATGGAGAAATCGTTGTATTAGTCTGCTCAGGCTGCTATAACAAAAGGCTCCAGATTGGGTGTCTTAAACTGCAGAAATTTATTTCTCACAACCATGGAAGCTGGGGAGTCCGAGGTCAAGATGCCAGCAAAGTAGGTTTCATTTTGAAGCCTATTCTCATGGCTAATAGGCAGCTGCCATCTCCTTAAAAGTTCCCACAACCTCTTTGTGCGCATGCAGAGAGAGAGAGCTCTGGTGTCCCTTCCTAAAAGGACACTAACTAATCCTACCAGATCAGGGCGCTACCCTTATCACCCTTTTAACCTTTATTACTCTCTTAGAGACCCCATCTTCAAATACAGCCATACTGGGTGGGGAGCAGAGGGTAGGGCTTCAAAATATTGATACGGAGGGGAAGATACAAACATTCAGTCTATAATATCAGTTCTAGAATGATAGTTGGAGGCTTCGATATTCCACTATCAAATTGGATAGAGCAACTAAACAGAAGATTAGTAAGGGAATCAATACTTATCCAACACTACATACCAACTGGATATAACCGAACTATGTAGAACACACCACCCAGCAGCTGCAGAAATTGAAACATATGTCCACACAAAAACTGAACACAAATATTCATAGCAGCACGATTTATAATATCAAACATTGTGCATTCACTGATGAGTGGATAAATAAAATATGGTATATCCATACATTGAAATATTGTTCAGCCTCTGATGGCAATTTGACTGGCCACAAGGTGTCCACATTGAACATTGTTTCTAGATGTGTTTGTAAGGGGAGATTAACTTTTGAGTCAGCTGACTCCATAAAGTAGATCACCCTCCCTAGTGTGGATTAGCATCATCTAATCAATTGAGGGCCTACAGCAAGAAATGGAGATAGGAGGAATTTTCCCCCTTTTAAAAATTTTATTACTGAAGTACAGTGTCATACAATGTTACACTAGTTGCACAACATAGTGATTCAACAATTCTAAGGACACTCAGCTGGCTCAGCCAGTAGAGCATGTAATTCTTGATCTCAGGATCATGAGTTCAAGCCTCACACTGGTCATAGAGCCTGCTTTAAAAAACTAGTGATTCAACAATTCTATATACTATGTAATGCTAGCCATGATGAGCATAGTTACCATCTATCACTATACAATGTTATTACAAAATTATTGACTATATTTCCTGGGTTATGTTTTTTCCATGACTTACTATATAAATGGAAGTTTGTACCACTTAAATCCCTTCATCTAGTTTGCCCATCCCCCCACCCTCAACCTCTACCAATCACCAGTTTGCTCTCTGTATTTATGAATCTGTTTCCATTTGTTTATTCATTTGTTTTGTTTTTTTAGATTCCATTTTTGTTTTTTAGATTTTAAATCATATGGTACTGTCTTTCTCTGACTTATTTCACTTAGTATAATACCCTCTAGGTCCATCCACATTGTCACAAATGGCAAGATCTCATTATTTTTATGGCTAACTAATATTCTCCTCTGTGTGTGTGTGTGTGTGTGTGCGCGCGCGCGTGCACGCATGTGTGTTACATCTTTTCTATCCATTCATCTATTAATGGATACTTGGGTTGCTTCCATATCTTAGCTATTGTAAGTAATGCTACAATGAACATAGGGGTGCATACATTTTTTTGAATTAGCATTCTTGGAATTACTGGATTTTATGACTTTTTTTTAACTTTTTTAATGTTTTTTTTTTCTTTGAGAGAGACAGAGACTGAGTGTGAGTGGGGGGAGGGGCAGAGAGAGAGGGAAACAGAATCTGAAGCAGGTTCCAGGCTCCAAACTATCAGCCCAGAGCCCAACGCAGGGCTCAAACTCACAAGCAGTGAGATCATGACCTGAGCTGAAGTCAGACGCTTAACCAACTGAGCCACCCAGGTGCCCCTATGGTATTTTTATTTTTAATTTTTTGAGGAACCTCTGTGGTGATTTCCACAGTCATCTTCTGCCCTCAGACTGAGATTTTCACCATCAAGTTCTCTGATTATCAAGCCTTCGCACTCAGCCTGAATTACACCAACAGCTGTCCTGGGTCTCAGATGGCAAACTATGGGACTTCTCAGCCTCAACAATTACATGAACTGATTCCTCATAATAAATCTTTCGCATATATGAAATATGTATATATCCTATTGGTTCTGTTTCTCTTGGGAACTCTGATGAATATATAGCCATAAAAAAGAAAATGAAGTACTGATACGCATTATAACATGAATAAACTTTGAAAACATTATGTTCAATAAAAGAAGCCAATCACAAAAGACCATAGATTGTATGAATTCATTTATATGAAATACCCAGAATAGGCAAGTCTATACAGAAAGAAGGTAGATTATTGTCTGCTTAGGACTGAGAGGGTTGGGGAAAATGACTGTTAAGGGATGTGAGGGGCTCTTGACGGGGGGATGAAAATGATCTAAAATGGTCGTGGTGATGGTTGCACAACTCTGTGAATATATTAAAAAACCATTGAATTGTACACTCTAAGTGGGTAGATAGTACGGTGTGTGATTTATATCTCAATAATGTCATTTTTAAAAGCTATTAAAGCTTTGAAGTGAGTTAAGGAAGGTTGCAGAAAACAAGATCAATATACAGAAATCAATTGTATTCTATATACAGAAATAAATAAGCAAAAATTGAGGGTTTTTAAAGTACCACTTACAATAGTGACAGAAACCCTGAAACCATCAGAGATAAATTTAACAAAATGCGTGCAAGGCTTCTATGCTAACAACCATAAAACACTGATGAGACAAAGACCTAAATAAATGAAAAGGTCTGTGCTGGTCATGGATCAAAAGGCTTCAAACTGTTAAGACGTCAGTTCCCTCCAAACTTATCTGTGTATTGAATACAATCCATAAAACACCAGCAATATTTTTTTGAAGAAATTGGCAAGCTGATTCTAAAATGTATGAAAAAGTAAAGGATGTAGGCTACTCAAGCATTGTTTAAAAAGAAGACAGAATTGGAGGGTTCACAGTACCTGACTTCAAGCCTTAATAATAAGCTACATAAATAAGCTTTATATTATTTCTTTATTATCAATATAATTATACTATCATTATTTATATTTATGGTGAAAGAATAGATATAGATCAGTGGAACATAAAAGAGTTCAGAAATACACCACCATATCAATTGGTCAGTTGGTTTTCCACATGCATTGTTGAAATGCTTTAGCATCATTTATTGGAAATACATTCTTTCTTTTTTGAATTAGGCAAAGATTTTTTTAAGCAGGATACGAAAGCACAAGTCACAAAAGAAAAAATTAATAAATTGTACCATCAAACCTTAAAATATAAGATACTGTTAAGAACATGTAAAGATAAGTCAAAGACCAGGAGGAAATATTTACTATGCACATATCTGATAAAGGATTTTTATGTAGAAATTCAAACAACCAATTAAAAAATGGGCAAAACACAAGAACAGACACTTTGCCAAAAATGGAATATGAATGGCACATAGATACATAAAAAGGAAAACATTACTAGCCATTGAAGAAATGCAAATTAAAACCACAGTAAGAGATCATGACACATTTACTTGAATGGATAAAATTTTTTAACTGACAGTATCAAATACTGATAAAGACACACGAACGACTAGAATTCTCATACATCCCTGGGGGACACAGTCATTTTGGAAAACAAATTGACAGCCTCTTTAAAAAGTTAAATATACACTTATCATACGATCTAACAATTCCAGGGGCGCCTGGGTGGCTCAGTTGGTTAAGCATCCGACTTCAACTCAGGTCATGATCTCATGGTTCATGAGTTTGAGCCCCATGTCGGGCTCTGTGCTGACAGCTCAGAGCCTGGAGACTGCTTCAGATTCTGTCTCCTTCTCTCTGCCCCTCCCATGCTCACACTCTGTCTCTCTCTTTCTCAAAAATAAATGAACATTTAAAAATAAATAAATACAGCCTATGATGTGGCAAAGAGGCTACACTTAAAAAAAATAAATAAAAAAGATCTAATAATTCTACACCTATGCATTTCCCCAAGAGAAATGAAAACAGACCTCCAACAAAGACCTACACACGAACATAGGTTGATAATAAAACTTTATAAAAGTTTGATTGATAGCACCCTCCAAACCGGAAACAACCCAGAAGTCCATCATCCGGTGACTGAATAAACAGATTATGGCACACAATAAAAGGAACAAACTGACTGATAGAAACAACATGGATGAATCTTAAAAGCATTATGCTAAGTGGAAGAAGTCAGACACAAAAGGCGATTTACTATAGGATTTCATTTCTATGACACTCCGGAAAAAACCAAAATGCTAGGGAAGATACCAGTTCGCTGATGACTAGGGGGAAGGAACTTTCTGGGATGACAGAGCTGTTCTCTATCTTGATCACGCGGTGGTTACCCAAGCGTATACATTTGTCAAAGTCATAGAGCTGTACACCTAAAATGATCAATTTTCCTGAAGGCCATGTACACCTTCATAAAGGCAACGTGAGAGAAATGTTGTGTTATCTGCAGGAATTCTACTTTGAACCATCAGCGGTTACACTGCTCCCCCTATTACAGGCTGCACATTGGCCACACAAAGTCGTCTCTCATTTCCAGTGAGGTTAATGGAAGAACAAGATATTTGTATTTACAAAAGAGGGAGGTATCTCCTTATTTTTTTTAATATTTTATTTATTTTTGAGAGAGAGAAAGAAACAGAGTATGAGCAGGGGAGGGGCAGAGAGAGAGGGAGACACAGAATCCAAAGCAGCCTCCAGGCTCTGAACTGTCAGCACAGAGCCTGACACGGGGCTCAAAGTGAACCACAAGATCATGACCTGAGCGGAAGGGGGCGCTTAAGTGACCACCACCCAGGCGCCCCGATATCTCCTTATTTTTTAGCCACCTTCCTTTCTCCTCCACACTTTTTATATTCTTCATCATGTCCGAATGGAAATTGATTTTATTGTATTTGATTTCAGACTTTTTCTTGTAAAATTTTGAGATGGCAAAACAGACGTTTTGATTTTAATTGATACCACAAATATGAGTAATTCCCAAATTGAAGTTTTCTGGAAAGATTAATAGTCTAAATGGAATTAAATAACTAAAAGTGAAATACAGCTCTTAGAAGTTACTTTATTTAAAGTTAAGAATGCTATTCTGGCAAACAATTCCATAAAGATTAAAATTATAAAAGATAATTGAATCTTTATTATCCTGCCTATTCCTCTTATTTAAATTTGTATAAACATTTATTGATTCCAAAAGAATAAAATGTTCTTAAAGTTATCTAGCTAACACATTCTCTCTTAATATGTATATGAGTCGATTTTCCTATTTATTTAAATAATTTGAAACTTAGCAGTTATTTTGCACATAAAATTAACAGCTTTAAATTATTATTAGTTATTGTACTATTTTACCCTAGAGTAATATATATATGCATATTCACAGACTGATTGAAATAATTTCAATATATAAAGCACAAAAGAAGATGTTTCATTCGAGTCACTTCTAAAATGCTTGACTACGTTTGATAATGTTCAGCTATTAACAATAAATTCAGGGCGCCTGGGTGGCTCAGTGGGTTAAGCCTCAGGCTTCGGCTCAAGTCAGATCTCACGGTTGTGGGTTCGAGCCCCGCGTCAGGCTCTGTGCTGACAGCTAGCTCAGAGCTTGGAGCTTGTTTCTGTGTCTCCTTCTCTCTCTGACCCTCCCCCTCTCATGCTCTGTCTCTCTCTGTATCAAAAATAAACAAAACATTAAAAAAAAATTTTTTTTAAAAAACAATAAATTCAAATGGCCCACCTTTTTGTATTCCTGCTGTAATTACATGGGTTAAATATGATGGCTGTCTTCCAATCACAGGGACATTGGTCATTTATAATCTCAGAGATCTCAGGAACGGCACTAAAATAGGCATTCAGCTATGTGACCTTCCAAAGGCTGAAGCCCACCTTGAATAGGAGAGTTTGGCTGAGTTGGGAGGCTAAAACCAAACTTTGGTGCACGCTGACTCACCGTGGTTCTCCTAGGTACCGGGACGTCCCTTATAGGAGGGTCTACAGCCCAGCAATTCATTCACCCAGTCAACGCACCTTTATGGAGCACCACCATATGCCAAGCGCTGTGCCAGGCAAGAGGGACACGCAGTGGCAAACAAGAGAGTCTGGTCGGAGAGAGAGAAGTAACGTGTTACACTGTAGTGTGCGGGATACATGTGATTGCATCAAGGCCCCGATCACCCGCCAGCCCGCCAGCGTGAGTTGTCTCATAAGTCACATGAACTTAAGAGTCAGTCCAGCCGATGGGAGGGGGGCAAAGGGCTCAGGGGGCACCCGAGTGGCTCAGTCAGTCAAGCATCTGACTCTTGATTTCAGCTCAGGTCATGATCTCATAGTGCGTGCTCTGACAGTGGGAACGTGCTTGGGATTCTCTCTCTTTCTCTCTCTCTCCCTCTGTCTGCCCCTCCCCTGCTTGCATTCTCTCTCTCTCTCTGTCAAAATAAATAAATAAACCTAAAAAAAAAAAAAGGGGCTCATGCATAAAGACCATTCAGAAGACGTTTGTTAAACCAATTTCAAATTCCAAGGTATCCACACCAGCCCGCTTCACCCCTGCTATGCACCCCCTGCCAGGTTTACAGCAAAGACCAGAGGAAGAAGCTGACCTTGACTACATCTGCCTGCTGGCAGCCCTTATGAAAACACACCAGTATTTACACATCCTGGTCTACACTTCCTGCTGCCCTGCCCTTTTCCTTTCTCCACCCTGTTCAGACAACCCCAGTTATTGGAGAGAAATCAGGCTGTGGAAACCAGATTTATTCCCTGGAGCTGGCTGGTTCCTACCCTGACCACTGTTCTTGGACAGAAGGAAACGCCCACAGTAGCACCTAGGTAATCTGAATGCAAGCAACAGATATAGACTCCAACCAGCTCACGTAAAAAGGTCATTGCCAGAGTCCAGTGTTGCTCACAGAGCCAAGGAAAAAGCAGAACAGGGTTGGAAAGGAATAGCAAGCCTGGAAGCTCTGAGGCCGGAAACAGGCTTTCTGGACATTGCTGCCACCACGAATCAGCAGTAACCAATTTTAGGCTTTGTTGTGTCAGTTACTGTTGTTTCTGCTCCAGATTTCACTTCAGATGAAGAAAAAGGAATCTATGGCCTCATTGGCCTGGCCTGTGCCATGCACCCACACCCCTTTGGCTGGAGGAAAGCAAGCACACGGGTTGATGGCCCCCAAAGACTGCAAAAGCCAATGTGGGGGTATGGGGGGCACTCCTAAAAGGAGACGGGGACATTCTTACGTTAAAAGAGGCTCGCTGTTTCCTGTCTACTCTCTTCACAGCTCATTGACAAAGGGAAGCAGTAGCCGTGCATGTCGGGGAGACTGATCTAATTGGAGGGTGCCCTGTGGACGCCAGGTCTGCACTGAGTCCTGCAGGACAAGAAGCTGGACAGGTTTCGGGGTGGATGTGGGAGAGCACCAAACAAAGCGGAACCACAAGAGCAAAGGAGGAGGGAAGAGGTCCGTGCAGCCTTCCCGATACCCTTCCCCATCCAGAACCGGCCCCTCACAGCGAACCTGTGATGGGCCATTTGCCATCACTCATCCTCCTTCTTCTGACAAAACCTCCTAAATGTCATTTCCAGAGGCCTCCTGGCTCCACATTCACACCACCTCCTGTGGGGCCAGGGGCAGAGCTTGCAATGAAGAGCTTAAGCCAGAGGCTGGCTTCATTCAACTGACAACGATTGGTCAAGGGTAATTATATGACCTGAGCCAAATCACCCAGAGTAAATCTCAAGGCCTCCAAGAAAGAGTGATTCCCCCCCTTACCCCCACCAAACTAAAACACCTGAATGGAGGAGGGAGAAGTATGGAAAATCTCTATGCCTTTTTCTCCATTTTGCTGTCAACCTAAAACTGCTCTAAAATATGGTCTATTAAAAAAAAATCAAACAGGGGTGCCTGGGCAGACTCGGTTAGATGAGCATCTAACTCTTGATTTCAGCTCATGATCTCACAGTTCATGGGATTGAGTCCCAAGTTCAGTTCCATGCTGAGAGCGCAGATTCTCTTAGCTTGGAATTCTCTCTCGCCCTTTCTCTGTGTCCCTCTGCGCTCATACACTCACATGCCCTTTCTCTCTCTCAAAATAAGCATTTAAAAACAAACAAACAAAAAAAAAACCAAACAAAGAAAGACATAACAACAAAACCCTGAATGGTATAAGGTCTGGAATGCGTGGAGCCATTTTGTAATCACATGGAGCTGAGAACAAAGCAAACGCTCAGAGAAGAGCCCAGACCAGGATCTGTTGGATGACATTCTTTGAGCTGCTGAGTCAAGCTGCACCTAAAGGCAGAGCTCTCCCTGGACTTTTCAGTGACATGAACCAGTAAGATCCACTTGCTTCATCAAGCTCTCCCCTGCCACCCCATATACCACCTGGGATGAGAATCAGAGCCTTTTACCTTTGAGAACAGAAGGGTCACTCTGTGGGCCCGGGGACCCAGAAGACCAACTGGAAAAACTGGGCTCAGGATGAGCTGAATCCATGCTACAGGATGAACTTTAGGGCAGTCAAACTGGTTCTCACCTCCCCAGAGTGGCCTTGGGCTAGTGACTTAACATCTCGGGGGTCTCAATTTCCTCACCTGTAAAATAGGGATTATAATAAAACTGCCCCTCACAGCATTGTCGCAAGCACTGACAAGTTGTAAATAAAACACTGGCCCGATGCCATCCTCCAACACTTGTTAGTTGTTAGTAAACTGCCTCTGCCAAGAGGGACTGACACTGTTACTCAATCCCCACAGATTTGCTGCTCGTCTGGGGGAAACACTGTTCCTGCTCATAATTATCCAGATGCACATTACAGGGGCGATTCTAGATCTCACAAAAACCAAAAGGGCTGCACAGTCCAGAGCTCGGTGCTTCATAGAAGCCAGACCAGGAAATAAAGGTGGTGTCTCTGCTAATGTAAACACTGCAGCTAACTCTTTGCTAATCCTCTGGTGTTTTCCCACTCTTTCCACCCCCACGGGAACTCCTTCTTTGCTAACAAGCCCTTGACCCTGGTCATGCATGCCATGCTCTGGGATCTGCCTATCCTGACATTGGCTCTCCCACTCTTCATTCTTATCCGGCAGATGGGCCCTGCCTTCTGAATTCTCCATCCCACACCCTCCTCTGCAGCTAGGGTTCACTTCCTGATACTTGTACCCCCAACATTGCTGGCTCAGACCCGGTACCAGCCAGTCCCAAGCCTTCTGGAACTTTGCATACATGAGTTCCAGCAACAATGAATTACCCATTAGAGCACTATCTCACCTGGGACTATGGTTGTCTACAAAAAATGGAATACTGCTATGCAATGGCTTCTGCTTCTGGGGGGCTATTCATCTCCTACAATAAGGAAGAGGCAGCCAAGGGCTGAGATGACAGCTCATCTCCAGGCTTCCTCTCTGCCATCCTAAGCTTTCCTCCTCATATTTTTTGTCTCCTGGCTACAAGATGCTGCCCTTCCAGACCTCAGATGTGCCTCGAAGACAGAACATATGAGATAAAGAAGCAACGAAGACAATATTTATATTAAGAAAGCAAAGCTTTCCCAGAAATCCTCAGCTTATGACTCACTGGCTAAAAGTCTGTCACGAGGTCACATCCAGCTACTAGGGGGTCTGGAGAATAGGTGGAAACATTGACATACAAACAAAATACGGGTAATGTTAGTAATAAGAAGGATAAACTAATAGAGGGTAAAACAGGGGTCAAGAAAGAGAACTAAACCTGGCCCGTGGCTTACCTTTATAAATAAAGTTTTACTGAAACACAGCTGCACGCACTTGTTTACAACACTACCACAGCAGTGTTGCATGCATCGTTGCTACAGAGGCCATATGGCCCACGGAGTCTAAAACATTTACTTTCTGGTCATTTACAGGAAAAGTTTGCCAACTCCTGAGACAGACAATTTGTAGTGTCTACCACAAGTACCAGCAGAGGAAAGACTTAATTCTTTTTTTTCTAGAAAGAATGTATTATTTTCAAAAGAACATCCCAATCTTCATAAGAAAAATTTGAACACTGTTTGGTCTGTTTGCATTTATTTGTTTGACAGTTGAGCAATAATTTTTATTTTGAGTTACATATGAGGTAAATAAGGAGCCTCATAAACTTTCAGGGCTTAGGGCCTTTGGTTGTCCTTGATTTTCAAGCATTTCTTCTAGTGGTCTGACTTCCATTCATTCCACAAATTGGTACTAAGCATCTCCTATGGCAGGGATGTGCTAGGTCCTGGGTAAGAACAGGATGGATGGAGGGATGGATGGAGGGATGGAGAGATCATAAACTGAGAGAAAGCAAGAGAGAGTCAGATCAGAATAATTATGCCATGCCGTCTCAACTTTGCCTAAAGAATGTGTCTGTGAAAAGAAGGGAATATAGACCACAATGGGTATGTGGCGAAAGGTGTAGCTACTGCTAAACAAAAATCCCTTTAGAACCTCGTGAGTACATAAAGAACATGAGCTGATCTCCCTCTTATATAACAGTTTCCAAGTAGGCAGTCGACACTGGCAAGTGTCTCTCTTCCACACAATCAGGGACCCTGGCTCTTTCCATCATATTGCTCCCACAGCCCCTAAGACATTCACCTTGCCTGCAAGGTCACAGTTGGGGTATAGACACATTTGAGTCCCAGGCTATGGAAAGAAGAGACAAGAGCATGCTAGAACTCCCGAAGTTGTACAGCCCAGACCTGAAAAGGAGCATGCATCACCTCCTTTAACCATCCATTGAGTCACATGGTTCACCTTCCCCCAAGGGAGGCTGGGAAATGTAGTCTCTGGCTGAGCAACCACAGGACTAGCTACCATCCAATGACTTTGGACAAACTGGAGTATGAATTTTGGTAGACAGCTAGTAGTGTTTACCACACAAAGTAGGTTTGTGAGTCTTTGTTGAACTCAGGGGTGAGATGGTTGACATCTGTGTGTTCCCAGAGATTCAGGCCCTACTGACACAGAGCCACCATCCCCTACACCTGGGAGGTCAATTCTATTCACTCTGTCTGGCAGAGACTGCCCTCTGATGCCATTGGCTCCCAGCCAAGGCAAGACTAGAACTACACCCATAAAGCGCCCTCCTTCCTGGATTATTACAGCCTTCTACCTGCCAGCCTGATGACATTCTGTTCTGCCTCACACCAAGTACACGCACTAGGTAATTACTCTTGACAAGACCTGAAACCTCACCCTTGATGAATGCTTTAAGCGATTAAGATTCTTTAAGAAAAATTCAAAAGCAAACCAATTGTGCCAAGTACACACCTCCTGAGGCCTTAGACCCCTTAGAAACACATCCCTCCCCCTTTCCCTCATGCAGAACAGAAAGAATTCAAATCTGAGAAACTTGGTGTACTGGCCTATTACAACCTTAACGCAGAGGAGTGAAGCTAATGGTGGAATTTCAGGTACAAGGTAAAGGGGGCTTTGGAGACAGGGATACATTTCGGCCACCTGGCCTGTGGAGAGCCCAGACTATGCCCCACATACCCAGCATAGACTGCCCCTGTCTCTCTCAGTGAAGGGCATCTGGCCTATATACAGCATGTATCTCTTCCCGAGGGGGGCAAAGGGATGGCATATTCATCAGATAAATTAATTCTGTTAATGTACCAAGGAGAAAGGTCTTTTCAGGAAACCAGGGCTTCCCACAGACAGGTTTGCCCTGTTTGTCATTAAATTATTTGTCCAAGTGAAATATCAGGCGTAAGAGAGAAGAGCAAATAGGCATTGCCCTTAACAAACTGAAAGCCACAGCCTTCAAAGTTTGGCCCTGGAATCGGACCCTCCAAGTAGGATTCTGATGACTAGCACAGTCCCTTTAAGTCTTTCGGTTCCCCAAAGGGTAATTTGATCCCAAAGACAAGGTGACGGGATGGCATTCTCCAGCTGGAGACTAGCCAGTAACTAAGCAGCTGGGAGTCCCCTCTAGGGAGGAAGGGGGAATGCAGGTACCACAGAGCAAAGGCCAGAGGGCTGGTGGGAAAGAATAGGCCTGGGGCGGAGCTCACTCTGGGAAATTCGCACCCGCCTTGGGGCTTATTAGCCCTTCCAGTTCCACATAGTCCACCAAGGGCTGCGTTAAGCTGGGGACGGGGCTTTGGGGTTAGCATGTGAAACTTTAAAGGTACTCCAATGATTTTACCCTTTTATTATGGAAATTTTCAAATGAACGCAAAAGCAAAATGACTCTTATCACCCCCATGTACCTATGCCCAGCTTCCACAATTATCAACATTTTACCTATCTTATTCTATCTCCCCACCTCTTTTTTTCTCTCTTTGGTAAGTATTCTGAGTATTTTGAAACAAATCTAAGACACCTCACCTGTACAGTAAATGGTACTAATTAAATGGTGTTTGAAATACTACAAACAGATGGAGTCCCTACTTTCAACCATATCAGCTCTTTCTTTCTTTCCATTCTTTTCTTTCTTTCTTTCTTTTCTTTTTTTTTTTTTTTTTTTTTTTTTTTTTTACAACAAAGAACTCAGAAGTGAGACGCCCAACGCCGGTGCTAGAGCACAAACCAGGGAGAAGACGGCCCTCCAGGCTGCCTGGTGAGAGACGAACTCGGTCTGGGGACCGACTTCCCAGACCCGGTCCCTGGGAGAGAGCGGATTACCCTCCCGCTCACTATCCGCAGGGAGAATCCGGGCGGTTCTCAAACGCACTTCTGGAAGCTCCAGCCGGGTGCGCGGCGGGCCAGGGATGAAGCCGGGTCCCGGGACATGCAAGAGGCGGTAACTGGAGCGAGGGATCCCCGGCAGGCTGGATACCAGGGCTGGGGTGGCCTTGGAAGCGGAAGGATGCTTGCTCCCACGAGGAGGAGGGGGGCAACCCAGGGCCAAACTCAGGTTGGGGCGCGGGTCGCTGGCCGCCGCCGCCTCCAGGCCCCACGTGGGGAGCAGGCCAGCGAGGTTGGCTTGGCGCCCACGCCCGGTGCTGGGAGCAGGAAGTCGTCTTCGGAGGGCGCGGCCCTAGGCGCGGAGCTGCAGGTGCAGCGCTAGGTAGCTCGGGCAGGCGGCCAGTGCAGAGGAGGAGGTGAGCGCGGGGTCGCAGAGGCCCCGGGGCCAAAGCTAGCGGCTGGGCCTAGCCTGAGGAGGGGGTGTCTTTGAAGGGGGAAGGAGCCCAGGGGGTGGGGGTATTTGTTGCCTTAAGGCTCCGATCCAGCTGTGCTTGAAGGGGGGGGGGGGACAGATCGCGCGGGCTAATTGAAATCCTGAAAAGATAACGTGGGCCTCCGGCCTCAGGGAGCGTCGCGGGGTGTCTCCTGCTTAAAAGAGGGATGAGGAAGTGAAAATGGGGGAGAAAGGAAGGGACTGCACCCTGGGAGAGTGAGGTGGGGCTAGCAGAGGGAGGGAGGGCTCGTACGTAGGGGGTCTCTGGACGCCGAGGGATGCGAGGCGCCGCCGAGGCTCTAGGGGTGCGGTCGGGCCTGGGATGGGGAGCACGGTGGACCTACGAAGTCGGGGTTAGTTCGGCTTCCGAACAAGACAAAGCTGGGGGGTGGGGCTTGTAAGAAGGGGTCGAAGCTCAAGCACCTATAGGAACCATCCGCGGAGGCCGATTCCCCCCCGGATCCCCTGGCGGGGAGCGCACCAGAGCTGAGAGGAGGCGGGGGCGCAGACGCAAACCTGAGTCGAAAGAGTGTTTCTAGCCGGCTGTGGCTTTAAGGGTGACTCCGGGCGTGCGGTCCCTTTAAGGAGGGGTCGGGGGCGTGTCAGGAAATGAGTCCTGGGCCCGCCTCGCGGGGGAGAACGGCCTCTGCTGTCCGGAGGCTCCGGGACGGAACGGCAGCCAGCGCTCTGGCTGCTCGAAAGGGCTGCGCGCCGCGGGCTTGAGCAGGCCCGGCCTCCTCCCGCTCCTCCGGCGTCCTTTGGACCCCCGCCCCGAGCACCTCTGAGCTTCCCTGCACCCCTCTTTCCACCCCCCTCGCATGCCTTCCCTCCGTTCAGCTTCCTGCATGCCTCCCCTTTCTCCCTGCAAACCCTTTCGCCCATGTCTCCCTGTCTCTGCATTTCTTTCCCACGCGGTCCTCTGCCCTTCTCCAGCACCTTCGCCCTGCCTTCCTCCGCTTCCCCCTTCTCTTTCCTTTCTTCTCCCCTCCCTTCTTCCTGAGACCCATCCCCATCAGGCCCGAGCCTCCTCTCTCTCTTGAGAGGACCTTAGCCTGTCCCTCACCCCTTCCCTGTGTCTTGTCTCATGAGCCCCCGCAGAGTGAGAGCAGATTGTGGGGCTCCCCCCACAGCAGAACCTCTGGGAGAGGCCTCTGGGCCATTCCCGCATGTGACAGTTGACGGCCACTGCTTGCAGAAAGCAGACAGGAGCTGACTGCCCTGGACTCGAGTTCTGGCTGTAGGGTGACCCACTTCTCTGCCACCATGAACAGGGCCCCCTTGAAGCGGTCCAGGATCCTGCACATGGCACTGATGGGGGCTTCCGACCCCTCCGGAGAGGCAGAGGCTGGCAAGGAGAAGCCCTTCCTGCTTCGGGCCTTGCAGATCACGCTGGTGGTGTCTCTCTACTGGGTCACTTCCATCTCCATGGTGTTCCTTAACAAGTACCTGCTGGACAGCCCCTCCCTACAGCTGGACACCCCCATCTTCGTCACCTTCTACCAGTGCCTGGTGACCACGCTGCTGTGCAAGAGCCTCAGCATGCTGGCCGCCTGCTGCCCTGGTGCCATGGACTTTCCTGCCCTGCGCCTGGACCTCAGGGTGGCCCGCAGCGTCCTGCCCCTGTCCGTGGTCTTCATCGGCATGATCACCTTCAATAATCTCTGCCTCAAGTACGTCGGCGTGGCCTTCTACAACGTGGGCCGCTCGCTCACCACTGTCTTCAATGTGCTGCTGTCCTACTTGCTGCTCAAGCAAACCACCTCCTTCTACGCCTTGCTCACCTGTGGCATCATCATCGGTGAGTGGCCAGCCAGGGCCACAGGGAGTGGGGGTGGGGGTGCGGGACACAGGGCCCGAAACCCTGAAGATCAACCTCGCCAGGCATCTTTGGATTTTATCCATCCCAGATCCCTGGCTGCAGAGTCAGATGAGGAAGAGCCTGGGGCCCAGAGAGACTAAGCTTCCTGAGGTCACCCAGCAAGTCAAGGGCCCAGCCAGGGCCCCCCAGAACAAGATGGGATTAAATCTACGTTTCACAGAGGGAAAAAAATGAGGGTATAGAGAAGTGAGGTAATCTGTTGAAAATCACACAGCTAATAAGCGGCAGACCTGGGATCTGATCTCATGCAGTCTGGGTTCCCTATGCTTGACCACTATATTGCTTCTCAAGGGCTCAAGTGTCCTGACTCTCCCTCCAGCGCTATTCCCAGAGAATGCGTCTTGTAATAAATACACCATCCGCCTCTGACCTTGCAGGCTCGTAGTAATGGCTAAGACAGTGGCAACAAATAAGCTTTGAGAGGTCTTAGCTGTCTTCCCACACTTGACGCTTAGAAAATAAGAATTATTGACGGGAACATTGTGCCAAGCATTCACATATAGCGTCTCCTTGGGTCCCCAGAAGTCCCCTGGGAGGTAGAATCATCCCGATCAACTCCATACAGACAAGGAAACTGAAGCTCAGAGAGGTTAAGTGAATTGCCCAGGGCCACACAGCTAGGAAGTAGCCACGCTGGCCAGACTCCCGGGCCGATGCTTTTAATCCCCCTGCTCTGTTCTTGTCCCCTAGAGATTAGAGCTGCAGTATTCGACCCAGTAGCCATCAACCACGTGTCTATTTCCATTTGTTCAAATTCAGTGACATTTTAAAAATTTAGTTTCTCGGTCGCAGGTGTTACAACCCGATACTGTAGCCACATGTCAAGTGCTCAGTAGCCCCAGGTGACCAGAGGCTACTGTATTGGACAGCGCAGATTATGGAACATTTCCATCATCACGAAAGGGGGTTTTGCAGCACTCCGGCTAAGAGTGAACCCACCTCCCTCAGAATCCTCCCTGGGCTCTGTCATCCAGAAATGTGGTCTTTCTTTGAACCGGTTCTGGCTTTTCCTGGGGCTATAAAGTTCATGCTGGCTGACCTACATCTTCTTTGCTGGAGTCTCAGAGTCCCAGGCCGAGTCACCCTGGTTGCAGGGGAGGGGCCCATCCCAAGCCACCTGTCCCAGAAAATGTTACCCTCATTGAGCGACTGCTGGATATACGGCTGCTCAGTTCAGGTCTAAGATGGGAGAGGGGAGAAGGCCAAGGTTCGAGTAGAAGAAGCTGCTGAGACCCCCGGCAGATTTTCAGCTGCCCCTCCCCCCACGCTACCTCATCCCTACCCAGAGCTGATGCAGAGTCCCAGGCCTCACTTAGCCAAATGCCTCAGGGATCTCCACTTCATCCCCACAGACCCCGTGGGGGCTGGGGAGGGGGGGACTGGGAGAGAGGAGCCTCCTGGTGGGAGAATTTGCACAAAGAAAGGTGAAGTCACTAGGGAAACTGGGCCCAAGTCCTAAAAGTAATCAAAGAAGCCGATGTTGTGATAGTTTTGGAGAAACTGCCTTCACTGGCCACCAGGGTAGGGCAGGGGGCCCCTGGGTCCAGCCCCCTCTCTGCTGTGCTTTCCCTTAAGCTGGGTCTCAGGTGACTGTTCCGGAGCCCTTCCTCTTTTCCCAGTATTGGGTGTGAGTCCCTCTAGGGTGTGGAGCCTTGGGGTGGGGGTCCCTTCTGGACTAGGAAGGTAATGAGCCAGCCGGAGGACTGCTCTGACTAACCCTCCACACCCCCAGGGCAGGTCTAAGGTATCTGTTTGCAAAGGCTCCGCCAAGACCCAGAAGACTGCTCTGAGTGCCTCCGTGCATGCATCCTTTCAGTCAGCCAGCAAACAAGAGCGGCGGCCAGGCACCTGTCAGGGACTGTGCCGAACTTTGGGGTATAAATTTGGCAAAGGTGGGTGGGTCTCCTGGGCGCCTGGAGGGCATGGTGATGATGCAGGGCAGTAAGTGCAGCAAGATACTGCAGGGGTGAGGCTGCGATGGGGGTGTAGAAGGTGCTGCAGGAACCCTGGTAGGGGTGGGAGGGAGCGGGGAGGCAGCTTTTGGGACTGGGGTAATCTCAGCAGGCGTGCTTGGAGACAGTACTAGATGGGTATAAGGAACGGGTGAGGAGAGAATGTTCTGGGCAGAAGAAAGTACCTGTGCGTTTCTTCCTGTCTGGGCCATCGCGGGACTCGCCAGGCAGGAGGCTGCCCAAGTTTAGTGAGTCTGGAATGTTTTCTAAAGGTAGTAGGTGAGTTGGCGCTTTAAGCCAGGACAGGCCCTGAGCAGATCTATCTATACTTTAGGAAGATCATTCCGGTTGCAAGGTGTAGAGTAGTTTGGTTGGAGTGAGGGGGTCAAGGAAGCCACCCAGGTCTCCGCAGATGAAGGAAATGGGGGCTCAGAAAAGTTAAGCCAACTTTCCTCAGGCCACGCAGCCTCTAAATGGCAAAACCCTATTGGAGCCCAAATCTCTGTGACACCAAAACTCTGCCTACTCTTCCATGTTACCAGATGCTGTGGCAGGAGGTACAACACATGTGAGACTCAGCCCCTGCCTCCTAGGAAGATGGAGTCTGCCTAAAAAGGTGGTACAGTCCCCGTGGGCAGGTGCCTCACAGCCTGGGACAGGCAAGGGGCCTTGCAGGGAAGTGCCTAGGAGTTGGTCTAGGGGCTGGGACTATCAAGAAGGACTTCCTACCTGGAGAGGCCGGCTTTGACCTTGAAGAATGGGTAGAATCTCCCAGAAAGGAGGATGGTCTTTCTGGTGCAGGAAGTGAACAAGGACACTAAGGTCCCAGCCTGAGAAGCAGGGAGATGAAAGAGACAACTTGGGGGCAATCGTGGGACAGAGACAAGCAAGGGTGCGGAAGGCCCAGCGTGCCAGGCTGAGGGGTGTAGACTTGACGGCTGGTGATGGGAACCACAAGATGAGAGTGTCAGAGTGACTGTCCCAAAAGACCTCAGGCCACAACTGATTCTAACTCATTATAGCCCCCATTTTACAGACAAAGAAGCCAAGGCTCTGAGACCTTAGATCACTTTCCCAAGGTCACCTTAACCACTAAGCACTCAGCCCTGGGGAGCTTATTTCCAGCACTACTTTCCAGGTGCCCCAGGCCCCCGGTTCTGGGTTCTCACAGCACGCTGCACTGTTTTATGGCCCTCATTACAACTGTAATTAAATAATTGGGAAATGAATTGTGTTCATGTCTCTCTCCTCTGCTAGAATGTAAGCTCCCGAGAAAGCATTCATGCCCTGAGCCACTTCCCCAGGCCTTGTATGGTGCTTTGCATGGACTAGAGAGTTCAGACATGTTTATTGCAGAGAGGGCCGGGAGGACGGGATGGCGAGGGCAGCATTACAGGCTGTGACCTTGGGTGGCAACATTCTCGGTCCTTCTTCCTCCCTGTCCTCATCCCCTTCGCCCCTCTCCTCTTTCCACTGCAGGTGGCTTCTGGCTTGGCGTGGACCAGGAGGGGGCAGAGGGTACTCTGTCTTGGACGGGCACCCTCTTTGGCGTGCTAGCCAGCCTCTGCGTCTCACTCAATGCCATCTACACCAAGAAGGTGCTCCCGGCTGTGGACGGCAGCATCTGGCGTCTGACCTTCTATAACAACGTCAATGCCTGCGTCCTCTTCCTGCCCCTGCTCCTGCTGCTGGGAGAGCTTCAGACCCTCCGTGACTTCTCCCAGCTGGGCAGCACCCACTTCTGGGGCATGATGACGCTAGGCGGCCTGTTCGGCTTTGCCATCGGCTATGTGACAGGACTGCAGATCAAGTTCACCAGCCCCCTGACCCATAACGTGTCCGGCACGGCCAAAGCCTGTGCCCAGACGGTGCTAGCCGTGCTCTACTATGAGGAGACCAAGAGCTTCCTCTGGTGGACAAGCAACATGATGGTGCTGGGGGGCTCCTCTGCCTACACGTGGGTCCGGGGCTGGGAGATGAAGAAGATTCAGGAAGAACCCAGCCCCAAAGAGGACGAAAGGAGCAGCATGGGGGTGTGAGCCCCTGCAGGGACCTGGGGACAGCGCAGTCAGGGAGAATGCCCGGGGCAGCTCTCTGTACCCTGAGTTTACAAACCTGCTCACCATCTGGTGGTTGAAATGGAGCCAGTGTTTTCAAGTGATGTCAGAAAGTTGCCAAGCCTATCTCGACCCCCTTTCCCATTTCTGGGTTTTGCCCTCCCCGAGGGAAGAAGGACCCCATGGGAACAGCCAGTTAGTTTCTCTGGAAGAGCACTAGCTTTTGGGGAGTAGGAGAAGGGCAGCACCCCATCCTGTCCCCCTTCCAGGGCCTTCTACCTCCACCTGACCTTTGGGGTTGGGAATGGGCCACAACTTTAAGGGACAGTAGTAAGTCTTCACTGACACTCAGAGGAGATGGGGGTATGACCCCACCACAGGCCAACTGAAGGGGTTTGGAAAACCGCACATCTCTGGGTCCCAGGCCAGGCAGCAAAGCTTTGACCCCGCAAATCAGCCTTCCTCTGCAGGAAAGTGTGTCCTGGGTTGGGCTGAAGGACGAAACAGACAAGCATTCCCTCTTCTCTTCCAAGACCACCAGGCCCCATGGGAGGGCACGAAGGATGATTTGCACCTGAGCTTGGCTCTGGAATCCCCAGGGACTGCTAGGACTTGGCCTCGGTGTGGCGCACATGGTGGGAAAGTGCCCTTTTCCCACCATCTGCACCCTGTGCTCCCAGCTTTTGAACATGGGGGCTGCCACACAGCTTTTACCGGTTAAGCAGGGTCATCAACACCGTCCCCCGGTCCCTGGGTCCCTGATGCAGAGCGGCTCATTCCTCCCCTCCTGAGGAGCAGCTGGCCTTCTGGATTCCCAGCACCCGACTCAGGTCAGACCTCCCGGAAGTGAAGCCAGGTCACCCTCCTAACTCTGGCTTCCCAGGGCTTCATCCCCAAGGGGGCTGGTGGAACCAGGGTCCTGGCTCAGAGCCTCCCCGCTCAGTGGTGCTGTGCCTTCCCCAGAGCCTGATTCCTGCCCAGGGGTTGTCACCGGACTCTGATGAAGGTGATAAACTAACAATTACAATTATGTTTCTTCCCTGAGTTTAGGGCTGAATGAACCTTCCCCTCACCTTACCAATACCCCACCCCCACCTCCACCCGAGGGCTCAGGATGGCCATCACAACCTTCTCTCTTCTGCTATGGATTCTGTCCCACCCATCTCCTTGGGGGTAATTCCTCCTTTGTTTTCCCCATAAGGAAAGGTTGGGTAGAGTGGGTCTTCTGATCCTCAGTGGTTTCTAATGAAGTTAGACGGGCTGGATACCCTGAACTGTGTGTGAGGTCATTAAAAATGGGAATAAGACATGGTAGGGGAAATCCTGACAGCTGCCTGACTTAGCTTTGATTGCTGAAGTACCCACTTCAGAGATTGCCAACCACATGGCTGGACAAACAGCCAGGCTGCCTGCCCCTCTGAGGTTCCTTCTTCATCCTAAAGATCTTGATTGATTTCAGTAACCAATCATTTGGGCGACTTGTTTTTTTTTCTCTTCCCACACTTTAAATGTCCACGCCTGTGTTTTGAATTCACCAGGAAAGAGTGAGCCTGCAAAACGCTCCAGCCCAATAACAGCAGATCCCTTTTGTCCTGTGTGTGCTCTCATTCTCCCTCCCTCCCTCTCTGGTCTCCTCCCACCACTCCCCACATCACTGTGTGGCCCCAGGTGCGCTGTGTAATTTCCAGATCCTGTAATTTAATAAACCTTTATTTTTTCAAAGTTTCCTGATGGTTATTGCTGAAGGGTGTCTTGCAATCATAAGAACCACAGGGACCGTCCGCATTGCTTGTTGGCAGACTGAGACCAGCACCAATCGGTGAAGTTGGCAGAGCCGCCTGACTGCCCTTGCAGTTCATCAAGGGAAATGCCTTTGTTACCTGTGACTTGCTTGCCAACTACCTGAGTCAGGGGGGTGACACCATCTGGAAAAGGAGCACGGCTCGCCCACCGGGGGTCTGTCACACTGCTTCGTGCTTTTGCATACAGCCTCTGTGGTATGCTGCCTGAGGTACCCCCCGAAAAGTTCACAGCTGCTTGATTGTCCAGTGATGCCCCCAGAGCAGCATGATCAAGACCATATGGTCTAATGAGACTATTAGACCACTAATTACGAAGGCCTTCATTGACTACTCATGTGCATAAGGGTCCTCGATACCTCGAAGCGAGGAGAGCTAAGGGAGGTGGATTGGATAGCTAGGCTATTGTCCCTACCCAAGGAGTGGCTCTGGGCTGGACACTAGGAAAAGATTCCTGTAGGTGAGGAGGACTGGTGACCAATGAGTGCATGGGTCATGTGTGGACTATGAGCTGTAACCCAGAAGAGTGCAACAGCCTTGCAACCGGAAATCAATGGCACCACCAGAGGGAAAATACCATACTGATGCCTATGGTGTCTATGTCAGCAATTCACTCAACTCTGTCACTCTTCCTCCCCTGACTGGATGGGATATTCTGGGTCCACGGCCCCCTAAGAACCCTGAGGAGGTACCCCAGCTCCTTGATGCTTCAGGGATGCTAGATATTATTCTATTCTGTATTCAGTGCCATGCAGAGCAGCAAACTAACACTCTAGCCTTGGGCTCCTGAGGCCTGAGGGCTTTTCCCAAAGACCCACTGCATACTGTACTAGTGGAGGCAGAGCCCAAGCCTGAAGAGGTCTCTTGGGACACCCTGGAAAGGAAAATGGGCACCTATGAAGAGGGTTCATTAGGCGCCATCCAGAATTTTCCAGCAACAAGAAGTAAGGTCAAGGGACTAGGAGAAAAACAAGAAACAGAAACTGAGATCAAAATCTATACCTTACCTGAAATTCAAACCTTTCTTAAAGACTTTATGCAAAAGGAGAGAAGGGAACTAATTGACTCTTGTGGGTTTTCTGGTTTGTTTGGAATAGGCTCTAATCCATGACTTTCTTAAAGAGCCATCTTGGCTCTATGTTTGTTTCTTCAGAGATACCATAGATCCTGAGCCCTCTCAGCTTTCCACTGAACTGGGCAAAACAAAAAGCGTGCATCACGAGGCTTCCCCACCACCGAAGGGAAAACTGGCAGGGTTATTGGGGCCCCTAGTGAGAAGGAAGAGAGAAATGGGAAGGCAACAGCCCCTAAAGCCACCCGTATTTGGACCAGGGCCCTCTTTCTACTTGGATACTGGTGGCCTGCTGCTGGGCTCACCCCTCAGTAGCCCTGATCCCTGTTCAGGCCCCTAGCACGTGGAAACTATTCAGATGAAACCCATCTCCTGCTGCACAAAACTGGCATGATCCAGGGGGTTTATCATTTCCATGACCGCCAGGGCCCAAATGACCCCCTCTTCCATTTCCAACCCTAAAGAGGCCCTATCTGACCTTGAGCCCAGACAAGTTTTTAATTTTAATGTTTATCCATTAATTTTGAAAGAGAGAGTCTGAAGCAGACTCTGCACTGTCAGCGTAGAGCCCAATATGGGGCTTGAACTCACCAACCCTGAGATCATGACCTGAGCCTAAGTCAAGAGTTGGATGCTCAATCAACTGAGCCACTCAGGTGCCCCAAGAAGTATTTTTTTTAATGTTTATTTATTTATTTTGAGAGAGAGAGAGAAAGGGGGAGGGGGAGAGAGAGGGAGAGAGAGAATCCTAGCAGGCTCCTCACTGTCAATACGGGACCTGATGCAGGGCTCAATCCCACCACCGTGAGACCATGACCTGAGCTGAAATCAGGATTCAGATGCTGAGCCAACTGAGCCACCCAGGTGTCCCCAGAGAAGTATTTTTACAGGGCACTCCCCTAATTACAGGGCAGCACTACTGCATTTTATGAGGACTATGGTAACCATCCAAGGGTGCAAAATCTCCTAGAAGGAAACTTACCTTCTCTCTCTGTCCCCTGAAGAAGTAAATTTTACCATGCCATTGACAAGTAAACAAATCTTAAATGTCCTCTCCACAAATATTAGTAAAAACTTCAGCCCTCGGAGCAGGTGAACACTTACTCCAAACGCCAAACAAAATTTGGATCCAACCTGCTCTTTTATAAATTCATGATGTTTGTCTTCTCGCACTCACCTCACAATTAAAATTTTAAAACAAATGCTATAAGGTCTCTGTGGTAATAGATGTATATATGTTGTAAGTGTGAGGTTGCTATTGCTAAAATTAATTCTAAAAGAGCTCTATTCAGTTGACTAAAAAACAAGTTTATATGAATTAAGGATTCTGAAAACTCTCAGAAATATAAGAGAAATTAACCAAATGTTTCTCAAGTTCTTGTGATCTAGGATATTTGGTAAATCAGAGCTAGTTCAAGGTTTTTTACTTAATGAAAACAGATATGTCTTGAGAGCTATCATCATTAAATATAATACTTTTATTCTCACTAGGTTTACTAAAGGTCCAATAAGTTCAGGTTATCCTTTGCAAAAATTGTCAGCAAGAAAAGTAGCTTCGGATGATGTCTAACTTTGTCTAGTGTCTAATGAAGTTCCGGGCTGGGTAAACGTAATTGTTGGAAGAAAGCTTTTGATGGATGTAAGTGGGATATGAGACTTTAGGTCAACTTTCCAGCAATAATCATGTTTTACAGTATGTTTACTAAAAAATAGTTTCCCAAATTTTTGATTGCTTTTACCCTTAGAATTTTACTAAGTTCAATTTAATGTCTAGATCATTTGCAAACACATTACTGACACATTAATTACTAACTCCTAAACAAACCTCAGTTTACCTACTTTTTTTTTTAAAGATCACTTTTTTCTTTTTTTTTAATGATTTTTTTAATGTTTTTTTATTTATTTTTGATACAGAGAGAGACAGAGCATGAGAGGGGGAGGCGCAGAGAGAGAAGGAGACACAGAACCGGAAGCAGGCTCCAGGCTCTGAGCTAGCTGTCAGCACAGAGCCGGATGCGGGGCTCGAACCCACGAACGTGAGATCTGACCTGAGCCGAAGCCGGAGGCTTAACCGACTGAGCCACCCAGGCGCCCCATCAGTTTACCTACTTTTGACTTGCTATTCCAGAGGCACTGAGGATCTTTGAGTCTGTTAGTAAACCTGTCTTGTGACACATAGAAAAACTAGTATGAGGAAATGTTGGTCTCTAGCAATGATGAAATGTATTCACAAAACTGCCAATCTAAAGAACGTCGGTGTAACAATTCACAGTGAAAAACTTATTAGTTTTCACTGGATATTAAAGCTACTAAGGGTTAAGAATTTTAGAGGATGTGGAGAAACAGGCACCCTCTTACACAGTTGGTGGGAATGTAAACTGGTGCAGCCGCTCTGGAAAACAGTGTGGAGCTTCCTCAACAAATTAACAATAGAACTCCCCGATGATCCAGCAACAGCACTGCTAGGGATTTACCCAAGGGATACAGGAGTGCTGATGCATAGGGGCACATGTACCCCAACGTTCATAGCGGCACTTTTGACAATAGCCAAATCATGAAAAGAGCCTAACTGTCCATCACCTGGTGAGTGGATCAAGAAGATGTGGTTTATCTATACAATGGAGTATTACACGGCAATGAGAAAGAATGAAATCTGGCCATTTGTAGCAACATGGATGGAATTCGAGGGTGTCATGCTAAGCGAAATAAGTCAGGTGGAGAAGGACAGATACCATATGCTTTCACTCATATATGGAACAGGAGAAACTTAACAGAGGACCTTGGAGGGGGGGAAGGGGAAAAAATGGTTAAGGAGAGGGAGGGAGATAAACTATAAGAGACTCAAATACTGAGAACAAACTGAGGGTTGATGAGGGGGTGGGGGAGAGGGGAAAATGGGTGATGGGCATGGAGGAGGGCATTTGTTGGGATGAGCACTGGGTGTTCTATGGAAACTAGACAATAAACTCTATTAAAAGAAAGAATTCTAGGTAATATTTGTAATTAAAGCTACTAGAAATAATAAGAGAAACTGCAAGAAGGGAAGGAAGTGTTTTTGGCTAAGAGACAGCATGAAGTAAGGAGATGCATTTTTGTTAAGAGAAAAGGATGTAAATTTGTCCTAAAGTAAAACTGTTTATTTCTGAAGGGGAAAAAGGAAAATAAAGGACAAAATGGTACAAAAAACTTGGGGAGAGATGGGACACCTGGGTGGCTCAGTCAGTTGGGCATCGGACTCTTGGTTTGGGCTCAGGTCAAGATCTCACGGTTCATGAGTTCAAGCCCCGAGTTAGGTGCTGACAGCGCAGAGCCTGCTTGGGATTCCCTCTCTCTCCCTCTCTCTGACCTTTCCAAACAAATAGGTGAAGGGAAGAGAGAGACATAGAATCCAAAGCAGGATCCAGGTTCTGAGCTGTCAGCACAGAGCCCGATGTGGGGCTCAAACTCACGAACCACAATATCATGACCTAAGTGGAAGTCGGAAGCTCAAACGACTGAGCCACCCAGGCGCGCTCACCTGAGCTCACCCAAGGGAGAAACAAAGAATCTTATCTTATATAGTCAGATTGGCTGAAATTGAATGAATTTATCACAAGGATTATAAAATTTAGATTAAAAATCAGTGGCATACTTATGTAAAACTAAAACTTAATTTTCCTTCATCTGTTTTTTTTTTTTAAATGTTTATTTTTGAGATGGTGAGTAGGGGAGGGTCAGAGAGTGTGGAACAGAGGACCCAAAGCGGGCTCTCCACTGACAGCAGCAAGGGAGTCCAATGTGGGGCTCGGGAGATCACGACCTGAGTGGAAGTCGGCCGCTCAACTGACCTAGCCACCCAGGCGCCTCTCCTTCATCTGCTAAACAACAAAGTTTTCTTTATCTGCTCCTGATAAGAGATTATAAAAATTCTTCTCTTTACCTTTTAAGTCATTTGTCTAGAAAGCTAAGATTTTCTGTCTTATTAAAATAATTTTCTGTACTTCATGCCCTCTTTATCAACAGGTTCTTGATTACTTAAAAAACTGAGTTCTCTTAATATTAAAAGAGCTAGGTTTGTGGCCCCTGGGTGGCTCAGTCTGGTAAGCGTCTGACTCATGTCATGATCTCACGGTTCATGGGTTCAAGCCCTGTACTGGGACTTGCGCTGACAACTCAGAGCCTGGAGCCTGCTTCAGATTCTGTGTCTTCCTCTCTTTACCCCTCCCCTGTTCATGTTCTGTCTCTCTCTGTCTCTCATAAATACACAAACGTTAAAAGAGAGCCAAGTTTTGCTCACAAAAGTATAACCTTCCATGCTCACCTTTAAAATCTTTTATTGTCACTTTGGTTAAATAAATAACCAAGTCTTTTTCATAATAGCCTGTGATCCTCTTTAGGCAAGTGTACAAAATATTTTTATAATTTAGACAAACTTCCCCAAATCAAATCCAAATGAAGTCTTTTTGGCCTTGAAAACAATGGTCAATCTAAACTTGATCCTATCCATTTTTAAGCCATTGCCAGGTTCCTTAAACAGAAGGGACATGGTGATTTCTGCATCCTTTGTACAATCAAAAATTTAAGACATTCTTAATATTATCTGTACTTTCTTGGATAAGAATCAAGAGAAATTTTACTTTAACTTTTACCACAAATTTTACAATGCAGATTAAAAGTTCATGACCTCTGGCTTCACCTCAAATATCAAACTAATTTGCAAGTTCAAGAAATGTCAGGTGGGGCGCCTGGGTGGCTCAGTTGGTTAGGCCTCTGACTTCGGCTCAGGTCAGATCTCACGTTCGTGGGTTCGAGCCCCGCGTCAGGCTCTGTGCAGACAGCTAGCTCAGAGCCTATAGCCTGGTTCCGGTTCTGTGTCTCCTTCTCTCTCTGCCCCTCCCCCTCTCGTGCTCTGTCTGTCTCTGTATCAAAAATAAATAAAGCATTAAAAATTTAAAAAAAAAGAAGAAATGTCAGGGGAACCCCGAACGAATTAAACAGCACACCTCCTTGTGCAACATCCACTCACACAAACGCACAAATACCCGCAAGTGTGTGGATGGGTTTGGGTGTACACACTGCCGCAGACCCGGACCCGGATTCAGGTGAAGCCCAGGGAATAGTCTTCCAGCGTCCCAGCCTGCTCCCCCAGCCAGCGCCACCACCCCCCCCAGCTCATCTCTATGGTATTTAAAGGGAACAGAACAGCCTCCAGGAATGTCTCCCCTGCAGAAGGCAGAAGTCATGCCTCTCCACACCACCATCTCAGAGCCCAGACTACCCCCCTTCCTTCTCTCTCAACCCTTGCTGAAGACCAGGATGTTGAAGTCGGACTTCCCAGGAAAAAAAGTGGGAGGTGAAGATGGAGAATTGAGGAACCAAGACCTGGCCCGAAGCTTCTGGGCCTCATTTTTCCTATCCGAGATACGGGGACACCCCTGTCCTTCCTGCCCCACAACATGGTGGTGAATTACTACTCAGCAGAGTCCTGGGAATACAGTGAATGATCACTCTTGTTAAATAACAAGATTCAATCAAGTAAATGTGAAGATCTAATTGGCTTTATGAAATGATTCACAAACTGTAGCAAGGGAGCCTTGGTGGCTCAGTCGGTTAAGCATCCAACTCTTGATTTTGGCTCAGGTCATGATCTCAAGGTCCATGAGATCAAGTCCCACCCACATCAAGTTCTGTGCTGACGGTGTGGAGCCTGCTTGGGATTTTCTCTCTCCCTCTCTCTCTCTGCCCCTCCCTTGGTTGCACACTCACTTGCTCTCTCATTCTCTCTCTCAAAATTAACATAAAAAATAAATTAAATAATTAATTAAAAAATTATTCATGAGGGGTACCTAGGTGGCTCAGTTGGTTAAGCATCTGGCTTTGGCTCAGGTCATGATCTCACAGTTTGTGAACTCGAGCCCTGCATCAGACTCTGTGCTGACAGCTAGCTCAGAGCCTGGAACCTGCTTCAGATTCTGTGTGTCTCTCTCTCTGACCCTCCCCTGCTTGCACTGACTCTCTCTGTCTCTCAAAAATAAATAAAAATCATTTAAAAAAATGATTCATGAATCGGGCAGCAGGCCATCCAGCAAGTAGAGAGGCACTCCAAGGAGCTGTACAAAATGGAAAGTTTTTATAGATGTAGGGTGAGGGCAAGAATGTCATTAGCAAAGGAAAAGGATTATTCCAGAGGAAGCTGTTTGCTAGAAAAGAAAAGTGTCCTATCGTGCAGATGACCTTTCTTCTTTGGGATCTGGACAGGACCCAGAGACTAATTAGCACTGATGGAAAGAACAATTTCCTGACTGATGGGTTAAGGCTACATTTCAGGGCAGTGGGGGGGTGGGGGGGGGGAGGTCTACAGTTTGACTGGGACTCCATTTGGGGCCTGTGGGTTTTTTTTTTTAACATTATTATCCACATCAACAGACAACCACCTCCTTCATTGAGTGCTAACTCTGCCCCACGCACTAGAGAGACAAGCAGTGGAAAAGACACTGTAAACAATCAGATCCATGCAGCGTGGTAAGAACGATGAAGAATACAAACAAAAAGCCAAAATGGAGAATAGCCAAAGGGAAGCTTCTAGATAGAATTGCCAGAGAAGGGCTCTGTGTGAGTACACCTTTGAACCTCAGACCCAGATGACAGGAAGGAGCCAGCCACAGGAAGAGCTGGGGAAATGGTGCTCAGACAAAGTTCGAGGACCTTGCAAATGCCCTGAGGAGGGAAAAGAGCTGGGTGCGGTCAAGGACCAGAGTGAAGGCCAAGGTGACAGGAGCAGAGTTGGGTAACCCAACTGGTTATTTCCACTGGGTTCCTCCTCGCAGGGGAAGACAAAATCCCAGAAATAGAAAACTGGTAGAGAGAGATTTAGCAACTTCCTGACATTAGTTGGAAACCTGGCTGTTTTTGGTTCCACTCACCATGGGGAGGAGTAGAGAGAGAGGAGTCAGAGGCTAAATTCCAGCCAGAGAGCACTCTACTGACGACAGGGAGGTTAGATTTCTTCTCAGTGCCTTAGGCAGCCACTGGGGGTGCCATGACTTGATTTATATCTTAAGAAATCCCAGGTAGGGGAAGAGTGAAATAGGAGAAGGAGATTAAGAGTACACTTACCATGGTGAGTACTGAGTAGTGTACAGAATTGTTGAATCACTATATTGCACCCATGACACTAATATAACACTGTATGTTAACTATACTGGAGTTAAAATTAAAAATGTAATAAAATACTAGATGATAGATAGATAGATAGATAGATAGATAGATAGATAGATAGATAGAACTTAAAAAATATCCCTCCGGCTGTTGTGAGAATGGATGGGCACGAAAGGTCAGGGTGACCAGTCAGGAGGCTGCAGTGGTGGCCAGGCAAGAAATGACAATGGCTTAGATCAGGGTGGTGGCTGTAGAGATGGGAGAGAATGCATTTCAGAGATAAAGCCAATGAGACGCTGAGAGAAAAGGAGAATTCCAGGACAATGCCCAGACCCTGGCTTACAGAACTAAGGGAGGAGGTGCCATTTATTGGACAGGGAAGACTAAGGGGTGAGAGTTTGAGAGGCCTGATGGTTGGTGGGAACAAGACATCATCCAATAGGCATGTCAAGTAGAGTCTGGGACAGTAGGACTCTGGAAGGTTCTGTGATGGAGAAAGCACTAAAGAAACAGCCTATTCCACTTACTATTGATCTGAACATGGCCTGTCCAGCATGGTGGTCTCATGGTAGTTGGCCCCCCTTACCAGTTATTGGCTTCCACCAGCATTTACATCCCAAGAAAAGTAGGAAGATGTTAGCCAGCCTTTTCTGACCTAGCCATAGAAGTCACATAGTGTCACTTCTGCCTTACTCTATTGGTTCAAGCAATTACAAGCCCATTCAGACTCAAGGGAAGGAGAGAGAGTCCCCACTTCCCATGGGAGGAGAGTCCAAGGCTACTGGGAATATGTATTACCACCGTAAAGCACTTCTCATGGCTGTCCATTGATAACAGCTCCTTGCTAACAACCCATGTGATGTAGGAAATACAAATGATGCACATATTTGTTCCTCGTAGCTCAGTGAGGAATCCCATTCGATCACAGGTAAAACGAATGCCCAAGCCCCACCCCTCACAGAACTCCCCGTGTGCCTTCTCAGTAGTAATAACTAGGGGTTTATATTATGCCTTTAGATTCTCAAAGCACTTTGAATAGTGCTTATAGTCATGGGCTGGCAGAACTTGAAAGGGTTATAGTCAGTGAGATTATCCAGCCTAGGGATAAGCCTGAATCACTTCCTGGAATCATTTGTGGTGTCACTTAAGCAGCCCCTAATCACAACTTTTTGAATATTAATAGTAGAATATCTAAAAAGCATGAAATTCATTCATGCTTTCTTTCAGTAAATACCTGAAAGAAAGGTCAGGGTGACCAGTCAGGAGGCTGCAGTACCTACCATGAGCCAGGAATATATCAGAGATCCAGAGAGACCCCAGGCCTTGTGCTCTTGGAGCTTACTGAGAAAACCACAACAGTAAACAAAAAGACAAAAAATAAATAATACACAGTATATGCCACAGAGAAGAGAAGGCCTGACTGATTAGGGGACTGGCAGCACAGGCATATGACTAGTTCAGGGATCAGAAAGACCCCTCTGAGTAAGGATGTGAGTAAAGATCTAAATGTAACAAAGGAGCAGTCAGGAGAAGATCTGGAGTCAGAATGTGCCAGGCAGAGGGATCTGCAAGTGCAAAGGCCCTGGGGTGGGAGAGTGGTTGGTGTGAATGAGGAAAGGCAGGACCTGGGTGTCTGGGAGGTGGCGAGAAACGAAATCAGAGTGTGCTAGGTGGGAGTATGTAAGGCATAAGATCTATTACTCGTGTTTTTGTGTGTGTGTCTATGGCTGCCACCAAAAAATCCACTGAAACTAGTTGTGGTATTTTTCTGCACACCCAGCACCTTCCATTCCTCTCACCCCCAAAGCATATACTGCATTTCCCATCACGAGGTGGAGTCTATTGAATCCTTGAATCAGGACCGAACTTGTGACTTACTCTGACCAAGAGAATACAGAAAAAGCAATATTCTGGGCCTTCTGAGGCCAGGATTCCTGTTTCTCCCCCCTAGCATTTCTGAGACCCCCTTGGGAAGCCTAAGCTAGCCATATGGGAAGGCCACAGGAAGGAGAAAAAAGGCACCTCAGCAGACAGCCCCTGCCCACTCACCAGGTGAGCACAGCCATATGAGTCACCTGGGGACGGCCGGCAGAAGGGCCACCCATTCAACCGCAGAATCTAGAGAAACAGGAAATCGGTGTTTAAGCCTCTGAATTATAGGGTGATTGATTATGCAGCAATAGGGAACTAATACATTAGCCTAAGCAAATGGGGGAGGGGCTGATATTTGAAGGAAACTAGGGTTTCAGGAATTCAAGAAAGGCCAGACGCCAAAAAGGGCAGGAATCACAATCCTATAACTACCTGAGCAGGAGTCCATGACCTTCCTGCCTGAGCGCTACCTGTGACACGGCTCAGACCCCCTCTGGGGTCCGCTTCTCCATTTCCCGGGAGGAGGGTACAACTGGGTCCAGTAAAGTCATATATGCCACCCTGACCATTGCTACGGGGCTCATGGGTGGTCCCCAAGAGTGCTGGGACAGCAGCCCAGGCACTGGGCTGGCACTGGAATATTCTCCCCGATAGACGGAAAGAGATAAGACAATGTGACCAAAAGAGTTTTTATTTTTTTTCCTGACTTGATTTTTGTTTTAAAATAATGCTGCTCATCAATGAACTTGCCCAAGCCCCTTATTTTGGAGCTGAGGAAGCTAAGGCCCAGAAAGGTTAAAGGAAGTCTCTGAGGGCACAGAGAAAATTAGAAGTTGAGCCCAATGTGGAACATGAGTCTTCTGGTCCTAATCCAAAGTTTGTTTGCTTTTTTTTTAAAACATGCTTGAGATCGTGCACCTGATTGGCAGGGAAGCTACTGTATTAATTCAGCAATAGTTAAATAAATTTTACTAAGTGTCACATACTGCTGAAAGTGCTTTACACATATTAATTTATTTAGTCTTGATAACAACTCTATGTGGGTACAATTATCATCTCCCCGAAGAGAAAACCTGAGGTTCAGAGAGGGTAAGCCATTTGTCTGAGGTCACACAGCTAATTAGTGGCAGAACTAGGATTCAAACTCAGGCAGTCTGTCTCTCAACCATAAAATTATGGCTTTTATCTTTCATCTGAAAATAAAAGGAGACTACATCTTGAGGTTAAAAGATGACTCAAATCACATGCTAGTCATGTGGGCTTAGCTAAATCACTTAACCTCTCTGATCCTTCTCTCATCTGACAGAAAAGAAAATGGTTTTTTTGTTTTATTTCTCTATTGAGAGAGAGAGAATGCACGTGCACACAAGCAGGGGAGAGGCAGAGAGAGAAGGAGAGAGAGGCTCCATGCCGTCAGCTCAGAGCCCATCGTGGGTCTGGATCTCATGAATCGTGAGATCACGACCTGACGCGAAATCAAGAGCTGGACACTTAACCAATTGAGTCACCCAGGTGCCTTGAAAACTGTTTTAAGAGCTAACATGATAATTTAAGGAGTCAACATACATGAAATTTAGTTATACTAGATGAGAAAACTGAGGACCCCGGAGGGTCAAATGACTTGCCCGTGCCAATGACAAGATGGAGTGTGGCTCTCAGCCCCCGACCCTGCTTGCTTCCACAGTACCAGGCATTGGGGGAAACTGGCTTCCCAGACACAGCCCTCATGTTCGCCCTGCCCCCACCACAAACTGCGGCTAGGCTAGCCCTGTGCAAGGACTAAATTTAGGGTCTGAAACCAGCTGAAATGGGGACCATCACCTGGGCCAGATGTGCTGGGAGCTTAAGTGGAGGACGGCTGAGTCTGGGTGTTCGGAAGGGGGCCTCCTGGTGGCCGGCAGGGACAACAGCAGGCTGTCACTAAGCCCCTCTGTGAGGAATTTATGATGGAAATTAGAGTCCAGTCAGACAAGCCTGCGACTCAGAAAGTGTGACTGATTTGCCCAAGGTCACAGTGTCGTGAACAGAGCCAGGTCAGTGCCCTTTCCCCTGAGCACCACCATACTAATTTTTAAGGAAGAATTACCATTATTATTATCGTTATTACTAACATTTGTTGGATACTCACCACATGCCAGGTGGTCTTCTAAACACTTCACATGTATTAACATCGAGACAGGTACAATGAGCATCCCCATTTCACAGATGGGGAGACCGAGGCACGGAACATCATGGTCATGGAGCCGAACCTGAACTCGAACCATATTTCATTGATCTCTGGCCTCGACTCCCATAATGCCTGGTGGGGTGGGGTCAGCAAAGGCAACTCTCCAGAGGCCGGGCAAGTAACAAACGTGAGGGAAGAGGCCAGGGTGTGAATCAACAGGTATTAGTGGGACCTGTGGCACACTGGGAACTAGGAAGACCAGCAAAGGGTGGGAAAATACCTAATTTCCAAAAATACTGCTGGGCCGGCCAGCGTGCCCCTCCAGCCACCAACTTCTAGTCTTTGGGATCAATTGGACCTGAGCTGGAGTCCCAGCCCAGACATCTGTCAGCTGTGTGTCTTCACCTGAGCGAGTTAGCCTGGCAGCAGCCTCGGTTTCCGGTCCACATCCAGCTGTGTGACCCTAGGCAAATGACTTTCTGTCTCTGAGCCTCGCTAGCCTGATATGTGGAATGAGGATGATAACAGTTGCTACTCCAGAGGGCACTGCGGTAATTGGATGAGATAATGCACAGGACACGCTTAGCACACTGTCTAGTACATACACAGCAGATGCGATCGCTAGAGGGAAGCTCATGGCGAAAAGAAGGGTGGGACTTTGTCCCCTCTGCCTGTGGCGTCAGCTCAGAGGCCGGCCCGGAGGGGCCTTCCTGCCTGCTGGGTGGGGGAGGGCTGCCCCTGCAGGAGCAGGAGATGCCAGGAATCTGTGCTGCCTCTATCCTTGCTGCTCTCGTCTGCTAAATGGATCTCTGATCCTTCCCTCCTGTTGCATGTGCAGGGAAGAGGAAATCCGTTTTCTATCACAGGAGGGAACTCCTAAGGAAAACACCAACAGGGAAAACCAGTAACATAAATGAGGAGGGTGAGCTGGAGGGGGACTGTGGTGAACTAAATGGGGATTCGCAAATAAGTTCCCATCATTTTTTGCCATTTGGGAGTGTGGGCTTGTATTGCTAGAATGTCTAATTTTGCTAAAGAGGCCGGAAATCCAAACCTTTATTGCCATCTCCTGATTTTTAAACGATGGCTCACATTTTATAAAATACCACGTCGGCCGGCCCTGAGGCTGCTGCCTGGACCAGACTCAGCCTCGGGCCGTCTTCCACAACTTCTTTCTTAGGGTATCACTTCTTTAACAGGCAGGTCTCTGAGAAGTTGAGAGGACACAGAATCCACAGGCCAAGATGGCGGCATCCTTGTGAAGCAGAGCTAACGGGATTGCCCCTTTGCAGGTCCCAGTTAAACAAACCATCCTTGGGGTGCCTGGGAGGCTCAATCGGTTAAGCGTCCGGCTTCAGCACAGGTCATGATCTCGCGGTTCGTGGGTTCGAGCCCCGTGTTGCACTCTGTGCTGGCGGCTAGCTCAGAGCCTGGAGCCTGTTTCAGATTCTGTGTCTCCCTCTCTCTCTGACCCTCCCCTGCTCGCGCTGTCTCTCTCTGTCTCTGAAAAATAAATAAAAATAATTAAATAAATAAATAAATAAATAAACCATCCTTCTTGGGGCACCTGAGTGGATCATTTGGTTGAACTGAGCATCCGACTTCAACTCAGGTCATGATCTCACCATCTGTGAGTTCAACCCCCCATGGGGCTTCCTGCTGTCGGTGCAGATTCTGCTTCAGATCTTCTGTCCTGCTCTCTCTCCCCCTCTGGAGTGCTCTCAAAAATAAATAAACATTAAAAAAAAAAAAAAAAGCATCCTTCTTCTCCACCTCCTCAAGAAAAGCTTCCTGAAGGAGGTCTCTCTGGATGTTTCCACCACTTTCCAGCAACAGTGAGTATCATAAACATTTCAGAACCTTAGAGTGTGTGAAAGGGGTCACCCTCTCTCCACCATGGCTTTGCCAAGAGACAGGCAAGCAAGAAAGCCCCGAGTGGCTCTGTGTTTGCTTTTGCTACTGGGAAGAGTAGGAACTGTTACGCAACAGTGATGGTAACAAGGCCTTCTATTCTTGTAAGGAATGTTTGTGTACGGCTTCATAGTTTATTTTGAGAGATTGAAAAGAGTCGATTCTGTCCCATCAACTTCCTCCAAAAATTCCTCAGGGATTAGAATGGTGATCACGGTAGGCGAACAAAATGGCGGCCACTGCTGGTTGCTCACAAAGAAGCCAATCTTCCTGGCCAAAGAGTCCTCATTTTGTTCAAGTGTCAGGTGACCTCTTGCCTCCCTGAGTTCTTGCCCCGGGAGCAGATTGAAGGAGGAGGCAAACAGAATCTCTAGACAGGAAGCCAGACAGGCAAAGGGAATTGACCAGAGGTCAGATAGGAGCAGGGTCTTGGTTCTGGTCAGTGAATTTCCAGAAGGGGAGGCACGTTCTACTTTTTTGTGCCTGCTCAGCCTTGGGACAAACAGAGTTCACATGCCTGTAGGCAAAAGAGAAGCCAGACTAAAGTTTGGTCAAGATAAAGCAGAGGGTAAGAAATGGGCAAGTGTGAACTTACTCAACCGACATCAGTTCCTCAGAGAAGTCCTCCTTGAGCCCCTAACTTGGAACCTGGGGTCACCGGACTGCCTGGATTAAGTCCCAGCTCTGCCTAGCTGTGCAATCTTATATGAGTTCCTTAACCCGGCTTTGCCTTAATTTCCTCATCCGTAAAATCGTGATAATAAGATGATCTACCTCACAGTTGAGTTGAGCAGGCCCCTGGCACACAGTTAGCACTCACTTAACCTTAGCTATTGTGACGTGATCTCTGAGCCCCTACTCACTTCCTCCATGGGGAGGAAAGCGTCTCCCCCACTGGACCGTAAGGTCCTTGACAGTGGCAGTGGAGCCTCTCCTGCTCACGTCTGAATCCCCAGGCCTAGTAAAGCAGCTGCCTCGCAGAAGGCTCTTGGTAAATGTGGTTTAAAGGAACACCAGCCTGCAAGCCGCTGATAGCCTCAGAGGCAGAAGATGAGAGAGCATGAGGTACAATAGGCTTCGGGGAATCATTTGCTTTCTCAGGATCTTCCAAATTTTGCCCGAATATCAAATGTCTTCTCCAGAGACCTGCCTCCCTGGCTCCAGATCTGGGGCCCCCAGAAGCTTTTGCTCCTAACAGAGCCTTCCCTCACTTTGCCTTTGTAGCTGAAAACAGCCATTGAGCATATTTAATCAAGTGAGAGGGGCTGGGTTCTAATAAAATTTTACTTTTTTATTAGAAATGGAGGAAGCACAAAAACATTATGCTAGGGGTGCCTGGGTGGCTCCACCGGTTAAGCATCTGACTTCAGCTCAGGTTATGATCTCAGGGTTCGTGGGTTCAAGCCCTGTGTTGGGCTCTGTGCTCACAGCTCAGAGCCTGGAGCCTGCTTCGGATTCCGTGTCTCCCTCTCTCTCTCTGCACCTGCCCTGCTCGCACTCTGTCTCTCTCACTCAAAAATAAATAAATATTTAAAAAATAAAAATAAAACATTATTCTAAACAAGAGAAGCCAGGTATAAGAGACCACATCACATACGGTTCCATTTATATGAAATGTCTGGAACGGGCAAATCTCTAGGGACAGAAGAGAGATTAGTGGCTGCCTAGGGCGGGGGTCCGGGGTGAGGGAATGGGGAGTGACAGCTAATGGGTTTGGGGGCTTCTTTTTGGAGTCAGTCAGGACTGTGGTAGCAGTTGTACACTCTGTAAATATAAAAAGCATTGAATTGTACATTTAAATGGGTATACTTTTTGGTATGTGAGTTATATCTCAATGAAATTGTCTAAAAAGGGGGCACCTGGATGGCTCAGTTGGTTAAGTGTCTCACACTTGATTTTGGCTCAGGTCATGGTCTTTCGGTTTATGAGACTGAGCCCCTGCACTGGGCTCTGTACTGACAATGTGGAGCTTGCTTGGGATTCGCTCTCTCCCTCTCTGTCTGCCCCACCCCCCTTGCACATGGTCTTTCTCTAAAGACATACATAAATAAATAAACTTAAAACATTTTTTAAAAAAAGAAGAGTACTCCAGTGTTCAGAACAGCATTATTCACAGTAGCCAAAAGGTAGAAACAACCCAAGAGTCCATAGACAAATGAATGGACAGACAAACGTGGTGTGTATGGAAATTATGGAATAGTATTCAGCTCTAAAAAGGGAAAGAGGGGTGCCTGGGTGGCTTAGTCAGTTAAGCATCTAACTTCACTCAGGTCATGATCTCGCAGTCCATGAGTTCGAGCCCTGTGTCAGGCTCTTTGCTGCCAGCTCCTGGGTCTCCCTCTCTCTCTGCTCCTCCCCTTCTCATGCTCTGTCTCTCTCTATCTCAAAAATAAACACTAAATAATAATAATAAATGTTTAAAAAATTAAAACATAAAAATATAAAAAGGGAAAGAAATTCTGAACATGCTTCAGCATGGGTGAGCGTTGGAAACATGCTAAGTGAAACAAACCGAACACAAAAGGACACATATTGCATGGTTCCACTTAAATAAGGTTCTTAGAAAAGGCAAATTGATAGAGACAGAGAGTAGAGTACAGGTAACCCGGGACCGGTGAGTTGGAACGGGAGTTACTGCTTACAGGGACAGAGTTTCTGTCCGGGATGGTTTGTAAAGTACTGGAAAGGGTAGTGGTGGTGACGGTCACACAGCATCGTGAAGGGACTGAAGGGCTCTGAACTGTACACTTAAAAATAAAAAATGCTATATTAAGTTATGTCTACCCCATTAAAAAAAAAACTAAATAAAGAGAAACAGTAAACTGAACACTAGAGCAGCTGGTGCGTAGAAAGCAAGCAAGAGCACTGTCAGAGGACGGCAAGGGGGCTGGAGCAATGCAAGCAAGACCTCCAAGATGGAGAGAAGTGGGCAGATTCCAGAAAGATCCAGGTCCAGGAGCCAAGGCCAGGAGGCTGTGCAGATCCTCCCAGGGAGGGGCCTCTGGAAGAGACCAATAGACCCCAGGGGTCCACACAGACCACCCCCCAGGACATCTAGGACCTGGACAGCATCTGCATACAGTGAGCGCTCAATAAATATTTCTGATCGAAGAGAGGGAATGAGCACTCAGACTCCCTTGTGAAATGCTGGGAGTACTTGAGATCTTCATTTTATGGAAAGTGGACTTTCTAAATTGTCTAAAATGTGCTTGTATCCTTTCACAATTGGAAAAACAAAATTCTGCTGAAGAAAGAAAGAAAAGCCCAGGTGTGGCAGCGGGCTCCATCATCTCTGGGGGTTTCTGGCCCCTTCTGCTCAGAGCCCACCCCTTCTCTTCTCAGCTGGGGCCCCCCAGTGTGACTCTGCTCCGTAACCCTGAACACACATCCTTTCCCTCTGTTTCTGACCTCCACCAAGTCAGGCCTCTCTTTGGGGCCAGATGTTTTGAATCCAAGATTGCTTCCTTTGAAGGGGCTCTCATGCCTTACTCCTTGTTCAGTGGTTCTCAGCTGGGGGGAGGGGATATTGCTTTCAGAGGACATGTGGCTGTCATGGCTGAGGGGCTGTTATTGCAACTAGTGGACAGAAGCCAGGAATGTTCAGGACAGCCCCCACAACAAAGAATCATCTGGTTCAAAACGCCAAGATTGAGATAAGCATGCACCTGAGCCAATAATAATAAAATCAGTAGTCCAAACCATCACTGGGTGAGAGTCTTCTGTTTACCGTGCACGGTACAGGGCACCTTCCAGGGTTTAGCAGACATAATTTTTGCAATTGCCTGAGATGGAAGGAAGATTATTATACCTGTTTTATAGATAAGGAGACTGCAGCCCAGAGAAGTTAAGTAACTTGCCCCAGGTCACACAGCAGGAATCCGAGTTGGGATTTGAATCTAGGTCTACCTGACTCCAAATCCCATTAAAGCCCCCAAGGGACCCAGGCCCATCCCATGGGACCTCCCTCCCATGGTCATATCACACTGTGGGTGGGCTAGGATCTCTCTAGCATTTGAAGAAGATGGATTCTAATAATGATCACCAACCCGTGTGTAACATCTTCCTCAGGGGTTGGAATCCCGCTGTCACGAATGGACCGGCTCCTGGAACCCCAGCTTCCACGGGGCCTCTAACTACCCGTGCGGACTAGTCTCAGTGCAATGGTTAATTTCGCTGGGTCAGCCAGATTTAGGTTCAACTCGTGGCTCTTCAACCTCCCCAACTTCCTCCTCCATAATATCAACTTCATTGGTTTTTCTAAGAATAAATAAGATCTTAAGTATATTTGCATAGGTCGCTTAGTAGAGGAACTAGAACAGGACAAGCCCCCCACATGTTATTATGCGTTCTCATTACCGTGGTCTCTTCCCCAGCTGTGCCCAAGCCAGAGGGAGAGGGCTCCCCTGGGCGCTGGTCTCCTCTCCCTCCCCCAGCCAGGGCTCCCCAGGTCCTAGTGTGTCTCCTCCTGCGTGTCAGTGTTGTGGTGCTGTCAGGAGGCCCTGGGAAACACAATAGCCCCCCCCTCAGTGTGATTTGCTTGTCCCCCCTCACTTGAGGGAGGGGTCTCCGAGCCCTGGGGACCCAGAATGCCCCACCCTGTGGCTTACAGCAGTATTTTCTAGAGCGTGCTCCATGCAGAACCACCTACATCTTAGGGCTGCACGTGGGGTTCAGTGGGGTTCAAAATGCAAATCCCCGGGTTTTGCCCTAGACTTTGTGAGTCCAGACCCTGCAGGGAATCTGCATTTTAGACACTGAGGAACACTTGCATTTGAGAACCTCCACTAAAGAGGCTGGAGTCTTGTTTCTGGCGGGTCTGGGAAGGGCTTTACCGCTGCCATGTCTTCTTCTCTCTCTGCAGAAGGAGGCAGGGCTGTGCGGCTTCTGGGAGTAAGGTGGTGGGAGCCGAGGAAGGCAAAGTCCTCATCCCCTGATAAGAAGTCTTTCACCAAGGATCTTACTTTGGCATGAGGACTGGACATTGTCTTTGGCATTTTTTCTTTTTTGAGCTAATTCGTTAACTTAATATCTTTTGGAAAAAAGTTACCAATTAACCACAAATCAAATGATGCATATTTTAAACATTCAAATGGTATAGAAATGTAGGATCTACGTCCTCTACCCAACCGCCTCCCCCGCCCCACTAGCCCATCCTGAAAACACAATTCTGTCACTCTCCCCAATGTTGACTCCTATTACCTTTTACTTTTTAAGTTTTATTTTTTTAATTTATTTTGAGAGACAGCATGCAAATGGGAGAGAGACCAAGAGAGGGGAGAGTGTGCCAGGCAGGCTCCATGCTGTCAGCACAGAGCCCAACCATGGGTGCAGCTCAATGCCAGTAACCGCAAGATCGCGACCTGAGCGCAAACCAAGAGCCCAACACTTGACTGACTGAGCCACCCAGGCGCCCCACACCTATTACCTTTTAATGTGTGTTCCGGAATCATTATTTCTTTGTTTTTATAAGTTCAGAGATACATGTAACCTTTTCCCAAAAAAATAGGTAAATGAGATAGGATCATCACATACATATTATTTCATAGCTTGCTTTTTTTTTATAATTTAAATTTAAAGTAGTTTTATTCTTTCTTTTTTTTATCGAAATATAATTGAGAGGGGCACCTGGGTGGCTCAGTTAGTTGAACGTCCAACTTTGGTTCGGGTCATGATCTCACAATCTGTGAGTTCGAGCCCCGCGTCGGGCTCTGTGCTGACAGCTCAGAGCCTGGAGCCTGCTTCAGATTCTGTGTGCGGCGTGCGTGTGTGTGTGTGTGTGTGTGTGTGTGTGTGTGTGTGTCTGTTCCTCCCCCACTCATGCTCTGTTTCTGTCTCTCAAAATTAAGTAAATGTTAAGAAAAAAGAAATATAGTTGACGTATAATTCTTTGGTATTTTCTAAAATCTCTGCAGATGGAGTGAGAAGACCTTCTGTGTTGGAATCCTTGTCCCCCACTTCCTGGCTGTCACTCAGAGGGTGCTCAGCCCCTCCACGCCTGTTTCCCCATCAGCAAATAAGGATAATTGCTAAAATAAGGGTGACAATAACAGACCCTGCTTTACAGGGTATGGCAAGGGATAATCCAACTGTGACTGGCACAGAGCAAAGCTCAACAAATCTTCGCTCATAACATTCCTCTGTGATCTTACGATCTTAGTTTGCACAAAACTCTATATTTCTCATGAAACTTATTACAAGAAAAAAATGTTAATATGGTGGTTTCCTTCACTACCTTGAAAGTTTCTCAAAGGGCAAGAATCAGGTCTAACTCAACCCTGTGTATTCGAGAACCTTCTTAGAGCCTGGCCCAGAAAGCACTTGGTCAGCCTTGCCCGGTGAATGAGTAATACCCACATAAGCAAGTGCAATGTTTCCAAGGCATAATTAAAGTCTGCTTAGCGCACAATCCTCCAACTCCAAGACCCCCTCCTCACTCATGGAAATGTGCCCTCACTCCACTTTTGGGCCACAGGCTCCTGTCCCCTGTCCCTGCTGACAGGACCAATGTCCTAAGAACATTGCCATTCCTGAATCAGGATCAGAAAGATACTGGTAGTCCTCTCTAGATGTAGCCAAAATTTATGGGGTAGCCATGTTTGACTTTGTACATGTACCCAGAGCCCACAGAGAAGACTGGTCTTCAGAGAAAGAAAATAGAGAAAATTCTGAAGAGAAGACCATGGGATCCCAGAGAAAGAGGGAAACAGAAGGAGATGGCTGCCCTGTATCCAGTGGCTTTAACAATTCTATTTCAGTTCTGGTAAAGCAGGATGCCTCTTGGGCCCTGGGGTCCCATAGAATGTTCCAATGTATGTTTGCTTTTTGCTTAAGCTAACACAAAGGTTTTAATTTCCTAACACCATCAGGAGTTGGACCAAGGTCATATACACACAGGTTCCCAGCTTGACTCACCCCCAAGGGGTCTGGGGCACAGGGTGGTGGCTATTTGAGCCCTTCTACCGCCCTGCATCCCACCCCCATTGGAAAGTATATTCCATCTCATATAAGGCAAACATAAGGATCCTTCATTCACAAAGAGATCCAATCTCCAATGTCCTTGAGAAGGAAGGTTCCATTTCTAGCACTTTATTTTTTTATGTTTATTTATTTTTGAGAGAGAGAGAAAGAAAGAGAACATGAGCAGGGGAAAAGCAGAGAGAGAGAGGGAGACACAGAATCGAAAGCAGGCACCAAGCTATCAGCACAGAGCCTGACGCGGGCTCGAACTCACAAACCGTGGGATCATGACCTGAGCCAAAAACGGGTGCTTAACCAACTGAGTCTCCCAGGTGCCCCTAGCACTTTATTCTTCTACATTTAAAAATGACTTACCAGAGGGGCACCTGGGTGGCTCCATAGGTAAAGCGCTGGACTTTTGTCTCAGCTCAGATCACGATCTCACAGTTGTGAGATGAAGCCCCGTGTCCGGCTCTATGCTGGGCCTGGAGACCGCTTAAGATTCTCTGTCTCTCTCCCTCTACCCCTGTCCCCTGCCAACACTCTCTCAAATAAATAAATAAATAAATGGAATCCTACAATGTGTGGTACTTAGTAACTAGTATCTTTCAACTTAGCAAGATGTTTTCAAGGTTCATTGGTGGTGAACCACCTATCAGTATTCCATTTTATTGAGAGTGTGTGTGCACATGAACAGGGGAGGGGCAGAAGGAGAGGAAGAGAGAGAGAGAGAGAGGGAATCTTATGCAGGTTCCAGCCCCAGCTTGGAGCCAGACACGGGGCTCCATCTCAGGACAGCGAGATGGTGACCTGAGCTGAAACAAGAGTCCAATGGATGACTATCCAACCGAGCCAGCCAAGCATCCCTCTACGCCCTTATTTTTTTATTGCCAAGTGCTATGCCTTTGTATGGAGATACCACATTTGCATATCCATCCGTCAGATGACGGACATTTGGGTCCTTGGCTACTGACAACATATATTAGTTTTGCCAGGTTGTGGACTTTATATGGTGGATATTTTTGTGTCCAGCTTCTTTTGTTCAATATTCAATTTGTGAGATTGGTGGCACCTGGCTGGCTCAGTCAGTAGAGCATTCACCTCTTGATTTCGGAGTTGTAAGTCTGAGCCCCATGTTGGGTGTAGAGATTACTTAAAAATAAAATCTTTTAAAACATTGTATTAGATTCATCCCTGTTATTTTATGCAGCTATGTTTTCTTCATTGTAATTGCTGTATAGTCTTCTTTTGTTTGAATGCACCATCATTTTTGTATCCATTCTACTGCTTAGAGACATTTGATCGCACTTTTGGTTTAGGACTATTACTAATAACACCACTGCTATGAATGTGGAGTTAAAATGGAGGACAGACAGAGATCAGCCTTGAAGCTTCCCTGAGCATGATGGAACCAGTTTAGTTATGCAGACAAAACTTAATGTAGCTTATTTTGCACTCCCATGACCTGGATTGTGTCTTGCTTCTGCCTCTGGAAGTGATAAGCAAAAGTTGAACTGTTTCCCAAGGTTAATACGGGGTAACCCGATGAAAATTGTAATGTTGTAACCAATCACAGAGAATAAACAGTCACAGTTCTCACTGTATAAACAGCTTTATGACAATTTACCCCTGAGCCTCATTCCACCCTCCGTTCTGACTGCTCTGCTGCGGAAGCTGTCTTTTTGCTGTCTGCACAATACATTTTTACTAATTACTACTTCAGTGATTCATTGGTTTTACTTTGGCTATTTTGAACTTTTGACAATGTCTTTTGGTGTACATGTGCCCAAATTTCTGCTAGGTATGTGCTAGCAGAATGTTTATTAATCTTTAATTAATGTTAAATAATGTTTATTTTTTGTTATGTTAATTTTTATTCATTAATTTTAATGAATAAAAATTTATTAATTTTAATCGTCAATTGTCTTAAATTAATTTTTAAAAATTTAAAACAAATTTTTAATCATTTCATTGATTTTAATTTTAATGTTTATTTATATTTGAGAGAGAAAGGTGGAGCGTGAGTGGGAGAGGGGAGACAGAGGGAGACACAGAATCCGAAGCAGGCTCCAGGCTCTGAGCTGTCAGCACAGAGCCCAGCTCGGGGCTCGAACTCACCAGCCATGAGATCATGACCTGAGCTGAAGTCAGAGGCTCAACTAAGTCACCCAGGTGCCCCAGAACATGCTAGGAATTAAATTGTTGGGTTATAGGGGCACCAGGGTGGCTTAGTCAGCTGAGCATCTGACTTCAGCTCAGGTCATGATCTCATTGTTCCTGAGTTGGAGCCCCACATTGGGCTTTAGGCTATCAGAGCAGAGCCCACTTTAGATCCTCTGTCCCCCTCTCTCTGTCCCTCCTTTGCTCATTCTCTCTCAAAAATAAATAAACCAACTTAAATAAAATAAATTGCCAGGTCACAGGGTATATTGTTTGCAATCTGTAGGGTATTTGGTTTTTCAAATTTAGTGTATAACACCACATAGTTTTCCGAAGTGATTATATCCGTTTACACTCGCAACAGCAGTGTATGAGTGTTTTGATTGCCTACACCTTGCCCCAAACTTGGTTTTGTCAGTCCTTTTAACTTTACCCATTTTAGTGGGTTTCTAGTGATATCTTATAGTTTTTATTTGTATTTCCCCAATGAACTAACGCAGGTGAGCACCTTTTCATGTGTCCATTGGCCACTTGCATATCCCTCATGGGGGAGAAGGCACCTGTTCACGTCTGACTTAGCTTCATGTTGGGTTGCCCGTCTCTTTTTTCTTTTTTATTCTGGAACTAAGCTCTTTAAGAATTTTAAGTGTTACCAAAAAAAAAAAAAAAAAAGAAGAAGAAGAAGAATTTTAAGTGTTATAACAATCTTATCTCACTCTGTGGTTTGCCTTTTCACTTTCTGAATAATGTTTTTTGATAAACAGAAGTTCATAACAAAGCAAACAGCCAAACAAAACCAGAAACAGACCTCATAAATACAGAGAACAAACCGGTGATTGCCAGAGGGGAGGGTGATACGGTGAGTGGACCACACAGGTGAAGGGAATTAAGAGGTACACACTTCAGTTATAAACTGAAAAAGGACGGAGGAAAAGCATAAGGAGTATAGTCAATAATACTATAATAACTTTACATGGTGACAGGTGGTAACTACATGTACTGTTGTGGGCCCTGCGTGATGTACAGAAATGTCAAATCACTATGCTCTACACCGGAAACTAATGTAATATTGCACGTCCACTATACTTCAACTAAGAAAAATGACCACAAAATTAGTTCATAATTTTAATGTAGTTCAATTTATCCATCTTTTCATTTATGGTTGATACATCCCATGTCTTACGAAAGAATTCTTTGTCTCACTTCTCGGTCTATACATCTCTGGAAGTTTTACAGCTTCTCCAGACAAAGGGTTCAAAGAACATCAAAATAGGCTTTGTGAGAAATCTTGGCAACAGGAATGCGGCCGCTGCACACATTGTGGGTCCTGCAACTGAAGGGAGGGAGGGAGGGCCCTGATGCTCCTTGCTCAGCCCACACAGCCGCTTCTTTCCCAGTCCCACCACTAGAGAGCGCGGGTAACTTAAACGCACGGGGCCGTCCTCTCCCGCCCCTAGTTACCTTTCAACCAATCATCAAATATTTACACAAAGCGCTGTCCAAGAGAATATAAAAAGTTGCCCAATCCAGTCTCCATGCAAGACTACTACAGCAACAACAACAAAAAAACACAGGACTGATTGCTGTCTTCTTAAATATCTTCAGTGAAGAAAGAAACCTGTCGTAAAGTCACTACTTGATTAATTTGTCTCATTACTAAACCACTGATGTATACTAAGCCCCTCCTTAAATCTCTTACTCTTGCCGGCATAAACTAGATTCTTTCTTTCTTTTTTTTTTTTTAAACTAGATTCTTTCCGCCTATCCCTAATGGAAACAAGGAGCAACTGTTTGGCATCCATGGCAACCACTCTCAGAGATGCTTGTAAATTACCAGGTGTATAGCTAGCTATGAGGTCAGCCCTCATTCTCGTTTCTCTCAAAGATACAACAGTACACGATTTACGTTTCACCTCCCTAGCAATCTACAGGTTTCTTTGATCTCTCTTTGGCTTCTCCTCGTCCCTTTTAAAGTGTAAAATCCAAAAGTGGACTTTGCACTCCAGTATTCTATGCAGTGCCAGATTTACTTCCTGATTGATTCTTGAATATTACCCTGTTATTATACTAAAACCATACCCAATCTTTCAATAAAATAATTCCTCTTTATCAACTTGATGGATTGTTGAACAAACACAAGGACAATGACATAGCAATATAGAATATACTTAATATTTTGTTTAAAAACATATGCAACATTGCCCCTCTGCTTTGATTACTAAAAAAATGTTTATGGATCGAAGTTTAGAAGGCAACATGAAGATTTTAAAAAATTGATCTGTTTGGTTTGGGGGATTGGTAATAATTACTTTTTCGGTTTGTTTTTCATTATTGGCATAATTTTGAGGTCTTTTAAAAACTGGTTGAAATCTTTTATTCACTCAGCAACTTATGGAGTGTTCATCATGTGTAAGACCAAGAGCCAGTGTTGCAAGGAAGACAAAAGCAGACACAGATCCTGCTGTTTAGAAAAAAATAGTAGCTGATTCTTATTAAATACTTACTACAGCCTCACTACTATGATCATCCCTGTTGTATATGTTAAGAAAGTGAGGAACAGGTAAATCAACGAGTTTACCCAAGATCACACAGAAGAAAAGCAGAATCAGAATTTGAACTCAGCCCCTCCAAATGTGCAAGATGTTGGGCTTAACCATTATACTGCACTGTCATGATAGCCTAATAGATAGAGACAAATGACATTCAATCATTCATCAAATATTTATTGAGCAACTACCACACATCAGGTCCCAGACTAGTGCTGGGAATACACTGATGAGCAAAAAAAGCACAGTTCCTGACGTCATGGACCCACAGTCTATACAGATAATATCACAGGAATTCCGCGGAGAAAAAGAGGTTAAGGGAAAGAACTATTTCCTTCTACTCTCTGGGAGAAGATCAGGACTGGATAGACCTTTAAGGTCTATCTGCCAACAGAGTTTCTGCCAACAGAGACTAGTTTCTGCTCAACTTTTCCTCAGGTCATTCTCAACCACTCAATCACTAAGTGCCAAACACTGAGCTAAACTCTAAAAATTCAACTGTAAATAAGCCATGGTCCCTGCGCTCCAGGAGTTGATAGTCAAGTGGCACAGAAAGACAAGTAATAAATTCTAGTACCATGTACTAAAGCCAGAGTGACAAGAAGAAGGCACATAATGACATAGACACTACACAAGCTAGGACCGGACAGCAAGAAAGTGACATCTGTACTGAGCAGTGACACAGGACAAGCTGAAGTTAAAGTAATTCAGGCTTGAAGGAACAGCGTACGCAAAGCCCTGGAAATAAGGACCTAGGATTGCAACAACTCCGTGATTTGTAGAGTTGTGCCAATTAATGCCAACTAAATTGCTGAGAATTTCATTACTCATTCCCAGATTCAGGAAGGGATGTGAGTATGGACACAACCTAAGGCCAAATCCAAACAAACTCTTCACTTGATAACCACAGAGCCCCAGCCTAATTAGGCTATTTTAGTCCATCACCAACACTTCACTGCAGGTGTTCATATGCTTCTCTTGCCATTCAATCAGTCTATCAGCAAGGTCAATGCTAGACTCCAGAAGAATAAGAGGGCTCCACTGGGCTCCCGAGGCGAGGAGTGGAGACAGTGTCTTCCATATCTCTGAATCCCACACAGAATCCAGTTCAGTGCTTTGTGAGCACAGAGGCACCATTGTTCTATGTTCTACTAAACATAGAACAAAAAGAAAAATTCATCTCATGGCATAATTACTATCTCTATCCACATCCTCCACATTGCCAGTCTCTACTCCCAATTCCTCCACTGCTGCACATCAGGGCACCCCTCCTCCCTCTTTAGAGTCTATCACTTGCAAATGCCAAAGAGCTCCACAAAGATAAAAGTATAGCTTTGTGGATAAAAGGAGAAGCTTCGGATTCAGAATCATCTGCGTGGGATCCTTTTATTAGCGTTGTGGTACATAGCAAGCCACTCCATGGTGGCAGCCCCAGATTTCTCTGTCTCTAAAATGAGAATAATAACACCTCCTTCAGTGAGGTCTGTTGAATGAATATAATCGGTTTGAGTTAAGAATAGTGAATGAGAGAATCTATGTAAGGATATTATCACGTTGCTTGGTACATAAAATGTACTCAATAAATGGTCGTTGTAGTAGAATATTGCAGATGATGGAATACAGGTAGAAGAGGATGATGCTGGTTAAGTCACTGGAGTGACAGCAATTCTCCACCAGCCCAATCCGCCTCCAGCGGCAAGCTTAGAATAGGACGCATGTAAGAGATCCACAATCCCACGAGACTCCTTCCACGCCCAGACCTCCCCAGGGATCTCCAGCCTGCGTCACCAGCCCAGCCCGCAGCCTCCAATGCGGCCGACCGACACATGGTAGGAACGTGAGGGGGCGGTGCCGGACTCGGCGTCTCTGGGCCAATCGCCCGGCGGAGGCACCCAACCAATGGCACAGGGACTCTAGGACCCTGGGGGCGGGGCCACAGAGAGGAGCGGCGGCGTCATAGGTCACTGGGCGGACCAGGGGTGGGGCCCGCGGCGCCGACGGGGGCGGAGCGGCAGAGACCTGAGCAGTCCTGGCAGTGATGGCGGCGACTGTGGTGACGGCGGCAGCGACGGCCCCGGCGCCGGCAGCCGGAGCGGATGGCGCCTCCTCGGTGCATTGGTTCCGCAAAGGGCTCCGGCTCCACGACAACCCTGCGCTGCTGGCGGCCGTGCGCGGGGCGCGCTGCGTACGCTGCGTTTACATCCTGGACCCTTGGTTCGCGGCCTCCTCCTCAGTGGGGATCAATCGTTGGAGGTAAGGGGGCCCAGAGAGGGGGCGCGGGCCCGGGGGGGCAGCGGCCTGGCCTCGAGGGCGCCCGGCGAACAACCAGAGTCGCTTCCGCCCCACCGACAGGGAGGCAATGCCTCTCAGTCCCCAAGGCCATAAGACCCCGGCGGGAGGTGTGAGACAGGGAGACGGAGCCGGGTTTCCAGAGGCGAGAAGCCGGGACTGGGGAAGCAATTAGTCATCTTCGTAATGGCCTGGGTGGGCCAGGGCTCGACCTCGGACAGCCGCGTTCACACTGTGTGTTAGCCCCGTTGGGGCCCCACTGCATTCCTGCGGGACAGGGATCATGCTCCCCATTGATCAGGGACTCCCAAGGCCTAAAGACACAAGCTGGCCTGCCCACAGACTTGGCAGCCAGCGAGTGGCAGAGCAGGACTCTTAGGGGTGTGCTCTAGGAGGGGAAGAAAGGACACACTGTGAAGTGAGGGCAGGAACGGGTTTCTGAGTCGGTAGCACAGCAGGTGCTCTGGCATTCTTCAAGTAAGGAGCTCATTGCTGGGCTTCTGAAGGTCATCTCTAAACTGGTTTGCTTGAGTCCGTCCTTTCACTCAACCTGATTTCCCTCCCTCCTGCCTCTGGACGTGTCTAGAGACTCTGGCTGAGCATTAGATACGGCAGGTGCAGTCTGCCCTTTATTATAAAGACACCAAGGGCTTGTCCAGTTCGAGACACTTTGTGTCCTGAGCTAGAGAGCAGTACTGAAACCCATTTTGGAGAATTCCCTCAGCCACTAGCTATGAGCTTGCTAAGGGAAAAAAAAAGAAAGAAAGAAAAAGGAACCAAAGTGTCACTTCTTTCCTCCTCTTCTCATGAGATTAATTTTAAAGGGCGGTTGAGCCACTGTAGATTAGACTTTTATCAACCAATGTACCGAGGCTAGGGAGCAGGATAGCTGTGATATCAAGGAGCCCCCTCTTTGAGGATTCCCAGGAAATGCAGCCGACAGAATCATGGGAAAGGATTAATAGATAAGCAGCTGATGTCTTTTCTCAGTAGCCCTTGTTTAAAACCAAGAAGCGTTGAGACATCGTGTGCTCGTCTCTCTTTAAAACACCCAGCCACCGTCCCTTGGTTTGTTTGTGTTGCTCTGGGGAATGTTGGCTTGTGGCTTGTTGCACGGGTGGGCAGCATTATCCCCAAGGTGCACTGGCTGTCGGTGCCCCATTCTTTTCCTCTCCAAGGCGTGTGCCCTGCGAGGAGAGTGAGTGCCCCTAGCAATGGGGCTATTAAATGCCCCCTCCTGCCCCATTTATGTAGAGAGAATGACTAAAGATAGTCCTGTGGAGAGCCTGCCCACACAGTTTTCAGGCTGTTCTATTGCTCTGCTTCTGCTCCAGTTTCTATAGATAGGATGCTGGGTTTGACAAACATCCTGGCACACCGATCCCTAGCACGGACATTAAACCAGGCCTCAGACTTTGCCCCTCTCCTTATGGCAGCGTGCCCATTAGAGCAGAGTAAATACAGTCCAACTACCTGCTCATTACAGGGTCATGAAGGAGGTTTGGTCTTGTTTTTTTTTTAATTGGGTTTGGGGGGGGCATCACATAAGACTGCTGACTCCTAAGTGGTTGTGGAGGTTAAAACCCAACACCAAAACCTCTGTTGCTGATTAAACTCAGATTTGCTAGGAACTAGGTGTGTATGGATTTTTGTGGGTCACTCTTTTGTGATTGTGCTTTGGAGCAAGTGAAGGAGAAGAGGAATGAGGCAGCTCACATGCCTGAGTCAGATCCCGAAGTCAAAGGCCGTGTAGGAATGCAGATATCAACTGAACAGGGACACTTAGTAAGTGGCTAAGATCTGCCAGGCACCGCTCTGGGTGCTGCTGGGGACATAGCAGTGAGCCAGCCGTCGCGCTGTCCAGAGCTCCTGGAGCCTGCATTTCCACAAAGGAAGTCAAGTAAACAGCCGTAATTTAGTAGGACTGGATGCCATGAAATAAATAAAATAGGGGGACAGACGAGGGCAGCCTCGGTCTTGCTGCGCATAGGGATCATGAAAGGGTCTTGAACAGATGCCTGGACTTCTTCCTCCCCCAGTTCTGATTTAACGGTTCTAGGTTACAGCCTGGGCGTTAGGGTTGTTAAAGCTCTCGTGTGCAGCGAAGCCTGAGAAACACAGACTGGAGCCCGACAGCTTGGGAAATGTGCTGCAGTGCATTGGCAGGGAGGCTAATTAGCTTTGGCACTCCGGAGGAAGAGGTGAAAAAACACCAAACAGATCGAATATGGTAACTGCTTCTGGACCTGCAAACAGACGCGCTGCTGCCACCCCCACCATACCCTTTGCTCCATGATCAGATGCAGGGCAGAGCGGCGACTGTTTTACACACACGGTGGGGGGCCGGGGGCGGGGGTGGAGGAGCCAGCCCTCTGCATAACTTCAATATGTGTAACCTTCCTGCTGTGGATCTGGGAGAACCGCTGTGCAGGCTGCCTGGGAGAAGGCTGCCTAGCAAGGGTGGGCCGTGGGCCATCTGCAAGGGGGATGGGGTGGGGGAGTCAGGATCTGAGATGTCTGCTCTCCTCCTGCACTTCCTACACCTACTCCTGCATAGCATTTTTCAGCAGATGAATCAGATTTAAAACAAACCATGAATGGCACTTTCTAAGAGTAAAGTAGAACAGAGAAAGGCCACCAAGAAATCTGTATGTTTATTAGTATAGCAGAAAGGCTAGCAGACTCCTTGCCTTGGTGGCAGTGGGAAGTTGATGGGCGAATTTGTAGCTCAATAAATCTCAGGACTTTTTTTGTCAAGCACCAGTTGGCTAAACCCTCTGCCATTTTCCCCAGCCCCACCTTCCTTCAGTATGCTGCGTTTGGAAGGAGGTTCTGCAGTGAGGACCACTCAAAAAAGGGGGGGTTGGTTATCAGCTTCTAGATTTAAAAATGGGTATTGCCTTCCTCTTGCTCCTGCAACTTAGATCGAGGGTTGGCAACGATTCACTGAACCCTTTATTTAAATCACTTTCTCCCTAGCTCTGTGCTGCACCTGCGTTCAGGAGCTCCTGGAACTGGGGGAGTTGGTAGAAATACAATAAAAGCCCATACCATTCCGAATTAATAAATGAGGTGCACTGGAACCTCCCCGGGATGCCCGGTGAGAACAAGTGTGTCTCTCATCCCAGTGCTGGGAGCTCATCACTGTTAGACTGTCGTAGCTGCTGCTTTCCTGGACCTCAGCCAGCAGGCAGGGATGAGAACTGTAGTCTACTGGGGGAGACTGCGGGAGAAGCGTGAGTTCCTCTGAGCGCTTGTCTCACTGGGACCCAAGCAAGTCACTTTACCATTCCGCTGCAGAGGAGGTGTTTCCATTTGCCAAAAGGGATTAAAACCTTCATCTTTGTCTTAGATAAAAATAAATCTATTCTTTCCTAATTTCAGAGTGATACTTAAGAGATCAGTCCCTGCTGCAGACTGTGGGGTTTGAGTTCTCCTTTTCCATGGGGCTTATACTCTCTGACTTAGGATAAATTTATTTCTATTAATATCCTCAGTAGTCAGTCTGGGCAGGCCTATGATATCATCCTATAGTTAGATAACCTTGGCTTGAAGCAGAGAAACTTGGTCAGGGGCAATAATCTGGACCCAAAAAAGAGTTCACTGTCAGCCTCCCTCCTCCTGTTAACAACAAATAAAAGATTCCTCAACACAGAATCTGCCATCTCTGGGGAAGGTCTTCTCTAAAAATCTGCTTATTCTAAAGCGCTAGCCCCATGGAGTCCCCGAATTGCAGAGTCCTTGCTGTATTTTTGGAAATCCCCATTTGGTCTTCTCCAGTTCTGTCTGCCTCTAGCTCCAGAGCACTTACGTAATAACAGTTCAGTTGCACATGTTGTCTGATCCTAAGGGTGAGCTTCAACTGCTCACACAGGACCATGTGCTCTAAATTTTGGCCATGTGAGCTCAGCCTGGAGCTGCCAAGGGCGAACTGCCAGGCGCAAACACCACTGTCTGCAGCGCACAGGCCGGTTTTCTTCAGCGTCCACCCTCATTGGAGTAAAGGGAAGCTGGCCACGTGGAGAGGAGGGCTCTAAGGGAGGGCAGAAGGCCCAAAATTCTCTCGCGCGGAAGAATGCACACACCTGCCCCAGCGAGCCTTTGCCCAGTAGCAGCGCTGCTCCCTGTTCCGCAAAGCGGGCACCTGGCAAGCTGGCCACGTAGCAGTGGCCTCTCCTTCTCAGCCCTGGAGGCTGGGGCTCCTGGGGGCCTGTTGCCTCTTAGGGAGGCCATCCTGAAACCTCCTTCCTGGAGAAGCCCTGTAGGGCTGGACTCAGGAGGGAAGCTGGAAGTAACAAAGTATATCTAGGGCACCAAAAAAGAGGCAGCGACCAGGTTCTCAAAAAGAGAAAGTTTAGTAGAAACAAATTAGAAGCAAAGAGAGGCAGCTTGTAAACAGAAGCTGGATGATTAGGTCAGCTTTCTAGAACAATGCTTGTGAAGCTTTAGTGTGCAAAGGAATCAGCAGGGGCCCTCGCTAAAATGCAGATTCTGATCCTGGAGGTCCAGTGTATCTGGCTTCTGGGAGATTCACAGCCATTGATCCTCCAAGGAGCAGGGATCTGGTAGCAATGGTGTTGGCTTTCTCCTTGATGGCTGCGTCTTTGACAGCACAGCCCCAGTGCTCTGATGGGAAGTCCTGGTCGAGAAGGACCTGGTGGTTAAGAAAGCAGACACTGAGCCGCACTGCCTGGTTTGAATTCTGGCCACTTGGTAGGTGTATGATACTGGGCAAATTACTTCATCACTCTGTGCCTCAGTTTCCGCGTCTGTAAAATGGGAATAATGATGGTATCTACCTCGTAGGTCAGTTTGGGAATTCAATGAGATAATGCATGTAAAATAAGTAGACTGGTGTTGGGTTCATGGTAAATGCTCATCAAATGTTAGTTGGTGCTGTTATTCATTATTATCATTCGGTTGCTGAGTTGAACATTGGGCCTTCTGCTTCAGCTGTAGACTTCTCTTGTCACAGAAGGAAAGGGCCCTCATGGGGTTATCTTACTTGAGAGATGCTGCAAAGAATCTCTCCTTTTAGTAAGTGAGGTCTAGAAATAAAGTTCTGTAGAAGCATCCGGTTGCTGACTTTCATGTACATGTCAGCCTTATTTATAGCTTCAAATTAAAGCCTGTGCAGCCTGGTGGCCTGTAAGGAGGAGCCCAGGGAAGTGCACGGCAGGGGCATTCCTGGGGGCCCAGATGGAGGACCCTCTGCCCTGCGGTGGTGGGATTTAGGTCTCCGGTTACCTCCTGGCATTCTCCCTGGTGGAGGGGGGGGAAGCTCCAGGCGGCACGAGGCCCCTTGCATGAGTCTCTCATAGGTTCCTCTTGGGAGGAGCGGTGCGGCCTGGGAGGAGGCCGACACAAGTGCGTCACTCCCGGCTTAGCTTTCCTTTTTGGAAGGTGTCAGTTTTTCAAAAACAGGCATTCACAGAGGCGGAGCTTTGGGTTTGCATGAAGCAACAGTCTCCCCTCCCGTCGCCTTGGAGAGCCTCATGCTGGTTGGCATGATGCTTTGGGCTGAGCCCAGGACTCTGCTCATGCTGGAATGCGGGTCTGTGGCATCCGCTGCCATGGGAGTGTCATGTCGTAGACGTCAGATGCATCAGTGGGGACCGGTTCTGGTTGGCAGCCTGGGAACAGAGGCTGCTTCTCTAAGCCTGCAGTAGTCAGAGTGCGTGATGTGTGTGCAGAGGAGGTTTTCATTGTGTTCAAAACAAAATCTAGTGATTTCCATCACGGACCACGATGGGCGGGAGATACCAAAATGTAGACAGCAGGGGCATCTGCGAGCCAGGCTGACCTGACGGGCTTAGTTCCTGAGGAAGATCAGAATGTCAGTGGGTTACTTGTAGTCCGTTTGTGTTTGTCAGAGAGAGGGATTCCAGACACACAAGGTCTGGCCGCATCTCAGCCCATGGGATCCTGTCGAGTGTGTCACTAAAAGGCTTTCGAAATGGGACACAGCTTCCTGTCCTGCTTTGTCACTGAATCGTTATGATTGTAGGCAAATTACTTATCCTCTCAGTGTCCCGTTTTCCTCATCTATAAAATGAAGATATTTCTTTTCAAAATGTATTGAGAACATTAAAAAGAAAATGTTAAAAAGCATAACAGCTTTTTAATAATAATAATAAGCATAAAAGCATAATAACACGATGATATTATTTGTCTCTGTGGAGGGGAATTAATTAAATTCCTCATGGATAAAAGGGAGGCTTTTTACTGTGTACCTTTTTATAACTTGAATTTTGAATTACATAGTTATCTGTTTAAAATGTTGATTTCACTTAATATAAAAATAAAACACATGTCAGGGGTGCCTGGCTGGCATGCAACTCTTGATCTCAGGGTTGTGAGTTCAAGCCCCACGTTGAGTATAGAGATTACTAAAAAAAAAAAATTAAATAAACTCAAAAAATTAAAAATAAAACACGTGTCATAAAAAGGTATTGATAGATTTCTCAGAAAGGTGGTTGTGCCCAACTGAACAGTAAATAAATGTTTATGGTCACATAATAATAATAATAATAAACACAACATTGAAGGCACTCAGCAAATGCTTTTTCCTTCCCTGCGGTGATCCAGCTCTCAAGACTGGGTCCCCACACCCACAGAGCATATGAGGCTATCGTATAGAGAAGTGCCTTCTAAGGCCTTCTCTCTCTTGGGGTGAGACTCTGGTGGCCAGAGGCCTAGAGAATGAACCACCTGCCAAACGAAACCCAGAGAACGGGGGGCCGCCCAGGCGGTGGGAGTGCGGCAGTAGCCATCTATGCAGCCCGGAGCACGAATGCACGGAGGCAGGGGTCCGATGGGCGGGGGGAGGTAGGATCCGCCAGGGCTCTGGCGGTCCTGTTCCGCTCTGTGGGACCTCGGGCTTCCACAGCACAGTATTGCTCCTGTTTTAGAGACGGCTTTCTCCCTTCCTCTCCCTTTTGATTGTCACCGCGGCCTTATGATGGGCGGAGAGGGAATAAGTGACTTCCCTCAGATCGCAGCTGAACCGCCAGCGCAGGAGCGGCTCACGGTCGTCCCAGGTCTCCTGTAAGCCAGGCACTGCACTAAATGTTCCTCATGCATTATTTGATTTTCTTTTCTTGGCACTTTTAGCTCAGTACCAACATCAGCTCCATGTTCCAGATTAGAAGAAAAAAGCTAAACAGGTTAAGTCGTGGCTGGAGCAGTGCCCAGGTCTCTCTGGTCCCGGCACTAATGATGCCGCTCGCTCAGCATAGCGTAGCAGCCTCTCCCTGCTTTGTTGGGGAGAAGAATGCCTCTCCATTATGTTCCGTCTAAAAGGCCTGTGTGGGCTCTGCAGGTTCCTGCTTCAGTCTCTGGAAGATTTGGATACGAGCTTGAGGAAACTGAACTCTCGCCTGTTTGTAGTCCGGGGACAGCCCGCTGACGTGTTCCCAAGGCTATTCAAGGTACGTGTGCCGAGTCCTAGCGAAGATGGTGAGATTGTATCCTCCAGAGCGTCCCCACAGACTACATGAGGTGCTGTTCAAATGGACCCGGTCCCGCGCTCGGACTGCCGCCTCCCGGGAGGCTGGGAGCAGAGCCGATCAGCTTGCCGACAGGATGGAAACTGTGTTAAAGGACAAATTCTATGAAACCACTGTCTTGTTGGAAAGTTCCCAGCTCAGTCCAGACAAGGGATGTGGCAAGTTATTCCACCCCGGATGCCGCTGGCTTCCTTGGATGCTGTCTTGGCTCAAGCCAGCAAGATTTATTAGGGCTCTTCCTTTGCCAGGAGTTTGAGGACAAGTTTTCCTTTTTAGCACAGGGTGTTTCCTCTCTTGCTATGTGCTGCTTATTGGGGGGGAAAAAACCAGCCCTTTTGAGGGAGGGCCCTGCCTCCCCGGGGGCAAATGATTGGTGAAAATCTTCATTTGAGTACCATGTGGGCCTCTGTCTGCTGTGTCAGGTAGCCAGTCCTGTTCCCCTCCGCCCCCAACCCCTCTCTTTATAAAGCACATTTCAAGGTCCAAACAGAAGCAGAAGTGCCCATGGACAGAGGGCTCTGGGACAGTCCATCCTCACGCTCAGCAGGGCAGATTGTTTTCCTGCCCCTTTCCACCCCAGCTCCCTTCCCTGCCCTTCCTGGGAGGAAAGACCAGAGGGAAGGTCTCAGGTCAAGACAAGCAACTTAATAAACACCTCCTCATCCACTTCACCTCCGCGCATCCCACACCCGTGCCCACACAGATCACACGGTGCTGAACATAGCCAGTGCTCACTGAGGGCAGACTGTGAGTCAAGCACCGCTCCAAGTAAGCGTTGTACAAGCATTAATTCACATGGCCGCCCTCAGAGTATGTGCCGCTGGCCCTGTTCTGCGGACGACGGAACAATAACTTCACGGTCATGAGCTGAGAAGTGACGATCTGAGATTTGAGCCCCGCTCTCGGACTCCAGATCTGTGTTCTTGACCACCACACCATCACACACACCTGCCTGTCCTCGCTCTGCCTTGTGTCCCCTGTCTCCCCTCCTCTAGCACCTCACAGACCAACCCAGCAATAGCCCAGAAATTCAGGTCGATCATTCATGCGGTCCTTCGGGATGTAATAGCCTCCCTCCCCCAATGCGCGGGTTTAGTTACTCGCTGTCAGCTGTCATCTGGAAGCAGATGCCCCTCCTTCGGACATAGAGTCAGAAGGTCATTAGTCACCTAACGCTGCATCATTCTGCTCACTCCATCTCCTCATGTAGGCACTTTACCCTTTCACCCCATCACAAAGAGAAGGGTGGGTCCAGTACAACAAGGTACTTGAAGAGAGAGTCCACATCCACATAACTTTTATTATAGTATATTTTATAATTATTCTGTTTTATTATTAGTTACCGTTGTGTTAATGTACTGTGCCTGACTTACAAATTAAACTGTATCATAAGTAAGTACGTGGAGGAAAAACCAGCACTGTAGGCAGGGTTCCGTCCTATCTGCAGCTTCAGGCATCCACTGGCGGTCTTGGAACACACCCCCTTCAGATAAGAGGTGACTACTCCATATTTATTGAGCTTCTACTATGTCCTAGGCACCCTGCTAGGGACTCGGGTAATGATGTATGAGACATCATGGTTTTTTCTCTGAGAGCTCACACTCCACTATGGGAAACAGCCCAGTAATGGGCAACTTCATTGCTATGTGGTCAGTGCTGTGATGGAAAAAGGGCAAGGTGCCGGAAAGTCCTATTGAGAGAGAAGGTCAGGGAAGGCTGCTTGGAGGAGGTGGCATCTAATAATCTCTCAGTACTATCCACCGAGTTACGAGTATTTAGCAGTGTCATCAATATGAATTACCAAGCATAGTAGCTGGCTCAGAGCAAGGGCTCAATAAATGCTTTGTGCTGTTCTCCTAAATGAGGGCTAGTCAGCCCTCTCAGGACCCACACCACAGACAGGGCTGAGTCGGGTCCCTTATGGATAGGACATTTGCCCTGGGGATTTAGAGTTTTAAGAAACCGTGGCCAGCAACTTTGGTTGGAATGTGGATTTCTTCTTGCTAGTCATGTTCTAGGGCTTTCTGTGAGTTATCTGTACAACCTTTTACTGGATCAGCTTTGCCCCAGCATTGCAAGGAAATCTAGAAAATTCTACTAGGAAAAAACTAAAGGCTTGGAAAAGAATTCCCTTCTTTTTTAACATGTGGCCCCTCTGGTCTGATTTCTCTGACCTCTGGACTAAGTATTGCCCCTCCTTCCCCGACTTTCTGAGAGCCAGAGCTAGACAGAGCCTTTTAGCTCTGTTTGCTACTGGCCTCAGAAGTGTTGCTGTGGAAACCATTAGGACACTTCACATAGCACAAGTCTGCCGAGAAAACCGAGCCAGAGGTTTGCGGGGCCCTGACGAGCTCTGGGGAAGGCATGCTGGGCGGAAGGCAGTAGGGATCCAGTCCCCGCTATCTGCACCAGTGAGTCAGTGCCTCTTTCTGGGACGAGGGCCTCCCGTGGGAGCGTTGTATTTATAGCTTCTTGCTGCATTCTCCTACCCCCAGGACGCAGCAAGCGGACGGGCCTGCCCACCTCTCCCTTGATTCCACCAGTCTCGGGCTCCACTGTCACCATGCTATTAGCCTCGCCTCAAGGCCTGCTCTCCTCAACCCTGAACCTCCTCTCCTGAACCTCCGATTGTTGGCTTTCCAGTTCAAACCTTTGTCCCTAGTTTGTTCTGCAGCCTGTCCTGACGGGTTCCCATGTTTATTTCCTCTCAGGAAGGAGCACAGCTCTCAGCTTCATTTTCCTCCCCCGAGGGTGTTTAGCATAACAGACTCTGTCCCCGCAGGAATGGGGGGTGACCCGCTTGACCTTTGAATATGACTCCGAACCTTTTGGGAAAGAACGTGATGCGGCCATCATGAAGATGGCCAAGGAGGCCGGTGTGGAGGTGGTGACGGAAAACTCTCACACTCTCTATGACCTGGACAGGTGAGAAGTGGGGCCGGGTCTCGACTTGCCAGTTATGGGAGTTGGTGGTCCTGGGCCCTTGCTGAACAGAACTCTGGGCGGTTTACCAATAGGGCCACCTGGCACATGAGGTGTGGCATTTTCTAGAATCTGGAAGAGAACGGGCCAGAGTTGGGGCCTGTGGAACAGATGACAAAGAGCTATACCCGATTTGGGTGCAAAGAGGCTCACGGGGGCCAAGGGCTGGAGGCAGGGAGGGTCCCCGTGCAGGATCTTCATAGATCTGCTCCCGCCTGTGTCCTGCTCCTAAGAGGCTGCCCTCTGACCTCAGTAGACCCCACCTGGTGACCTTCCTGAGTCAGCTCTCTTCTCCTGTGCCCAATTTCTGTGTCTACTGTGAGTTCCCCGGGCTCCCCTGGCTATCTGGGTTTCCAGGCCATGTATTTAGACATTGTGCAGGAGGCGGCGCTAGAGATCCCTGCAGGGGGCCGAGAAGGACAGAGTAGCCTCCTTCCCTAGGGACAGGCCCGTGTGCTGTCAGAGTGTCTAGGAGGAAAGCCTCCCCTCCCCTTCCCTGGCAGAGGTGTGACCCTCCTGCTGCTGCTGCTGTTGCTGCCAAGCCAGCAGCCGTGCCTGCTCCCTGCCCCCCTCTCCTGAGCTCGTGGTGGCTGCCAGGAGGCCAGGTCACACATCTCTGCACGTGAGCTGGCTCTCCAGAGCCACGGCTGGGTGTGGAGCTCCTCCTCCTGCCACGTGCCAGAAGAGGGGGGAGGTGACCGCAGGGGCGGCAGCCAACCTTATGTCCCCACCGTGAACTTACCCAGCCAGCCAGGTCTTGCATAAGCTGCTTCTTGGCCAACAGGAAGAGCCCCGGGAATCTGGCTCCAGACCACCCCAATGCTTTCTGTACAAACGGCCTCAGTTTTCCTCAGTCCTCTATCATCTTTATCATCGCTATTTCCCTTGCTCATGAAAAAAACAAAACAAAACCAAAAAAAACCTTTGTAAACTGCCAAACACCCTTGAAATAGTTGTTGCTAGTGACCCCAGCCCCAGTCTCTGATCTTGGAAAGATAGTCTGTTCTCCGCCTCTCTGTTCTAACAAATTGGGACCAAGAAGGAAAGGATTTTTCAACAGAAGAATATGCTTGCAGTTCTTATCAAAGGACTTCCTGAAGGCTCACGCCGGGATAGAGAGGAAGGCTCGTGGGGATTCCCATGGCGTGGACACACAGGCCAATACCAAGACGGCTAGGGGGGATTTTTCTGTGATTAGAGAGATACGGTCAGTCTCTGTCTCTAGGAGGCTCCACGTAGACACCAGGGCACCTGGAATTGAGTCCCAGCTTTGGCCCCGCCTTGCTCCATTACCCGAGGCACCTGCTCCAGCTCTCTGGGCTTCATTTTTCCCCTCGGTAAAATGGAGACGTAGCCTCCCTTGCCCCTTCCCTTCCACTTAGGGGTGGGACCCGTGAGCAGATGAGGAAAGCCACCCTCCAAGCCTTCCAAGTCTGGACTTTTTTCTGGGAGGCCAGGGGCCTGGCGGGAAGGGCCTCGTGTGTGATGGTAGGTGTGCTTTGGGATTCCCAGGATTATCGAGCTGAACGGGCAGAAGCCACCCCTTACCTACAAGCGCTTCCAGGCCATCATCAGCCGCATGGAGCTGCCCAAGAAGCCCGTGGGCTCCGTGACGGGCCAGCAGATGGAGAGCTGCAGGGCCGACATCCAGGAGAACCACGATGAAGCCTATGGCGTGCCCTCCCTGGAGGAGCTGGGTGCGTACTGCCTGCCCCAAGCTTCCTTTTTTTGTAAGATAACTTCCTGGGTTGTTTCTCCTTTGCCAAAGCGATGCATGTTATTACAGATGGTACAGAAGAAACAGTGAAACAAAAGTGGTGACCCCACCACCCAGAGAGAACCGCTGTTGGTTTTGGAGCATGTCTTTCAAGTCTTTTTTCTGTTCTTATTCATATACGAAATCCTACGTGATACTCCTGTTTTTGTACTTTCCTCTTTCAGAAGATATAGGCAGTCTGGTGCTGGCATCAGTGGGCTCCCCAGTACCAAGATGACTAATATTGTTTCCATTGAGAGGGGTCTGTCAGCCCCTCAGGTCACCGACTGCACCCTTTCTCCCCTTCCTCCCTCACCCCCCATTTTATGATCTGAAGAACAAAGTCAGCCTTTCTCACCTGAAAACCACAGCCCCTGCCAGCCAGCCTGGTAGGGCGATCCGTACAGGATGGCTCTCATCTGCCTCAAACCAGGAGTGGCCAGGATAGGGTAGGCAAGGGAAAGGAGAGAAAAACGTCACAGCGGGAGGAGAAGCAGGACGACCTGGCAAATGTTGAAACGTTAGGACGATCCCAGCCCCAGGGGCGCCTGGAACACACGCTTCAGCTCCCGCACGGCTGAGAGAACACGCTGATGTGTTGAGGCTTGTTGAGCCGTCACTGAAATGACCTGACCTCTGTTCCCGTGACCTGTTCCTCTTCTTTCTTGTAGGGTTCCCTACTGAAGGACTTGGCCCAGCGGTTTGGCAAGGAGGAGAGACAGAAGCTCTGGCCCGCCTGGATAAGCATTTGGAACGGAAGGTATGGCCCCGTGCCTGTGACGCAGAACTCGGGATGCAGCACCCAGGCAGCAGGGGACATGACGCTCAGCTTCATGTCCCTCAGTGCCTCTGAGCTCAGAGTGGTTGAAAGTGCAGTATCTTCCGAGGCACCTGGCTGGCTCAGTCAGCGAACCACATGACTTATGATCTCAGGGTTGTGAGTTTGAGTTCCCCATGGGGTCTAGAAGTTACTGCCTGGGTGGCTCGGCCAGTTAAGCATCAGATTCTTGATTTCAGCTCTGGTGCTGAATGCTCAGTGGGGAGCCTGCTTAAGATTCTCTCCCTCTGCCCCTCCCTGGCTTGTGTGCGTGGATGCACTGTCTCTCTCTCTCTCCATAAATTTTTTTAAAAATTTAAAAAATAAAAATCTTTAAAAAAAAATTGAAAAGAAAAAGAAAACTCTTCCTGACAGCAGTAACAGCAGTAGTAGCAGCTACCATTCAGTGAGTGCCTACCTCATGCTGGTCACTGGGCTGAGCATTTCTGAGTTGAGTACCTGCTTGCATTATTTCCTGTTTTCCCTCTGACATTTCTCCAAGGTAGCTGTTAAGCTCTCCATTTCACAGATTCGGAAATTAAGGTTTAGAGAGGATAAGTTAACTTGCCTGAGGTCACACAGTTGGTAAGTAGTAGAGTGAGACCTTGTTCTAGGTGATTCTAAAACTTACACCATATTGCTTTCCTTTCATCTCTGTGCAGGTTCCCGTTACTGGGAGGGTATGTGGTCAGTGAAGTCCAGAAGATTAATTACTTTGTGTGTATGTGTCCCCTCCTCACCTTTTGCTGGGTTCCTTCTAACGCGTTGATTTCCATTTGTTTGGACACAGAGAACAAATTGTCCACCTCCCAGCAAAGTGGGAATTGGTGAGGGGAAGGAAAGAGGTGGAGGCCTCAAAGACACACCTTAATAACGTCACGTGGCTTCCTCGACCCTGGGGCTAGAGGAGCAGAGGAGATTCTCACGACCGTGTCAGCTCCTGGTTTCCTGCCCACCACAGCTATTCCGGAAGCCCGTAGACTGGCTCACACTCTTTGTATTCTCAGATGGGTGGGCATTTGGCCCAGAAGCCAGGTGATAACAATGGAACAAGGAGACTAAGGCAGACCGACATAGGAAACATGCTTCCCAGCCCTGGAAGTGCCTCACCAGCAGTGAAAATGTGCCACCGGCCCCACCTCCCTTGGGCCCGGAGGCCGAGGCCTTGATGGCCCGATCTGAGTGTTCCTATCAGCCAGCCCCGCCAACCCCACCAACAAAGGATAAGACTGATGTCCAAGGGCTGCAGGGAGGACCAGCTGTCTCTGTCTACATCAGGAGCTTTTCCCAAAGGTTCTTGGGCTTGGTGTAGGCACACAGGCTGGGCTCAGCGGGCAGAGTGGTAGAGATCACAAATGGGACAGCAGGGCCGGAATAAGACTGACAAGGGTAGAGAGCTAACATACGGCCTCGTGGATTATCATCACCTTAAAGGCATTTTGTGGAGGGCTGTCCGTTTAGATCACGAAGTCGGGGTCCTTTTCCACATACCCCAGGACCATGTGGTCTGTCATGGGGCCTTGTGTCAGGACCCTTCAACTCAGTGGGGGTCAGAGGGAGCACTGTGTCTACACGTCTGGGAGAAGAGAATGTGCCTGTGAGCAGAGTGTAACCGTGTCTCAGGAGGTTTATTTCAGTCTTTAGTTCTCCAATCTGAGGTGAGCATCTACTTGTGTCAAGATGGCCTAGCTACTAAAAAGAGTGCCCGCTGAGGCAAGCCTGGAGTCTGCTCCCAGAAGAGTAGTCTCTTGTAGATGATAAACATGAAACAAGGAACTACAGAGTACTCTGAGGGTTAGGAAAGGAGCAGTTCAGAGGACTAGGAGACCAAAGAGGAAGAGAGTTTTATTAATCAGTTTGTGCAAGTAGGCTTCTGAAAAGAGAGTGTTTGAACTCATGTAACTGGGAGTCCTAGGTGTAGCCTTCAGGCATAGCTGGATCCAGGTGTCCAAGCAGTACTACCAGGAACACATTCTCCATCTCTGAGCTCTGAGGGGAGCTTTCCTTGAGCAGTGGCAAAGTGTCCACCAGAAGCTTGTTTTCAACCTGCTTAGCACACCAGCGGAAGCAGTGTGCCTCTTTTCTAAAAGTTGTGAGAAAAGTCCCGAGGAGTGTTTTCATATCATTCTGGCTTGGGTCATGTGACAGTCCCTGACTCAGTCACCACAGCTGAGGAAGGGGTACTCTCCCTGCCAAACTTGCATCATGAGTCTCCTTGCAGAGTGAGAAGGTGAGCTCAGCTCCACTTTACCCACTTGGACTGACATTAGGGAAGGCTGGATCACCACAAAAAAATTAGGTGCTGTCACCAAAAGGGAAGACAAAGCGTATGGTCTTTACTGTGGGGTTACCCAAAATGGTAGATGATGGCAAACATCTCTTTGTAAAAGTATCCCTATTTTTATTTTATTTTATTATTTTACTTACGTTTATTTATTTTTGCGAGAGAGAGAGTGCAAGTAGGGGAGGGGCAGAGAGAGAGGGAGACAGACTCTGAAGTACCTCCAGGCTCTGAGCCATCAGCACAGAGCCCGGTGCAGGGCTCAAACTCATGAACCATGAGATCATGACTTGAGCCAAAATCAGATGTTTAACCAACTGAGCCACCCAGGCGCCCCTTAGTATTCCTATTTTTAAATGAAAATGGAATGATAGAACATTTTTGTAACCTTCAATGATGATGCACTGTGCATCAATGATTGCTAACCCCATAATGAGAGACAGTCAGGCATTATGTCCCACTGCAGTCTTGCCAGAGAAATCAGACTTGAGTCCAGTCCCGTGTCTGGTACCAGCCACCAGTTTGCAGCAATTCACCGTGAGTGTGCCATCAGCAAGGTGCAGACTGCAGGAATCAGTGCATGTCAGTGGCCTGGGTTCTTCCACAGAAAACCTTAAAGGGAACGAAAGAAATGACAGGAACTACATAGACTAAAAGAAAGTTAAAGAGCATGTCAAAGTCCCTTAAATGGCCAAGGCTAACCTCTAGTGCCTATGGATGTACATCTGGATGGGAAAAAAACCCAAACACTTAAAAGTGCAAGGAATAACTGAAAAGATAAATCTCTCCTTCCCACATATGCTTTGCAAAAATAGAAAAATGTCAACATTTTTAAATGCAAAGAAGTGATTATTCTGAAAGCTGGGTGAGTGGCCACCTGTGGAGCCAGGAGAGAACGGTGACTGGATGAGCACTGAGATGGGTTTCTGCGCGGCTGGCAGAGCTCTGGTCCTTGAACTTCAGTGATGGTGGCATGAGCATCTGCCTCAGAATGACTCATTCAGCCAACATCTGTGTTACCTCTGTGTTTGTGCCTCACTTAAAATAAAAAGGCTTTCAAAGGGAGGTGGGTAAGGGTATGAGCAGACAACTATGCCTAGTGTTTGTCGGAGGCACCTAGCCAAATACCTGTGGGGCAACCTTCAGGGGAAGCGGCCGTCAGGTTGAGACTTGAAGGAAGACTCAAAGTTACCCGAGGGAAGGTAAGTGGAAAGACGGACAGCACTCCAGGCATAGGGAGCTGCGTGTGCAAAGGCCCGTGAGATGATGGTGCTCACAGAAGAGTGGCAGGAGAAGCGAGGGAGACGGGCTCACCGCACAGTGGGGTGCTTGCCAGCCGCACTTAAGATGAGGACTCTATGCTGAGAGCAACAGGAAGCCCAGTGCACTTTGCTCCCACAGGACAGTGGAGACGGGATTAGAGTGAGACCAGAAAAGACGCAGGGAGGTCAGTTGGGAGGCTGTCAACAGTTGTCGAATCTACATTTTAGCCAGATCCAGGTCGGTAGCAAGAGTAATGGCAAGAAAAAGACAGACTTGAGGGATATTTGAGCAGTAGAATTGACAGGACTTGGCCACAAGGAAGTCAGAGGTGATGGCCAGGCCTTGGCATGGGCACCCAGGTGGGTGACAGTGCATTTCTGATTTAAGGATGCCAGTGGCAGAGTGGTTTGAAGGAAAGAGCTGTTACACTTTGAGGGCCCTGGAGGGCAGTCACGTAGAGATCCTGGCAGGGAGATGGATGCAGTGATCTGGGAATCCAGCTAAGCAGGAGCTAAGCGGTCTGGGCTGGAGCCACCGACACGCTGATCCTCCACAAAGGGGTGGTGTTGGGAGCCACAGGACTGGACGCACTCCCCGGGGACCCAGCACAGAGCCCTGAGATGCCACCATGGAAGGGGTTGGGAGAGGAGGCAGGAGTGTGTGGAGCCCAGAGGCCAACAGAACAGAGGGTTATGGAGACAGGAGCAGGGTGATATGACAGGAAATGCCTGCGGGACTCAGTGGCATGGAAACTGGTGGGAATGGGTGAGGGCTGAAAAGTGAAGATGGATGTGGGGAAATGGGCTGTGAAGAGAGGAAAGTGGACCCAAGGGTAGAGGTCTGCAGGGTTCTTAGAAGTCTTTTTTTTTCCCCCCTTTTGTTTGCAAAGAAGCGAGATGATTTTCCCAATATTCTTGGAGTAGAAACTGGAGAGAAAGATATGGAACATGCAAGAGAAGGAAGAGGGGAGGGCTCCAAAGCCAGGCAGAGAGACCTTAGCCTTAGGCAGTGTCACAGGAGGGGGTAGGTGTAGATACAGGTGAATTTGTAGATTTGGCGGTGGAAAGCCAAGGGCTTTCTCCTGAGGGCTTCCATTTCCTTATAATAAGGAAGGAAAGTCTGCTGAAGGGAAAGTGCGGCGTAGGATGTCTAAAGAGGGTGTAAGGTTGTGAAACTTCTCATCAAGAAGAGAAAGAGGGGGCTAGGAGTGGAGGAAATAGTTATGAGACGTAGATGGGATCTGGAGTCAGAAGCTATGTGCCCCCCAGCCCTGTCTCTTACCATCTCTGTAACCCCAGGAGAGTCACGTAACCCTTTGAGCTGAGAAATGCTGCCTCAGTGGATGGTTTGGATCAAATGGGAGAACACGTGTAACCGCGAGCTGTGAAGTCAGGCTCTCTGCTGGTGCCTCAGGTTTTTTTCTCTCACATCCAGGCCTTTCCTTTCTTCGCCTTCTCTTCCCACTGCAGGCCTGGGTTGCCAACTATGAGAGACCGCGAATGAATGCCAACTCCCTGCTGGCCAGCCCCACGGGCCTCAGCCCCTACCTGCGCTTTGGCTGCCTCTCGTGCCGCCTCTTCTACTACCGCCTGTGGGACCTGTACAAAAAGGTGAGGGGCAGGGAGGGCGGCGCACCCAGCCCCCAGTCACAGCCAAGCAGACCAGGGCTTCCGGGCTAGTCACACACCCGAAAAGGGGGCCCTTCTCTCTGACTCTGGGGATGGAGACTGGGTTGTGGATCCTGGAGGTGCTTGAGTTTGTATACATACAGTCCAGAGAAGGTCAGGAAGAGTCAGGTCGCAGAGCCCAGCGCAACCCAGACTGCTGATCTAAATAAAATGAGTGTTATCAAGTAGAACAGGTCAGGCAGAACAGGGTGTGACCCTTGAGGTGGCAGATCTGCTGAGGGCAGGTAGACTGGGACAGGCACTCAGGCTGGGAGGCAGGGAGGACAAGGCTGCAGCCAGTCCCAAGCTGAAGAGCACAGCCGCGCTTTTGTGGGGCTGTGTCCAGAGCATTGGGGGGGGGGGGGGTTGGGGGGGTGTCTACGGGCAGCTGTTGCCTACCAGTAATGCGGAAATGACCTGGAGGGCTGGGCCGTGTGGACAGTAGACACGTGACCCTGTGGCCATGCACCCCATCCCCAGACGGAAGGAGGGCAATACGTCCAATTCTCTGCGTTCATCAGGCCATCCTTCTGTCTGTGGTTTCACACTGCTTCCCTGTCCTTGCCAGTCGCTGGAGTTTGAGACATAGCGGGCGCTTTGCCAGTTTGGAATCTTGTGATTTCACAAAAGTCATTATCTGCTTGGAAGTCTGATCTTTTAATCCCCTCATAGCCCCAGATCCAGACCACTGTGTATAACTTATTAAACCAACACCTAGACGGAGCACTTTTTATGTGTGCTGATGAGTCTAGAAAGTGGAGCCAAACAGGGAGCCCTGAGGATAAGGATCAGGGCCCAGGCCTGGGGAGTTTGGTTCCCGGTGGAAGCCCCTGCGCACTGCCTGACTCTGCAGCCGTTCTCACCGCGCAGAGCAGCGGCACAGCTGGGTCTGGGCCTTCAGCCTGCGGGCATGCTGGACCGCTGCTGGGGCATGGTCCCTGCACGCGTCTAGGGCGTTTGGAGCCACCACACTCATGGCAGCTCCAGATTCCCTCGTGGGGGAGGCCTGAGCGACGTGGTGCCGAGAGCTGGGCGGGTGTTTGCATCCATGCGCTGCCCCCACCCCAGGTGAAGCGGAACAGCACGCCCCCGCTCTCCCTGTTTGGGCAACTCCTGTGGCGAGAGTTCTTCTACACGGCAGCCACCAACAACCCCAGGTTTGACCGCATGGAGGGGAACCCCATCTGCATCCAGATCCCCTGGGACCGCAACCCCGAGGCCCTGGCCAAGTGGGCCGAGGGCAAGACGGGCTTCCCTTGGATTGACGCCATCATGACCCAGCTGAGGCAGGAGGGCTGGATCCACCATCTGGCTCGGCACGCCGTGGCCTGCTTCCTCACCCGCGGGGACCTGTGGGTCAGCTGGGAGAGCGGGGTCCGGGTGAGTGCTCTCAGGGGAAGCTGACCTGGACCTTCTTGTCGGGCGCAGCAAGGGCAGCCCTCTCTGGCCCGGGGCCTGGGATAGGATCCCCTCCAAATCCTCCCAGCTTTGCCCTCAGCAAAGGGCTTTGGCTCACCTCCATGGGGAGATGTGTAGTAACTTGGGGAGAGCCATGGCAGGAGGTCCCCAAGGAGGCTGATTGCCCCGCCCCCCATCTAGGTATTTGACGAGCTGCTCCTGGATGCGGACTTCAGCGTGAACGCGGGCAGCTGGATGTGGCTGTCCTGCAGTGCTTTCTTCCAGCAGTTCTTTCACTGCTACTGCCCTGTGGGCTTTGGCCGCCGCACGGACCCCAGTGGAGACTACATCAGGTGAGCGTGCGGTCCAGGCTCTCTGGCTTCTGGCTGCTGCAGCCTGCCCCTGGGATGAGACACACTTGGGAGAGCCATGTGCTTCACCGGTCGTCCGACGTATGTGTTTCAGGCGGTACCTGCCCATATTGAAAGGATTCCCCTCTCGGTATATCTATGAGCCCTGGAATGCCCCAGAGTCCATTCAGAAGGCAGCCAAATGCATCATAGGTGTGGACTACCCCCGGCCCATCGTCAACCATGCTGAGACCAGCCGGCTCAACATCGAGCGAATGAAGCAGATTTATCAGCAGCTCTCTCGCTACCGCGGACTCTGTAAGGGGCCACTACTCCCACCCCATCCGCTAGCTCACTGGGGGCAGGACAGCACGTGCGGGCTCAGAAGGGATTTCCAGATCTTTGCAAAGGGAGACCGGGTGCTCTCTTCTGAACTGTTAAGTCGACCTGACCTCCCAGGGCACAGGGCCTCTCTCGTTGTGGCCAGTGGGAAGAGTGGGAGCCTTGGTGCCTTGGCCCAGCACCCCCTCTCCCGCCACCTCATCTTGTTTTTGACTGTCCTGAGGCCCCCTGGAGCCCTGCGAGATCGCATTCTGACTGCTCTCCTGCCTCTCGCCCAGGTCTGCTGGCTTCTGTCCCGTCCTGTGTGGAGGACCTCAGCAACCCGGTGGCAGAGCCCAGCTCGAGCCAGACGGGGAGCACGAGCAGCGCAGGTGAGTAGCAGCCAGCCTCCTGTGGCCTGTGTCCCCCCGGAGGACACTGCAGAGCTACCGCCACTTCAGTCATTGAGGACAGAGGCTGAAATGAATCTGTGCCCCTTATAGAGAGCTTGTTTCCCTCCTGGCAGAGACATAGAGTAAAGGAACCATGTAAGATCATTCAGATGACAAGTGCTTTTGGAGAAAATAGAATTGAATGGCCTGGTAAGAGAGGGGCTGGGGACGGGGGTTCCTTCAGGCTCTTTAGACAGAATTAGTCAGGGAACCCCTTTCTGAGCAAGACCCTGGTAACAAGCAGAACCAGGCTTTCCAACACCTGGGGGAAGAATATTCCAGGCTGAGGGAATAGCAGGGAAAGACCCAGAGATAACGAGCTTAGCTCACTCAAGGCACAGAGGAAGGGAAGCTTGTGCTGCCGGCCTACCCCGAGGCGGGGGCTAGAATGAGATGGGGACCAGGTGTGGCAGGAGTGGTGTCACATTGCCCACCCTCCCCAGGAGGAGTAGCATTCGGTCATCAGCACACTGAGGAGGCACTGATGGTGGTCAACAGGGAGAAGGAGGTGACCTGATCTATGTTTTCAGAAGCTCCCTCTGCCTGCTGTGTGGAGGGGACAGCGTGGGCAGGCCCAAGGACAGGGAGACTAGAAAGGGGGCGACTGTGATGGCCCAGGCAGGAGGTGGCAGCACAGTCCAGTAGTGGCAGGAAAGAGAGGTCAGTCAGTCTTGCCAAATTCTTCCCCTCCTCCTTCCAGCTCTGGGGTAACTGTCTGTAAGAGGAGACCAGCAAGAACAAAGTTAGAAGTTTGGGGGTTTCTAGTTTGCCCAGCTGGGCTGGCTCCGCAGATGAGGGCACTGCTCATTCCTGCTTCGGGAGGCTGGCCCGGCGTCTCGGAGGGCATGCCTGACCTTCAGAGCAAGGGCAGCAGACAGGCCGGATCAGTCTCTGGCCTGAAGCCCGTGAGGTTTGGGGCCCACAAACTGGCCCTGCTGCCAGCAGGCCTGGCCATGCTCTCCTTAGACATTTCCAGGCGAGGTCACTGCTGAGAGCAAGGCCGAGGCGCAGGCCTGAGGAGCAACATGTTGGCATGGCTTTGACGCAGGTTTCCTGCCCCTTAAAGAGCTGCCATTGCATGGTTTTGGGTCATCTCGGCTTCACACACGGTCTTTGTGACGCGTTGACCCGTTTCTCTGCAGGCCCGAGACCACTGGCCATTGGCCCCGCGTCCCCTAAACGCAAGCTGGAAGCGGCTGAGGAGCCCCCAGGTGAAGAGCTGAGCAAACGGGCGAGGGTGGCAGCGGTGCCCAGCCCAGAGCTGCCGAGCAGGGGCGTCTGAGAGTGAGTGACCGCTTAGTCTCCGCTTCGGGAAGAAGGGGGTGGGGCGTGGGGGTCTGGAAGCCTGCTGCCCTCCAGCCGGAGGTTAGAACCCAGCGAGCCACGTTAACACCTGGGGGGGATTGCATGATTCATTTTAGGATTTCAGCTCTAAATTTCTACCCTTCTGACCTCTGTACCTTTTACATTTAAAAAGAAATTTAGAAGTAAAGCCTTTTTCTTTCTTTACCAGCTAAAGAAGAACAATTTTTTTTCCTCTTTCTACCTATCAAACTGAGTCGAATCTCACAAAAAGAAAGCAGAGACCTGGAGATGCAGCTGTAGGAGAAGTGGCCCCACGGCAGGGTCTGAGGATGCTCCCGGACCTTCTGCCCCCCCGCCCCCGCCGCCCCAACCCCGACAGGCTGTGTTCCATAGGCAGGCCAGCGGAGGGCAGCACTGACCTTGAGAAGACAGGCAGATGGCTGTGCCCTGCTCTCTAGGCCCAGCCCCGCCTGAGGACTGGGAGAGCCTGGCTGCCCTTGGTCTCTGCCTCTTGAGGCCACTCCTCTGTTCTCACCTTCCTCCTGGCCTTGGTTCTGCACTTCCACACTTGGCTTTCTTGGAAGCCCCCTGCATATCATTAAAAAAATAAATATTGGCTCCCTCCCCAGAGCAGGAAGGACTTGTATGCCTTTCTTGGGGAAACATAAATCACTCTTCTCTCTGAGTCATCACCCAGGCCGTTCTCTACGTGCCCTCCCTGCGTCATTAGATTGGAAAGGGTGTTTTTTTTCGATGGAGCCAATGGATTCTTTTTTCCAAACCCTTCCATTTCAGGGCCAGGTGGGGCCATCTGATCGGAGCCACCAGGGTTGAGTGCTGGGTCAGACAGCGATTGTCTGATGCTTGTGCCCTTTACCCTCCAAGCTCCTTTATCATAGACGTCGCAGGTAGATTCATGCTGGCTTGTTCTGGAAGCTCCGTCTGCCTTAGCTCCTACTCTCTTAGTTAGCTCTTAGCTCTTTGATCCGAAGCAAAGTTCATTCTGCCTTACGAATCTTGACCTTGCCAGGCCGTCACTCCCAACTCTCAGGTGAGAAGATAAAAGAACAGAGAGGTTAAATGTCTGGGTCAAGGTTGCTCAGCAAGCGAATGGCATCCCAATTCAGCATGAAATTATTGCCAGCAGGTATGTGAGGTTGGGGAGTATATGCAGATGAGATGTGTTAGGTGCCCATCCACAAGCATTTAGTGTTCTGCCTAGAAAAAGGAGACATAACTTCTAATTCCTAGACAGAAGATTTTTCATACAAAGCAAGAAAGAAGAGGAGTAGCAGAGGCCTCTGTGCTCATTCATAGTAAACACACGCCGAGTGCACAGCGTGCCGTAGGTGGTCGTCAGCATACTGGGGACGTGCTGAACGAGACCAGCAAAGGCCCCGCTCTTGGGTGCATCTTGGTGGGAGACAAACAGTAAACAAACAGATGTAGTCAAGAGGCTCGAAGTGGTATGAAGAAGAAAATAAAGTTGGTAGGAAGATAGTAAAGGCTGGCCCACGGTAGGGGGTGGCAATTGTAATATTGGAGGGGAAAAAAAGGCAGGGATGCCTCTCTTCCTTTTCATCAAGAAAATAAAAGCTTTCCCAGAATGCTTCTCTCCCAGCTTTTCACGTCGGTCTCATGAGCCCATACTGAGTCACCAGGCCACCTCCAGTGTGAGAAGTAGGGATCCAGGTTGTCAGGATTGGTTTAGACCTTTGGTTTTCCGGCTCCAGTGAGCAATAGGATTCCCCTGGAGGGTTTGTGAAACCACAGCTCCCTGGGCCCCACCCCCCAGAGCTTCTGATCCCGTAGGTGGGGGGGGGCGGGATTTGCATTTCTACCAAGTTCCCAGCAGCTGATGGTGCTGCTGTTCTGGGACTGTGCTTTGAGAATCACTGGCTTAGACCAATCATGACCCGTTGGCATGCCAGGCCTGTGACCCACTGAACCAAACCTAGGTTTTGGTAGCTAGCAAGTGTGGACCCTGGCGGACAAGTGCCGGTGCCTAGGAGATGTGCAAGGCAGTCAGCCCAATGCCTGGGTCATACGTATCCAGTAACTGGTAGATGCTATTATAGATACGGTTATTGTTCTGAAAGAACATAAAGCTACTGTGGGTTGGATCCTGAAAGGTCTTAAATGTCAGGCAGGTGAGCCCTTGGTCTACTGGGGACACTAAGGAGCTCTTGGGAACGGGAGAGTGAACTGATCAAACAGGCGTTCTTGGAAGGCGTCGGGCTGGGGCCTGCAGGGGAGATGGCGGCAGTGGGGGAGCCCGCGGAGAGGCGACAGCAGTGACTCCCAGTGAAAACATTACGAGGGTGCAGAGGTCAGCCAGTCTCTGGCCTTACCACCCAGGAGATTATCCTTCAGCCTATTGGGATCTTAAGGACTGATTCTCGAGGTTTACTATGCCCTTAATCATGGCTAATTGCTTGGAAGTGGGGGGGCCAGGAGGTCAGAGGACAAGACAGACTGGGGAAGAACGCACGCGTTCTTTGGAGGCCCTGAGAGAGGAGAGTCGGCTTGTGTTTCGCTGCGTGCCGGTGGCAGTGCCTGGCCCTCAAGACGTTCAGCATCCGTATATGTAAAACAGTGATCACAGCATCTTGTCACCTGCCAATCGAGCACACACGTCAGGGAAAGAAAATGAAAACCCGTGTGTGCAAAGCCTTTGGACAAGGTCAAATGCACCATGGAGATGAAATCCCATTACCATCTCGTACGTGCTACTCAGGGTGTCTTGAATTGTGTTGTTACCTTAGCCAGAGGCAGCCCTCCGGGTTAAGTGGACACAGAGCTGTGGCCACATGGCCCAAGTTGACACAGTACATTGAGAAGCAGGAGACTTAGCCTTCTCTCCTCTTCTCTTGGTCAGTTTTAGTTGTGTGACTTGGTGCAGGAGACTATCTGTAAGGTGTGACTAATCATTCTTTACCAGCCTGAAGGCTCCATCCTCAATCTTTTGAGGTCCCACTTAGCTCTGAGCTCTGTGGTTTTGTGATTCCGTTATTTCTAGGGCCGCAGACCTGTAGCAGTTCACAGAGCAGACAACAATTTACAGTGTAAAACATGCCTTGCTATCAGTAGGTTTCATGCTCACCTAAAACCCACACCAGTGTCTGTTCTGCATTTGGTTTTATTGTACAATGTTCACTAAACTGAAAAATAAGCCAGTCCCCAAATAGCTGTCATTTCAGAGGCTTCCCTATAATCCCCAAAGCTGCTGACTGCTCAGGATTCCATTAACCTCGAATTGTGTACAGGCTTTTCTTATTGGTCCAATTGTTTTGTCGTGGGGGAGCAGCACACGTGATCCCATCGGCTGGTACACAGTGATCTGTTGAGAGCCGCCCCACTGAATTCAGAAGTCTCCTGGCCAAGGGTCACCTCTTCCCCTCCCCTGCCCACGGGTCACCAAGCTTGCTTAGCCCTGGGGCTTCGCTGCAAAAAACCTGACCTCTGGACTCTCCTCCTTGTCGCTTTGGCACTTCTTTAGTTGTGTGTCCCTCCTTATGTGAAACAACCTATGTGAAAGGCAGTGGGTGATCTGAAATGCTCCGCAGCGGACGTGGAGACAGTGTGGTGCCCAGGCCTCGCGCTCAGACCGGGGCCTGCGTTGCCATCCCCTCGCTCTCTGCCCGGAAGCCTTCGCCCGAGTTGCCTCGCCTCTCCACTTCTCATTTCCTGACCTGGAAATGAGAGGTTGGGACCCAGTGTCCCTTTGCACTTTCCCAACCAAGTAGCCGCTGACTGGTTGACACCCCTCCCCTTGGCTGTGGGGTTTGTATGGTGCAGAAAGGGAAGGGGTGACACTGAGGTGAGGGATGGGACTGAGCTGAGAGCCCAGCTTTGTAGCCCGTCTCAGCCCATCCCAGCCCGCTGTGCCTCTGGGCTTCCTTCTTCCTAACTTGGGAGCTGGTGGCAAATCCTCTGCCCCTTTCAAGCTCCTGGGCACTGAGACCTGGCTGCAGGCTCCAGAGTTTGTGCCAACCTTGAGCTGCTGTGGCATCCTCTGCCCACGTAAGCTCCTGCGTGCATATCCTCCACATGCCCCTGCTGGGCTGGGGTCAGGGCAAGGAAGGGGAGACTTCACAGACTTGGGTTTCTTGTTAGCATCCGGTTCACAGGGAGCCTGGGGGTAATTCGGACACTGGGTGCACCGAGGGAGGCAGTCATTAACTTACTTTTTGTGTTCAGCTGCTGCTTCTGTGTTTCTTATATTTAGTGACAGGTTGAAAGAGTCAGATAATTGAGAGATTGATTTTTCAGCACACGTTTTATGAGTTGATTTTTTCCCGGGGTGCCTCCTCCCAGCTCTTCCCTTTCTTTTAATGCCGCTGTCATCATTTTCCTGCGGGGCCTCCTTTGATTTCCCCAGCCCACTTTTTTCTGCAGACCTATGCCCTGGCTTGGGAACAAGAGCTCAGGAACTACCTTGTCATCTGCCATCTCCCTTCCTGAGCCCGCCCCATGGCGAAATCGTGCCCAAGTCAGCGTTGGTCCCAAGTGTTAGCATTACAGCCACCTGACTGCTTATATTCTAAGTTTAAGCATTGGTTCTTTTTGTTGTGGCTTTTCTTTAGAAAACATTTAATTGTAATGCAGAACACTTGAGCTGACAGGTAGCATTGCTCGGACTTCAGACGTGCAGGCCACACGGCCCGCCTCAGGCTGTTGTGGGGGACTGGCATACCCACTCATTACCAAGGCACAGCGGATGGAAACAGGAGATGCTGCACGTTAAATAACATACCCTCTTGCTTATTGTACTTTAAAGTATGTGAGATTTATTATAAGCCTAATTCTAAGTCCGTGAATGCCATCAACAGATTGTATGATGGGTCATTATCACTGTGGGGTGTAAAGCAATCATTAAGAAGGTTGACAGGCAAAGCATATTAGAAAATAATCTTATCAAGTTGATTAAAGATACTTGAAAAGTCACATTAATTCCAAAATAATGTTTTCTATACATGTGGTGACATGGGAAGTCTTAGCAGCTAAAAAAAAAAAGAGAGAGAGAGAGAAAGGATTTTGATACTTTGCAATGAAGGGACAGTTTAAGGATTTGACTTAAACCTGTCACTGAAAAGGGCATTTTTTAAAAAGTTTTATTTATTTTAAGAGAGAGAGTACAAGCATGGGAGGGGCAGAGAGAGGGGGGAAGAGAGAATCCCAAGCAGCGCTGGGCTTGAACTCATAAACTGTGAAATCATGACCTGAGCTGAAATCTAGAGTCAGACACTTAACTGACTGAGCCAGCCAGGCACCCAAAAAGGGCTGCTTTTTTTTTTTTTTTTTTTTAAGCTGAAAGCAAGTCAATGCTGTTAGCAAGTACATGGGCCCATTCATTATTCGGGTGATCTCAGGATCCCACTCTTCCAGAAAGGCCCGATAGACCCCGGACAACCACTATGGTGTGCCATTGCCCATTGAAGACAGTGCATGTCTCCTCCCTGTGGGGTCAAGATGGAGAGGGAGCCTGGAAATCCTTAGTCCCAATATCCTCTGAGCCTCTCACTCATCTTCTGTCGCTAAGCCCTAGCTCTATGAGCAACACCGATAAGTACTTAGAGACAAGTTCGCCAGGAGCTAGGAAGACCACTGGTTACAACTAAGCAATCTGCTTACACAGTTAGGCTGCCAGGTGTTCGATCAGAGACTCTGGAAAAGAGGAGGATTTCTCTCTCTCCAGTTACACAGATTCCATTGCTATAACTCTAGATCAGTCCTGTCAGATACACAATGCATGCCACACATATAAGTTTAAATTTCTAGTAACCACGTTAAAGAGTAAAAAGACATGTTAGTTTATTAATATATTTTTTCTGACCGTACGTAAGCATTGGTTCTTAAACCCTTTATGGATTACCCATGCACTGCAGAGTCTGATAAAGGATGAGTCCTTCGCAGAAAGGTGTAGCTATTCATGCACACAGAAGAATGTGCCCAGCACGTCAGGGTCCTCATGGACTGCCCCGTAAGCCTGTCCTTGAACTACTAAAGAGGCCAAGAACCCCAGAGTAAGAGCCCGTGTTCTAAGGACTCCTCCTGCACTCTTTATCCTCCCCCATCCCCAAGGGTGGAGAAAACAAGATAAAAAGAGGTATTGGATAAGAGGATCTGTTGTGGTACACTCTCCACTCCATCCAGGAAAAGTCCTGAATTTTTCACTTCCAGAAGAAAAGTCATCTCTGACTTCACAGGGGCCACAGAGAGACTTGTGTGTAAAATATATGTCACAGTGTGTTTCTATCAACATATATTACTGTAGAAATGAACATATTTATTGAGAAGAAAAATGTGGCTAGGTTATTTTGGTGCAAGCTTAAAGGAAAAAATTATTGAAAATAATATATATTTTAAGGAATGGGTCACTCAGGATGCCTGGGTGGCCCAGTCAGTTAGGTGTCTGACCCTTTTGGCTCAGGTCATGATCACACGGATCGTGAGCCCTCCATCCGGCTCCTGCGCTGACAGTGCAGAGCCTGCCTGGGATTCTCTCTTCGTCTCTCTCTGCCCCTGCCCTGCTTACACCCATGCTCGTGCACATGCTCGCGCTTCCTCTCTCTCTCTCTCAAAAATAGGTGAACTTTTTAAAAAAAAAAAGAGTGAGGCATTCAGTACTGCCTCACTCAGTTACCCACTCGTGTACTTGCTCTTTATGTTGTCCAGCTTCCGGGTAACTTCTCGGCATCTGGATAAGGTTTTCAGATTCAGCATTTGTCTTAAAAGGGTTGCATATGTCCGAAGACGGATTTTGATTCTTTGGCGCTAGCATCTTGGACTCCTCAGAGCATTTTCCCTCTTCTGTTAAATTCCATTGCTTGGAGGCATGGTAATCTTCATGCCGCCATGTTGAATGTCTCATATTCTCTAAAAGTCCTGGGGCACCTGGGTGGCTCAGTCGGGTAAGTCTCCGACTTCAGCTCAGGTCATGATCTCACATTCGTGGGTTCGAGCCCTGTATAAGGCTCTGTGCTGACAGCTCAGAGCCTGGAGCCTGCTTCCAATTCTGTGTCTCCCTCTCTGCCCCTCCGCGTTCATGCTCTGAATCTCTCTGTCTCAAAAATAAATAAAACATTTAAAAAAATTTTTTTAAAGTCTTGATGGGCAATACGATAGCATAAAGGTTACTTAATGGTAAAAGTACAGGTGTTGGCCTCAGACCTGGGTTTCCTGGTTTGGCTCTGCCACTTTTGATGCTGTCGTCCTAGGCAACTTGTCCTCTCTACCTTCTGTTTTCTCATTCGTAAAAATGGAGGCCGTATCTTCAGGATTAACAGGATCGTGGGGAGCCTGGGTGGCTCAGTCGGTTGAGTGCCCGGCTTGGCTCTGAGAGCACAGAGCCCAGTGTGGGACTTGAACGAGGAACCGTGGGATCATGACCTGAGCCAAAGTGGGACGCTCAACCCACAGAGCCACCCAGGCGCCCCTAAACTGTACACACTATTAGTGGAACCCTGCAGGCCTCTGTGCCTCTCCAGTGCCCTAGACCCATTTAGACAGGCAGCCCAGCATTAAGACGGGCTCACCGTGTCCTCTGTTATCAGGCAGGAGTCCATTTCTTCTCTCTGCCCCAGATTCAGGATGTCATAAATATTTAAAATGACTCTTCCTTGTGTCTCCCCCCGCCCCCCATCTCCTAGCACATTGCCAGGTTCTTCTATCTGTATGTGGACATTTGTTGGCCAGCTGGTTCTAAACTCAGTCTTTGCCTTCGTCTTCAAATTACTGGTCCCGGCTGGCTTCTCTTCCAGCCGTATTTTTTCTGAATATCTCTGGCAGCAGCCACTGTGCCTTGATATGAAAACTGCCTTTGTCCTCTCGGAGCAAGTGCCATCCAAGGCCTTGAGTGAGTCTCACAGGGCCTTCTCCCCCTATCCTGCCCTGAGCCAAGGAGGCCCAGAGGGTCTGCCGGGGAGAGCTTGTCCTGTGTGTGTCGCTGCCTCAGAGGGACAGCGTGCGGGCACCCGGTGGCATCCCAGCAACAGCCTTGTCCCCAGGCCTGTGCAGTTCACTCCAGGCTCTTCTCAGTCCCCAGTCTGAGTGTCCCCTGAGAAGCAGACAGAGGAGTTTGTGTCTCTGGGCAACTAAGCAGCCTCCTGAACGCTCCGTTTTGCACTTGTTTTTGTCTTTCAGCTGCAGCGCTGGGGCTCCGCGAGCGAAGCCTGGGCGCCCGAGCGGCCACCGCGGCAGCCGAGTGCAGCCCGCAGAAAAGCTGATCACGACAGAGACGGAGCGAACGAGTGTGCATGTGTGTACGCGTGCGTGGAGGAAGGAGTGGTGTGCCTGCTTGCGTGTGCATGCGTCTGTTTACACTCTTGTGACTCTGAACGCCGCCGGGGCTGGAGGAATACCTGTGGCAGCTTCACCTCAGCCTCCAGACACCCGGCTAGAGGTCACGGCCGTGACTTTCTGCCAAGCCTGTCCCTGTGAGCCAGCTGCTCGTCTGAATAGAAGAGTAGTAGGAACCTAGCTGGGATTCTGGCCTCTGCCTCCCCTCCCCACCCCGACCCTCAGCCTTCCCTCCCTCCCTCGTCACATCAGACTGAGGAGCAGGAAGGCAACATCGCTGGCTCTTGTGCAGAGCAGGGCCCTGCTGAGTTCCTGCTCTATGACCCTGGAGGCTGGGCAGGCTGAAGGGGACAGCTGCTGTCCAGACACAGTCACCTGGCCTGGCCTCTTCCTTATTTTAAGATCTCCTGCCACCGGCTCCTCCAGACGCCTCCCTGGGCATCTGGAACTGAGCGTGAGGCCGTGAACAGATCTGAGAAGTTGACGTCATCAGGGGGAGGTACAACCGGACACCTGACTGGTGTCCGTACACACCAGAGACAGTCGCCTAAACAGTGCGGCTGCCATTCTGGGGCTGAAAACCTGAGGTTAGGAATGGAATCCCAGCTTCTACGCCTCCTTCCTCCAAAGCTGAGAGCCTGAGCGCTGACTGTGGAGTCACGCCTCCACCCGGAGGAAGCCGGGTTCCTGGTGGTGGAAGGTCCCGGCGCCCCTGGCTGTACCCCAGTGCTGCCACTGAGGTCAGCTGACAGCCAGGAAAGCCGTCTGTCCTGCAGCCCTCGGGCTGTGCGCCCCGCCTGGGGCTGCTCAGCGACCAAGCTGCCGTGCCAGCTTTCCCAGTAGCTGGATGCCAAGGACCCGGGCAGGTGGACTCAGGTGGCAACTGCCAGGGACAGCTGGGAAATGTCTAGGTAGAGACCCCACCCGGCACACCAACCCATCCAGAAGCAGCAAGTGGGAGGTTTGACCCAGAGAAGCCAAGGCCTTGCATTCCAGACTGGCCTGGCCTCCCACCCCAGCCCTCCCACTGCTGAAGGCCTCTGTTGAGAAAGACACAATGAAAGGGACTGTGTGGTCAGCTAGAGCAAGTCTTCCTTCCACCCTGTGGCCTGCACTTGAGCCACAAAGTGTGTGTGTGTGCGCGTGTGAGAGTGCGCGCGCGTGTGTGTGTGTGTGTGTGTGTGTGTGTACAGGTGTGTGCATAACGAAGAGGCTAATTCCTCTGTGGATTTGTGTCCTCACTTGTAACATTAAGCTGGCCTCTGGGCCTTTTCCTCTCTACCTCCCCTGTGACCTTGCCTAGCCTCATAGCTGTTAACCCCCTTGGCCCTAGCCCCTCCCTCACTGTCCTCTGTCCTCAGACCAGAACCCTGGGGTCAGGCCTCTGTCTCCTACAGCTGTCCGGCATATTGACAGGCTTCTTCCTGAGATGTCCTCAGGTTTTCTCAGCCAGAGAGCTGCCTTTAAAGTCCAACTGTTGTATGTATGTCACCCTCACCACAAATGTCCCATAATCCTGTGGGGGAAGCAAGGCACAGGTGATGATGTATGTTCACAGCACTGGGCTCGGGTCTTCTGTGTTCCCAGCCTCAACTAGGAGGAAAGAGAAGTAGGGGCTGTTGCCAGAAGGGGAGCTGGAAGAAGCCTGGGAAGGCTGTTCTGAGAACTTGCGAAGGCTGGAGTCAGTATTTATTTAGCCGCACATCAGGATGATTCCCTTCTCCTGCCTGGTAGATGATGGCTGTCTGCCCTGAGGTACGCGTCGGCAGGACCTCTTCCCCTACTTCACCATCCCTGACAAGCTGGCCCCTTCCCAGCGGAATAGAGAGGTCCACTCCTGGAGCTGGGAGGGTCAGGGTGAGGAGAGGGTGCATCTGGTGGCCCCGAGCTCCATGATGGCTTCCTGCCTTCCCTCTTGGGGCCTGGGTGTTCTCCGGGCTGCCACAGCATATCGCCCCAAATCCTGATCCAAGGGCCAGCGTGGGGAAGAGATGGTCGCAGGCAAAATGCACTTTATACAGAGATTTTCTTCTTACTGAGAAGGTGTGTTTCTCCCACATTTTGTGAATATTCACTTGTTTCATAAATGTCTGATACTGTCTGAGCAAAGGCGTGTTGTTGTCAATCTTGTGGGAGGTCTGGTGACCAGGAATCAGTGAGGCTGAGGCTGAATGGAGCCTTGTGCCAGGCCATCTTGGTTGTACTGGAACCAGGAGCTTCTCACCCCGCCTGAGACTCGGCAAGAGGGAGAGGGACGGTGGAGATAGAGGCAGTGGGAGGCCCCTAGGGGAGACACCAGACAGACCCGCGGCAGTTTCACAGCTTGGCCCGAGTTGGGGGCTCAGTCACCTGGAAGGGTACAGAGCACTCCAGGCCCAGGATGCTACCCTGCAGTGACTCGGCCTCTTGGCCCACCCAGCCACCCAGGGCTGAGGCTCAGTCAGTCCATGTCCTCAGTCACTTGACTCAGCCACTCAAGCACTGTGTGGTGTGGACGGGATGCAAGCAGCAAGCACTCTGACTCCAGCTAGGTGGTCAGTACCTGCCCACGGTCACGCCCAGGGCCTGGACGCTGGCTTTTGCCTCATGCCATCTGGCCAGAGAGTGGCCCCTGTCTCCAGCATATGTGGGCTTTCCTATGATGATTTCTAGGCTTGGGTCACTGGAAGAGTTTTGTTAGCCCACACCACACACCCGCTTCTTGTGGGCAGGGGCTCAGGCAGGGCCCGAGAATACACAAGCTGTCCTGCACAGGGTGAGAAAGGGGCAAAGGGCAGCTGCTTGGCCCTGGGTCTCATCTCATTCTTAACTCTGCTTTGAAACTCCTTCCCACCAAGACCTGGACCTGTCCTTCCCTCTCTCCCGTCTCCTGGCTTCTCTCTTATGTGTTTTTGGCTTGGCCTCAGGAGCTAAGATACCTTCATTCTTGAGCAAAAGATTCTGGAAAAGGGAGTTGTCTTACACATGCACCCTCCTGACCTGAGGATGCTCTAAGCTGAGGCAAGCACACACTCTGAAGCAACAATTATCAGCCACTGTGGCATGACTGCTTTCCTGGGAGCAGGAGCCAGGCACCTGAGCAGCAGGTGGTTGCTGTTTGGTCCTAGTGAAAGGAGGCTGAGCTAAGATAGCAGTAAAGGTCAAGTGGCCACTCCTCTGGGCCGAGAGGCAGGGAAGAAGACCTTTGGCCCTAGGTAACAGGATGTTCTCGGTGCTGGAGGGGGAGTTGTTTCCTGCAGAGCTCCTTTGTGGGTGCTACATTAAAGGAAAAGGGGTGCCATGACCAGTTGGCAGCCCAGAGTTGCAAACAGGACCCAACAAGCTGTGAAATAGTTTGCTCTCTCTCTTCTTCAAAGAGAGGTGAGGACAGGGGTAGAGGACAGGGCCTCTGCAGTTCTCAGGGGACCAGAGAAACCAGTGGGGTCTGGTCAGAGGCTCTGTGACCTACCAAAGCTGGGGCCCTAGACTTGGCCAGCAGTTTGAGTGTCCAGTAGTCCATGCTCTTTAAAATAACTCCCAGGTTTAGGCTTCTCAGGGGAGAGACCAGGAAGGAGCCATGGCCCAAAGTTACCATGAATAGAGGTGCTGGAGGGAACAGAAAAACCATGAGAAGGATCCCAAGAAGTCAATTATGGCAGCAGGAGGAAAGGCGGCTCCTAGTCTTAGAATGTGAGAAGCCAGGGGCACCTGGGTGGCTCAGTCAGTTGAGTGTTCGACTCTTGATCTCAGCTCAGATCTTGATCTAAGGGTCATTAGTTCAAACCCTGCATTGGGCTCTATGCTGGGCAAGCCTGCTTAAAATAAAAAATAAAGAATGTGAGAAGCCAGTTATGGCGTGCAAAAGAGAGGTGTTCTGCAGGAAATGAAATTGAGATGCCAAGTGAGAAGGGGAGAAATCTGAGAAAGTCCTGATGTGAGGGAGGAGAAACAAAACCAAGAGGAAAGGTTCAGTTCACCATTAATAGCTGATAGGGGCTAAAGGGGGCTTGGGTCAATCTCTAGAGAGAAGACCCTCTAGGGAAGAGTCCATGAGAGGGTCTCCTCAACGTAAGGGGACAGGTGTGGGTAAGACCTGGATCCTAGCAAGGAGCTGGGGTGTTCCCTGCCTCTGGTGACAACATATTTGTATTACTTTTCATCCTCACAACCACCATGAGGGGGACCATTATTGCCCCCATTTCACAGACAAGAAAACTAAACTTAGGACTGTGAAGGCACTAATGCAAGGCCACACCACCTGTGATGGCTGTGACTTCCCACCATCTGACTCCAAACCTGCCTTGCTCTAGGAGCCCACATCCGACACCATCTCACCATTCTTCCTCCACGGCCCTCTTTTCATGTCTGCCTTCTTTGTCTGCTGCTGGGGACCAACTAGGGCCCCGGGGACAAGGGTCCCGCCATTAGTTCCCTGATACCGGAGCGCTAGAGCCACCCGGGGGCAGAGCCCGCACCAGCACGAAGACTTTGCGGGAGGGGGAAGACGGCAGAGGAGTCAGTGTGGGACTCGGCCAGGTTAGGCCCAGCCCAGGGGCCACGGGGGCCGCGACTTCAGCACCTCGGAGAGCGATGGCGGGGCGGGGCCGGGGGCGGGGCGGG
>NC_043710.1:16924651-16936888 GCF_006229205.1 Suricata suricatta | reverse complement strand
GCCGCGCTCCGCCCGGATGGCCAGGGCTGTACCGGAGAATGGCGGAGCGAGAGAGCGGCGGCCTGGGCGGGGGGGCCGCGTCCCCGCCTGCCGCCTCCCCGTTCCTGGGGCTGCACATCGCGTCGCCGCCCAATTTCAGGTGAGAGTCCCCGGCCGCCGCGCCCCGCCCTTCAGCCCGGGCCGATGAGCGCGGGCTTCCCCCACCCCCACCCCCATCCCCCAGCACAGACACACCGACCCCTGGGAACGCGAGGGCGGCGTGGTGATGGGGTTCCCTCCCTGGACAGGTCCCCAGAAAACCCTTCAGCCTCAAGTCCAGGCTGATAGCTGCTGCACAGCCATGGTGCAGCTCCCTCCGCCATTCCATGTCCTAGTCTAGGAGATTCAGAACTGGAATTGGAGGAGGGGGCGCTCAGGCCGCCTTCAGCCCCACTTCGGTACTGCGGCAGGGCTTGGGGTCTGGACTGAGATCCCAGAGGAGGCAGGCAGCCTAGGGCCTTGCCTATGCCCAGTCAGAAAGCTTCTATGAATAGAGATGGGAGCTGGCTGGGGTGCCCAGCGGGTCTCGGTTTCTTGGGGCAACTGACAACCTTGGTGCTGGAAGGAGGAAGTCGTGGGCCCTTTCCTCAGCCCTGCCGGGTCAGAGGGGCCTAACTCCCAGGACTGGGACCGCCAGGACCCTCTGTAGAATTGGGTAAGCACTGACCTGGTCAGGTGTGTGCAGGTGCAGAAGTTCTTAGACTCAACCAGGAGACCCTACACCCAGCTGCAGTTGGGGGAGGTCTGGTCTGAACATCGCAGGAGTAGCCAAGGACATTGGGTGGAAGGTGTCCCTGCTGGAGCTAGTACCCAGGTCTGTGATCTGAGTTCCCCTTCACCCTCTTTCTGCCCACTCTCTGGTGCTAGGCAATTTGGAGATGGATTTTAGGTAAGTGGACAGTGGGTGTAACGGGGAAGGGATGGATGTTTTTCCACCATAATCCTGGCCTTTTTGGAGACGAGGAAGAGGAGGGTGTAACTGCTCTAGAGCCTAGGAGGCCTAGATACACCCCATTGTTTCCCTCTCTAATGAGCTGGTGCCTTCCCTTCTCCTGCCCCCCCCACCCCACCCCAGCCAGGCCGCAGATGGGCTCTGGCGCCAGTCTCTCTCTGACCAAGGGCTTGCTGGCTCCCTGGCCCTCAGGTGTGTAGAGACCCCTGGGGACCTCTAATGGCATCATCAGCACTAGAAACCTCCCTGGAGGCCCTCATCTGAGGAACCGGGAAGACCAGAGGGAGGGGACCAGATGGAGGAGGCCAAGCGTGAGGGCTCCAGGGCTGGGGCCTCTGTGGTTAGTGCCTCTGAGTGATGGCTGAGGTCTGAGACCAGCTCCACCTGGCATGACATATCCGGCCACGGGGCAGATATTGCCTTCCTACCAGGAGGCCCCTCTGCAGTAGAACAGCTTAGAGGAACCTGGGTTCCAATCTGAGCCCCACGACTTTCTGGCTGAGTGACCTGACAATCCCATCTATTAGGGGAGCTAATTAATATTGATTCCTTAGTGTGCATCAAGTCAGTGTTCAACAAGTGTCCTCCCTCCATGCTGGTGAGCATTTATATAGCTCATTCCTGTTTGAAGCATTTTCAGGGCAGGCTCGTTTACCCTCGTGGCTGTGGATATTGGTATACCCATTTTATAGGTAACAAGACCGAGGCTCAGGAAGGCAGCAGCTTGCCTGAGGACCCTGAGGAAGTCAGAGCCTGGGGCCATCTGTCTGTTCAGTCCACACTGCCTCCAGGCCCTGTCTTTGGCCCAGAGAACAGCTTTGCCTCCCTCTACCTGCTTCCAGATCCCCAGGGACAGTGCCCTCCACCCCGCCTGCCCCTGGCAGGCAGGTTATCATGAATGCTTTAGTGAGAGGCTGATAATGTGGACCCCAGTCAGTGAGCGTTCGGCCCCGGCCAGGTGGGGGAGAACAGCAGTGTGCCAAGGCTAAGGCGTAGGCTGGCCCTCCAGGACACTGTGGCCTGGCTGCGGGAACAAGGCCAGCTCGTGGGAATAATAAAGGCAGTGTCTCTGGCCCCACATGGCCTACCCTGCCTGCTCCAGCCGCCCCTGCTGACCTTTCCCTTGTCCCGCCTCGCATAGCCCTTCGCCCAGCTCAGGTTAACCCTGGATGGTTACTGCCCTCTCGAGGCTCTTTGGTGGGTCCTGGATCCAGTCGGCCTGGGTTTGCAGTCCGGCCCAGCCTCCTCAGCTGTGTGCCCCAAGACTGGGGCACTTAACCCCCCTGAGCCTCCTTTTCTTCTCCACAATGCCAGTGTTGGCTCCCGGTCAGGGTGGTCCTGCCACCTGGATGGGACAACACGTGTTGACTGTTTCAAGGGCTGCTGTCGTTGTTACTAGGAGTGTGCCCCCAGCACCACTGTCAGCTTCCAGAAGGCATAAGGAATATCTCTGATTTTGCCTTGCCCACTGCCCAGCATAGAGTCGGTGCGCAGTCATGCCTTTGTGGCTTTGCTGTCCTCCTGGAGCTCAGAGAAGAACAGGGCATGTTGTCGGAGAATAACTCCCGGAAGTGCTGACCCCGCCCTCTTTGCCCCCCAGCCCCCCCCCACTGCCCCGGAGGCGCTCCCTTTGCCCAGCACCCCTCTACATGCTTTCTGTGCAGAGTGCTTCGTGCTCATCAGAGCATAGAAACAGAACGTTAGTATTATCCCCACTTGGCAGATGAGCAAACTGAGGCATACAGAGGCTAGGTAAGTGGCAGAGCTGGGGTTTGAGTGCAGGCCGTCTGATTCCAGAGCCACCCTGAAAAGAGAGCCCTGGGGGAGAGCATGTGCAGGGAGTAAGCATGGTGTGGACTGGAGGGGTGGAGAGCCTTTGTTTGTTGGTAGTTGGTTCAAATAAGCGTTCTTCTTTTTTTTTTTTTCCTTCTGATTATAGAAATGCTCCAACCAGTTACTGGTAGTTACCCCTGGATGTGGCATCAGAGGAGAATTCTCACTGATTTCACATATTTCCATGATTATTCGACTTCTTATTTCTACAAGCAGCATAGGTTACATCTGTAACTTACAAAATTAGAAAAGAGAATTTAAAATTAAAGTGGTCCATGTTCATTCTAAGGAAAACTCTAGAAAAGAGACTTTAGAAAAATGCCCATGGGGTACACTGGGCTGGGTAGGCGGAATAGAAGGGCGGGGCGGGCGGGGGCAGTCGATGTGGGAGGGACCAAGGACGCTGATGAGAAGCACAGCGAGGAGCCCACCCTGGATACGTGGGAGCAGAGCTGTGGGCGAGGGGGCCTCACAACTCAGCTCATCCCACCCCTTCCTTTTTACTGAGGAGGAGACCAGAGTGTGAGTGCCTCCCCCGAGAACAGTGGGTGAACGGCAGAAGCCGGGCCTCACGACTGTCGGGACGCTGTGGTTTTACCTCACCCGCTGCCTTGGGGATGAGAGATACGGCCACCAAGAGGTGCAGAGACTCCTCGTTTATCTCTTCACAAGACTGTGCACACGTTGGTTCCTTCTGTCACTCAGCAAGTATTCGCACTTTGCCAGGCTCCCCGGAGAGGTGCTTGAGGGGCACGGATGCGGGCCTGACCATCACGCAGGTGGCCGTGTAGAGGGGAGACAGACGGACAGACGAGGTCTTACCGGACAGGCTGGCCGATGTGACAGAGACTGCGGTCAGAGGCCCAGGCCCACAGGCCGGTGGGAAGCAGCGGAGGTTGAGCGGGAACGCCAGCCAGCGTTGGATCGCTGTCTTGGGAAGGCCCCTCCGGCTGCTAGGTAGAGACAGGGAGGCAGGAAGGCCACTGGGAGACTGGCTACCCCGTGTGTGACACGGAGGGGCTGGAGAGGACATGAGGAAGATTTTGGGGGCCAGTGAGCTCGCTTGGTGAGGCATCTGGTGTAAAGGGTGGGGAAGGCAGGAGCCCAGGGGGACACTGGGCCCCTTGGAGACTGTGGGAGATGAGAGGCCTCGTGGGCCGGGAGGCGAAATTAGTAGGAGGCCTACTGAGTGTGAGGTTGGTGACCACTGGGGACCCAACTGGAGCATCCAGACAGGCAGTGGGTTTTAGGCCTGGTATCACTAGGGAGGATTGGGCTGGGGCTGGAGACCCTGGGAGTCTCAGGCCACGAAAAGCCTCAGAGGGCACCACCAGCCAGGGGGCAGCAGAGAGCAGGGAGATGGCCCAGGGCCCCAGAGCCTAGGGGGAGGGGAAATGGGAAAGCTGTCGCTGCTGGAGCCACCCTTCCCCAACCCTGGCTGGACTCCTAGTGAACCCCCAATGTGGGGGGCAGACAATGGCCACGGCCGGGTTTCACCGCCACTTCTTTGACGGCAGAGCCTTGAAGTTGGTCTCTGATTTCTTGGCTTGGGCCCCCGCCATGGATCCTACAAAATGGGGTCACTGCCACCATCCCCACTTAGGGGTTCTTATCCATTCTAGGATGTCACCTCTATCCCATGGCCCTACCCTTGTATTCATTCAAAAAAATCTCTGCCAACATTAACTGTGGGCCCTGCCATGTTCTGGCGCCCGGAGCTGCTTGTGCCCTGGCACTTCCTTTAGTGGATGTTTATTTGGTACCTACGGTGTACAAGGTCTTGGGCTCTGTTTGCTCACTAGAGTAGTGCCGTTTTCCGCACTAACACACAGACTATAAAATCCGACCAGAAGACTGCATCATATTCCATCCCCTGGCTGGCCACGGCTTAACCAGCCTGCTGGTGCTGAGCTATTCAAAGTTGTTTTCAGTCATTTGCCCTTATGAGAAATACGCATCCTTGTGTATAAAGGTTTTCGCCATGTAGGGTTGTTTGCTCAGGGCAGCTTTTGAAAAGTCAAATCACCGGATCCCAGAGTCCCGGCTACATATCAGCACCGAGAGCTTTAAACAGACCGGACACATTCTAACCCCAAGTAGGGACTGTCCCATACGACTTGTTTCCTGGGGTGGATTCTGTTTTTCACAGGCGGTGACTCCAGTGTGGACATGGTCAGGGAGGGAACTAGAGACGAGAGGAACAAAGCTAGCCTGGCCCCAGTGTCCCTCCAGAGCTGGCGGTGGCATGGGCTGGGAGTTCTGAGGGTGCCGACCGTTTCAGCCCGCACCTCCCGGAGGCCTGCACATCCTGCCCCAGATTCTGAGGTCAGCGGGGACACAGGAAGTCGAGGTGAAAGCGCACCTGTCTTAGAGAACTTTAAGGGCAAAATCCAGAAAGACCAGTGGTTCATTCAGTGAACATTTATTAAGTACCTGCCAGGCACCACATTATTGATCAAGACAGACACGGTCCCGCCCTTGTGGACCAACTGTCCCTAAGGGGAGCCCCCCACTCGCCACAGAACCCAAAGGTCTAATGGCAGCAACCTAGAACCACCAGCAAGTGGGCCTGAGAGATCCAGGAGCAGGGCTGTTCAGCCTAGTCAGGGAGGTCAGGGAAGGCTTCTCCGAGGGAACAGGGTGGGGAAGAGGGGGTGGTGGTGATACCCTAGGGGAGGCCCTCTGGAGCCTCAGGCCGCAGGGAATGATGGCCCCTTCCCCCTAAGTGCCGGGGGCGGGGCGGGGGGGGGAACTATTAAGGAATCCTGAGCTGGGGAGGGGTGACAAGGCCAGATTTGCATGTCACATGCTGGTTTCAGTTGCCCAGTGGAGAAGGGCCTGTAGGGGAGCCAGAGGGAAATGGGGAACCAGCCTGAGTGAGAACCTACTGAAACTGGCTGTTTGCTCAGCACACCCAGGGCAGCAGAGGGACAAGCTGGGAGTGTGAACCTCAGAGGCTCTCTGTCGTGAGAGGGGCCCGTGGGTACTGTGGCCAGCACGCAAGGTCACGCAGCTGGCATCCTTACCTCACTTCCAGAGAGCCAGGAAGGGGAAGACAGGAATGCCTCTGGAGAGCCAAATGCCTGGCTCGGCTTTGGCCTTGCTCAGCGAAAGCCGCGGCACTTTGCCACTTAACCCTTACTTTGCACACACTTCTAACTCAGCCTACTACTGGGCTGAGAAGGCCAACCGGAGAGGGCTAGGCTGCCGTCAGTGGGACGAGGCACGTGGAAGGGAAAAGGCTGTGTCATAAACACCAGAGCACAAAGGCACGTTTGTTCATCCTGGGGGAGCTCCCTGCAGGAAGAGGTCGGGGGCATGGGGGTGGCGTGTTCAGAAAGCAGTGAGAAGCCAGCTTGGCCTGAAGAAAGGCCTAGGGCACTGGATTAGGAGCTGAGGTTCGTGCAGGAAGGGGAGGGGCCTCAAACAGATAGACTCCAAAGGCCAGGGAGGTCTCGGGAGAGCAAACCCACGACCCGGGTCGCCCACTGTTAACATAGATGAGACCTCAGGGACCATCTCACCCGAATGGACAAGCAGGCCTGACTGATGGACAGCGGCTGCCCCTGGAGGGAAGCCGCCCAGGCCTCCGGATCTGGAGGGGAGGGATGCCGATGCACACAGGGTTGTGTGACTCGGCTTGCAGTGGCCTCCTGGTGCCCAGGGCTCAAGTTGGGGGTGGGGGGGATGGGGGGTTGCAGGGATCAGAAGAGGTTCTTCCTCCCTACTTCCTTCTTCTCTTGGCTCCTCCCCTCCAGCTTATCCTTCCTCCTCCCTTCCTCCCCACAGTTGCCTTCCTTGAGCCTGGAGGGCCCAAGGGTCCATTATGCTTTCCCTCCGCAAAGGGCCTCCTCTGGAGACCCAGGACATCTGGTGCCCGGAGGAGCCGGAGCGAAGGGCAGGGGCAGGGTGGGCAGGGGGTGACCTGCCAGGGGGACTGCTCGAGCAGTCCGTCCGCCTGTTCCTCGGTCGTGACCTCCTCACAGCGCTCTGCAATCCACAAACGCTCCACCATGTACATCCTCAGCAGCACCCTCAAGGTCGGCGGGGGGCGGGGCGGGGGGGACAGAGGTGGAGCTCAGGGTTCCTCATCCGGAAAATGGGCAAAGTAAAACCCTCCCCCAAGGTTGTAGTGAGGACTCAGAGATGCAGAGCGTGAAGAGGGTTGGTGGCCAGGGCACGGCAGCTGCTCGGGAGATGGAGCGGCCCCCTAAGTGCAGGAGTCAGGACCTGATCTCGCGCCTCAGTCCCCAAGCCTGCTGTGGTGACCATTCTGCCATCCTGCCTTGTGAGGAGGAAAAAGTCAGATAAGAAGCTCCCTGCACGCATCCCGCCGCAGCCCGAAGCCAGTGCAGGCATTCGAGCCCAGCCCAGTTCTCCTTCCCCCGTTGTCCCACAGCTGGCCCCACAGCGGGCCCTGCCTGTCCCCAGACCCGCCGTCTCAGGAAGTGGGACGTGGTGTGATGCCGGGGGGGGGGGGGGGGTGCAGAGATGAGGGGAGAAGCTCCCCTACAGGCCTGCCCCGAGTTCTCTGGCTTGAGTGGGTGGATGCTAAGGATGTCCCTCGACACACATCCAGCAGGCGTGTAGTGAGTGCCTCGTGTGTGCCAGGTGGCCTCAGGAGCTCCGCCTCCAGGAGCACACAGTCCAGACGGTGCTGGGAGGGGGGGACCTGTACTCCTCACCCGCTTGGCACAAGGGGGGTCAGTGTGAGCTCCATGTGCCTCTGGAGCAGCCTGGCGGGCTGTCTCGTGGAGGCCTGGCCCTGTCTGTCCCACCACACTGCCTTGCATCCACGCAGGCGGCGACACCAGCCACAGGTGAGGGGCTGACAGGGGACCAATGAGTATTGCCAGGAGGGCTGTAAGGCACTGGCATGGGGGCCAGGAGGGCTTCCCAGAGGAGTGGGCTTAACCAAGCCTTCTTTCAGCAAGCACAGGTCCCTAGGACTAGACCCTAGGGAGCCAAGTGGGGGAGGCACAGGCAATCACACAGAGCTGGAGGCCTTGAATGCCAAGCCAAGGAGGCTGCCGCTAGCAGGGAACCTTAGGGGGGTTTGAGTAGGGGGAAGAAGGGTGATATTTCTGGCAGCTTTGCTTGATAGTGGGTGGGGTTGGAGTGCTCCCGGCATGGGGACAGTGAGGTGAGCAGGCCAGTGTGTGGGGGGCAGTGCAGAGGCAGGAGCTGGGCTGGGACCCGGCAGCAAGGAGGAGGAGATATGGATGTGTGTACAGATTACTGGCAGAGCAGGGGGTGTCTGAGGGCACCTCTGGGTCAGATGCCCAGGGGCCCTGCAGCTCTCTGATGCTGGCTGAGTCGCAGGAGCGGGTCTCCTTTGTGACCGTCCAGGCACTGATGTGTACCGACCACTTACTTAGGGCCGCCCACTGGGTTCTCTTCCCAAGGCCCGAGGTGTCGTGCTGCACCGGCCAGACAGCAGGGCTGCCATGGCTTCTGGGCTGGTCCCCAGCCTACCCCCACCTCCACACCACACTGTCCCCCAGCCCTGGGAGCCCACCGCCCTCAGGCTCCAGGTCAGAAGAGGCCTTGTCTGTCCAGCCCCCTTGTCGTGGTCAGAATCCCACTCCACCATGCCCTCCAGGACCTACAGCTTCTGTTGATGGCAGTGACAGAAAGCAGGGCTGGGAGGGTCCACACATGGTCTGTCATTAACCTTGGCCGTGGACCTCCTGTGCCCACAAGCGCTTCCTAAATGCTGAAGGATGAGACCCCGGGGAGGTGACAGAGTTCTCTCCTACATCCTGGTGGTCAATAGAGGCTGCCCAGACCCACCTCGGGCAGTCTTGTCTGGATGCCACCTGGGCCCACGGAAGCCTCCCTGATGAGGTGTGAGGGCTGAGCTCATTGCTGTATGGACGGGGCATCCATTCATGGAGAATTCCAGAAGCCCCCCCACCCCCATCTCACCCCCAGGTGCCCTTAGTGTGGCGCTGGCCCTTTAAAGCAGATCGGGGTTGGCTTTTCAGGGGAGACATCCCAGATTTCTGCCATCTGCTTACAAGCCTGGTCCAGGGAGGGGGCCACCCCAGCCCCGACAGGGGCATTGGAAGGGCAGGTGGCATCGATTGCAGTAACCCGATCCGATCCCAAGGGGGAGGCGGCAACGGCAGCAGCGGCTTCAGCGCCAGGGCCAGGCCGCGGGAAGGAAGCTGCCTGCAGCTGAGGGCTGGGCTGGGGAGCGCTGGGGCCGGGGCCTGGGTGGGCAGCCGCTGCCTCTTCTCCTGGCCCATCTATTTTTAATGAGCTCCCCGGGCTTCTGCTGCGGGCAGGACGGAGAAAGGCAAGCCCCGGCAGTGGAGGCCCGGGGCGCCAGCCCTGCCCTGAGCCCTAGCCCCCCACCCCTTCTGGGCATGAGAGGGTGGCCCTGGGGCCCTGCAGCCCCCCAGCCGGGCAGGGCTCTCCATGAAGCTGGTGCTGAAGATGGATTCGAGCCCAGACAATGACAGCTGGTTGGAGGATCAGTGGGAGCGCTGGTAGGGGGATGCAGGGGTTGGTGGGGGAGGGGGGGCGTTTGGGGGGCGGCTCCATGGAGCTCTGGGTCTCTGTTTGATCTGACTGAGGCAAGAGGCAGGGGGTGTGAGCCTGGGGCTGGGGCTGGGGGCTGGGCCACCACCTCTCCTGGTTGACCTTGGACTCCTGGGTCTCTGCTTGCTCTATGCCTCAATCTCCCTAATTTGGGGAAAAGCTTAGAATTGTCCCCAGCTTCCACAACAGAATTCTCCCACACATCCCACCCGCGCCAAGCCAGGTGGAGCGCCCAGGGCTAGGGGTGAACCAGTGTAGGGGACAAGCAGATAGTCACTACAGCAGGGTAGGAGCACAGGGCTGGCCTGGGGGTAGAGGGTTCTAGTACAGCCAGCTACCAGTTGTGCGCTGGTCTGTCTCTGGAGCTTACAAAACCTCCAGCCCCAGCCCCTTGACCCCTCTGCAGCCTTCCATTCAGGACCTGTGTTCTGGGTTGAAGAGATGAGATGAAGAACACAGAATGAGGGTGTAGTCTCTCCTGGAACAGGCTGAAACTAGCCACCTTGACACCAGATTTCCCTTCACTTGCTCCCAGGGCTCCAGAGGCATTGGTCTTCCTGGGCTGGGGGCATGGAGCACTCCTCTGAGGCTGGGGAGGGGCCAGCACCTCGGGTTTTGTCGCTGCAGGGGTTGCAGGGGGAACCCCCTCCTCCAGGCATCCCTGGTAGCTTCTCACCTCTGCATTTTCCATGGGTGAATTGGCCTTGGCACCTGCCTTGACCCTGGGAGACATTTCTCTGGCAGAGCTGAGGCTCTGACCAGTTTGGCCTTCTAGGCACTGCCTCTTGGTTGGCAACAGAGTGGAGTAACCTGGAGTAACCTGGAGCCTCCCCTCTCCCTGCCTGAAACCCCTTGCCTTGGCTCATGTGGACAAGTCCCATCCTCTGGGGGTTGGGATCTGCCTTCGAGAGGCTACCCCTTGGAAAAGGTACCAGCGAGACATCAGTGGACTAAGTAGTCCCCCTGGGTTGGTAACTTTGGCTTCTTGTCCTCACCAGGCTCACCCATGACATCAGCTTGGAGGAGTTTGAGGATGAAGACCTTTCAGAGATCACCGAGGAGTGTGGCATCAGCCGGCAGTGCAAAGACACCCTGTCCTTGCGGGTAAGAGTGGGCTTTCAGGAGCCCCGGGGTGGGGCGGCAGGATGGGTAGGGACAGGAGTGAGGGCATCCCCACATCTACAAAAGGATTTTCAGGGTCTGTATGGTGTCCTCATTGAATGAAATGGCATCCAAGAAACACATCCAGTACAACGCTTGGCACACCTTAGGGGCTCAATCAGATTTTCTTTTTTGCCAGAGCCTATAAGGCAAGAGGCAGCTCCTTCAGCTGCTCACAAGAAGGGAGAGGACAGGATGTCTTCAGATGTAGGGCAGTAGCAATTAGGGCCAGAGTTAAGGGAAGGCTCAGGACTACCCTAAACCGTTGGCAGAGCAGCCTTGGCAGAGGGCCTGAGGCAGAGCAGGGTGGAGTCTGATAGACTCTGCAGTGCTTTGGGACAGGAAAAAAGAGCCAAGGCACTCCCTCGGCTACCATTGCACCAAATTACACCACACAGCCCCGCAGACCCTCCCTGACCTGCGATTCTCAAGGCTCCTCTGGAGGTTAACCTAGCATTGCTGCTGCTTTTGGCCTCCTGGCTTTGTCATAGGACAGATGTCTCTCTCCATTCCCTAAGTTCTGAATCCTGCCAGGAGGTCCTTCCTCAGCATCCGGGTGCCTAGGGTCAGATAGGGGTCCCCCTAGGTCTTTTTAGAACAGGAAGAAGGGGGCATTGGCCAGGAAATAGGAGGCAGAGCCCGGAGCTTCTGTCGGGCCCCGCAGGACATGGCATTAGAGGAGGGTGGTTAGAGAGGAGACCTGCAGTGTGCGCTGGGGTGGGGTGCCTGTCTCTGCTTGACTCCAGTTGCCTGTTACAGAGATTCTGTAAGCTCTTCTGGGCAAGGGGAAACTGAGGGGTGAGGCTAACCCTCCACTATGCCCACAGCCAGGCCAGCAAGGGTGGGGAATGGTCCCAGGGCCCTCACATAGCTTCCCTAAGGTCATACACCTGTTCCGGAATCCCACCCCACCATTTCACCCAACATGCACCAGCAGAGTTTGGTCCCTGCAACCAGCCAGGGCCCTGAGGCAGTGCTAGCTAGAGATGTGCCCTGTGGGGCCTTAGACAAGCTCTAGGGGGCTTTCACGCACACTTGCCAGTGAGTCCTCACCTCTCTGGGAAGCTGGGAGGCAGTTAACTGGAGAGGGACTTGAAGAGTCAGGGGATCTGTCCAAGGTGCCAGGGAGTTAGTGGCAGAGCTGAAACTAGACTGGAGCTCTGAATTATCAAGGTTAGCATGGCCTGAGAGAAAACCCCAGGTTGGAGGGTCCTCCGACTGTGGAGAGGTGCTGCGGCCGGGTGCCCCCACCTGCCCCCTCCCCCCCAGCATCCCTCTTCTGTTAGCACTGCGGCCCTCCCTCCATCCTTCGCCTGGCTGGGGCTGTTTTCCCAGTTTTCCTCACTGCCCCCTTCACTAACCTCCCCCTCCTCCATCCCTTGTGGGGCCCTAACTCCTTGGCTACCCTGAGTCCCCATGGCAACAGCGGTGACCTCACTCTGGGCTCGGCTTACAACCCCGGTGAGGTCACCGGCCGTTGCCAAGGGAACGGGAGGGTGCAGAGTGTCAGGAAATGGGGCAGCGTGGGGAGGAGAGAGGTATGGACAGCCAAAGGCGCCGACGAGCTTGGGGAAGAGTCCGTCTCGCGAGTCCTCGCGAGGGGCGGGAGGGCGCAGCCCGCTCTCGCCGGGCCCCTGCCCCTCTCCCCTGCCCTCCCCCGTTGCGGCCGCGCAATGGACTCGCCCGGGCGGGGGGCGGTGCGTGGC
>NC_043710.1:16902777-16924551 GCF_006229205.1 Suricata suricatta | reverse complement strand
GAGGCTGAGCCCCACCAGGAGCCGGCGCCCCGCGGCCCGGGCCAGGGCCAGGGCCAGGGCCAGGGCAGTGGGGACACATATCGGCCAAAGCGGCCCACCACGCTCAACCTCTTCCCGCAGGTGCCGCGGTCTCAGGTGAGGCTCGAGCAGCGTGGGGCGGGGCTGAGGGGGCGGCGCCCCGGGGCTGGGCGTGCGAAGCGTCGAGGGGCCGCGGAGCAACTCTCGGAGGGGGTGGGCCTAGCCGGCGGGCTGGAGACGCTCAGAGGGGCTGCGGAAGATGGCCCTGCCGGCCGACACGGAGAGAAGTTGGCCTGGTGAGACTTTCCAAGTGGGAGGTCCCTGGAGAAGTGGTCTCTGCGGGCAGGTGGGATCGGCCCTAAAGGAGAGGAGCCCGGTGGGGCCCACAGGGTTTGGAGCCTCGAGGAGGGTTGAAGGAGCCGAGAGGGACAGTGGAAGGACATGGGTAAGGAGAGCAGTGGGGGCCTAGGAGAACAGAACAGGGCTTTGAGGGGCTGCAGGGGTTTGGAGCTTCGGCCCTCAGGCCGGAACAGAGTTTCCCCTTTAGGGTGTGGGGCTCCTCGTGAAGGGCAGAAACAGGAACTGGAGAAGAGAGCATCTAAAGTGGTTGTTTCGGGGACAGGTCATAGGGAATTGTGAAGAGGTGGGGATGGAGACCTCAGAAGCAGTCGCCAGTTTGGCAGCTGGGAATTCCCAGAAGGCTGGAAAGAGACATGGGAGGTGGAGCTGCTTGGCTGAGTTGGGGGCCTAGGGCCCCTGGGCTGGGTGGCTGGATGCCAAGGAGGGTTGAATAGGGTGAGGGAACGCCGGCTGTGGCCCTTTGTCTTCCAGGCCCAGTCTGGAGAGGTATAGAGGAAGGGCTCAGGGAGGTGGGGCTGTTGGTGGAGGGTGCAGGGGCTGTAGGGAAAAGATTGGTCCCTTTCCCAGAATCCTCTGGGGTGGATTTTGGCAGCCAAACTCATGAATGTGAGGGCCTATGAAAGTGTTCCCAGGGGAGGGGGCCTACGTAGTTGATGGGGAGCCTTGTTTGCAGGCATTGTGGAGAGGGGTCCCAGGGCACCAGTGATGTGGGATGGGCAGCCCTGGAGATCCAGGAAGGCTGCTGACAGCTACATCTGTCATAACTCAGTCATGTGCTCCTGGAGGGGTCTGGGAACCATGTTACTGATTCATCATTTGCATGATTCATCCCAGCTCTCCAGCCAGCTGCTGGGAGACCCTTCCTCGTCCTTTTTTCAGCTTCTACTAGAATGTCCCTGCCCCTTCCCCAAGCCATAGGTTCCTGAGCTCCAGGACTTGGCTGGAAGTGAGCATCCACATGTAAAGGCTCAGTGTCTGGGACTGGGGGTCTGGCCCTGTCCCCAGATGGCTGCTGCTTCTCCTCCACTCCTCCCCCACTCACCACCACACATATTGGCCATCACCACCTGTGTTGAGGCCGATAAGAGCATCTTCCCCAAGGGTTGGCCAGCTTCCCCAAGCCAGGAGGGAGAGCCGTCTAGAGCCAGTAGGTCTGGCTGGGAGGGCTGGGGCTTGGTCACCCCTCCTGCCTGCTGGAGGAGGGTTGGGGATGCACTGCAAATGGCCTAGGGATGGCCTGATGGGGGCAGGGCCCGGGCCTCCCTGTGCCGGGCACTGTTCACTGCTTCTGTCACAAGGGCCTTTTGTTTTCTGCACAGGACACGCTGAATAATAATTCTCTGGGCAAGAAGCACAGTTGGCAGGATCGGGTGTCTCGATCATCCTCACCCCTGAAGACAGGTGAGTCAGGACCCTGTCCCAAACCTGGAGCGCCACCTGCCCTGTAGAGAGCCAACCCAGCAGTTTCCGTCTTGCTGTATTGAGGTAAACTGCCTGTCCTGTAGCCCTGAGCTGAGCCATCTGAAGTTGGCTGGGGCGGCAGTGACAGGACTGGCCCCAGAGCCCACCGTGGCCTCGTGCCGGGGAGCCGTCACCTTGCTGTGTCCCACACGCCGAGTAGAGGGGGCAGGTGGCCTGGGAGTCCCGGGTGAGCCCACCCACCTTCCCCCTGACACTGGCCTGCCTGCCCTCCAGGGGAGCAGACGCCTCCACATGAACACATCTGCCTGAGCGATGAGCTGCCCCCTCCGAGCAGCCCCGCCACCACCAAGGATCGAGGCACCTCCACCGACAGCCCTTGCCGCCGCAGCGCCGCCACGCAGATGGCCCCTCCCAGTGGGCCCCCTGCTACCGCCCCGAGCAGCCGCGGCCACTCGCATCGAGACCGCATCCACTACCAGGCCGACGTGCGGCTAGAGGCCACAGAGGAGATCTACCTGACGCCAGTGCAGAGGCCACCAGATCCTGCAGAGCCCACCTCCGCCTTCCTGCCACCGGCTGAGAGCCGGATGTCGGTCAGCTCCGATCCAGACCCCGCTGCCTACCCCTCCACTGCAGGGCGGCCGCACCCCTCCATCAGCGAGGAGGATGAGGGCTTCGACTGCTTGTCATCTCCAGAGCGGGCCGAGCCGCTGGGCGGAGGGTGGCGGGGGAGCCTGGGGGAGCCACCACCGCCTCCGCGGGCCTCGCTGAGCTCGGACACCAGCGCCCTGTCCTACGACTCGGTCAAGTATACGCTGGTGGTGGACGAGCACGCGCAGCTGGAGCTGGTGAGCCTGCGGCCGTGCTTTGGAGACTACAGCGACGAGAGCGACTCGGCCACCGTCTATGACAACTGCGCCTCTGCCTCCTCGCCCTACGAGTCGGCCATTGGGGAGGAATATGAGGAGGCCCCCCGACCGCGGCCCCCTGCCTGCCTCTCCGAGGACTCCACGCCCGACGAGCCCGATGTCCACTTCTCCAAGAAGTTCCTGAACGTCTTCATGAGCGGCCGCTCGCGCTCCTCCAGTGAGTGCAGCAGCAGCGGTGGGGGGCTGGGGAGGGGGTGTCCCTGGAGGTGGCCTTGCCCATCTGCTTCAAGGCGTTAGCACCAAGAGCTCGCTACCTGCCCCCTAAACGTCAGCTAGAGGGGGGACCACTCTCCTCCAGCCCGTCCCCCTTACCTGCAGGTGCGGAGTCCTTCGGGCTCTTCTCCTGTGTCATCAACGGGGAGGAGCAGGAGCAGACACACCGGGCCATATTCAGGTAAGGGCAGCAGGGCGGGCTGGCCAGGTGACAGTGGGGCCACCCCCTCCCTGCTCTGCCCTCACTGCGAGGCCTAGACCCCGCCACGGGCACTGGCGTTCATCCCTCCACTCAGCCCCAGGGGGATGGCTCCGCCCTTGGATCTCCGAGCAGGGTGACGGTGTGACAGCTTCACATGCGCAGTGCCGCGCTGCCAGGCCTGTGGACGGGGCACCTAGTTTGGCTGGGGGCAGGAGCCCAGGAGGGTGCCCAGCAGAGACCGTGCCCGTGCCAGACCACACACAGGGCACACCCCTCCCCCTCCTCCACAGAGAAGCACTCACTTTCTGGTGGCTCTCTCTTCTACTAATGGCTCTGGGCACTTCCTTCCTTAGCCCGCAAGTGCAAGTTTCCTCCTCGGCAGGTGTGTGTCTGCGTGACCTTGCTCTTCCCTGGGAAGGAGCACTGTAACAGGCACTGCGGACACGCTGGGACGTCATTGAGTTAGCCTGACCCCAGAGCGGGCTAGGGAATAGACTGCTGGCCTGGCCGGGGAGGCCCTGGTGGGGGTTCCTCACTTGCCCTTGTGGGGGACAGGTTTGTGCCTCGACATGAAGACGAACTTGAGCTGGAGGTGGATGACCCTCTGCTGGTGGAGCTGCAGGCCGAGGACTACTGGTATGAGGCCTACAATATGCGCACAGGCGCCCGGGGCGTCTTTCCCGCCTACTATGCCATCGAGGTCACCAAGGAGCCTGAACAAATGGCAGGTAGCGTCCTTTCCCCTCCTTGATGCCACCGGGCCCCGCCTCCGCCCTGGCCCCTATTTGGCTCACTGGGGAGGGCCCTCGCAGAGGTGACATTAGGTCCCTTTCGCAACGAAGAAAAGTGAGGCCCAGCTGAGCTGGGCCGTCCGTGGACTGTGGCACCCTCTGCTGGCTCTGCCACTCCTCACTTCACGCTTGCTTTTCAGCCCTGACCAAAAACAGCGACTGGGTGGACCAGTTCCGGGTGAAGTTCCTGGGCTCAGTCCAGGTCCCCTATCACAAGGGCAACGACGTGCTCTGTGCTGCTATGCAAAAGGTGCTGCTTCCCCACTCCCCCGGGACAAGCGCCCACCCCCTGCCCTGCCCCCCCATCTTTTCCTAAGGGGAGGGACACCCAGCGCCTGATTCCTGGCCCTCACCCACAGATCGCCACCACCCGTCGGCTCACCGTGCACTTTAACCCGCCATCCAGCTGCGTCCTGGAGATCAGCGTGCGGGGTGTGAAGATAGGCGTCAAGGCTGATGATTCCCAGGAGGCCAAGGTGACCTCCCTGGTCCCAGCCCCCAATCCCCCCTCCAGATCTCCAGCCTGTACCCCCTGCATGCTGATGACCCCCCAATTCCCTTCTTCCTTCTATAGGGGAATAAATGTAGCCACTTTTTCCAGTTAAAAAACATCTCTTTCTGTGGATACCATCCAAAGAACAACAAGTAAGTGGGAAGGGACAGCAGTTGAGACGTCAAGGGGTGGCCTGAGCTATCCCGGTAGGCCTGGGCCCCGCGAGTGCCAGGGGAGGGGGCTGAGCCCTAGTGCTGTCCTCCCACAGGTACTTTGGGTTCATCACCAAGCACCCCGCTGACCACCGGTTTGCCTGCCACGTCTTTGTATCTGAGGAATCCACGAAAGCCCTGGCAGAATCTGTGGGGTATGTCTGCGCATGTGGATCCTGCTGAGCACCCAGCCCCGGAGCGCCGCCCCCCCTGTGCTTGGCGCACCCCAGTCCCCACCGCCAGGCACGCGTCATGGCCTAGAGTCGGGCAGGGTGGTGTTGAGGTTTTGGCGGGTGGCCCCTTCCTTCAGTCGAAATCGTACCCAGGAAGCGCAGGGTAGAGGGCCGAGCGGAGCAGCTCTGTCTGGGGGAACCAGAGCCCTCCCCAGGGACCCCGAGGCTCCAGGTTGAACACCTTGGGTGGAGATTCTGTTCGTCCCGTCACCTGGGTGTCTGCCTGCTTCCCTAGGAGAGCATTCCAGCAGTTCTACAAGCAGTTCGTGGAGTACACCTGCCCCACGGAAGACATCTACCTGGAGTAGCGGCGCTGCCCCGCCCTCTACATCCCCGGGGCCCCGGGCCAGCACCGGGCCAGCCAGCTGCTGACAGGACTCGGCACTGCTCGAGGAGGGGCACCCATCACCACCAGAGGGTGGGGAAGCGGGGGCCTTTGGCCGAGGGTGGGGGAGGGCGGGGTTTATGGGGAGAGACAAATGCAGTTTATTGTAATATAGGAGATTAGATTCATCTATGGAGGACGGAGCAGGATGCCCAGGGATTGGGGAGGGGCGAGGCTGGAGGGGTGTCCAGCCTCTAGCGAGGAAGGATGCCCATGGTAAGAGCAGAGGGTTCTGTCCCGTGCTGGGCCTCCCTCCCCTTGCCGGGGCCTCTGGCTCTCTGGCCGTGGCTCCCGCCTTGATGGAGTCCATGCCACCTGCTGGTGCCCACCCTACCCTATCCCATCCCCAGCTCCCAACCCCAGCCGAAGGCCCTGAGCTCAGGCTGAGCCCAGCCACCTCCTGAGGACTTCGCAGTAAGGAAACGGTAGCAGGTGGGGGTGCAGTCCCTGTTCCCAGCTCTCTCACTTGTGTGGCCTCTGGGTGGCCATCATGCTGGTCCCCGGCACATGTGGGACCTCACCAGGGAAGGAGAGCGCTACAGTGGGGCCCCGTCCCAGCAGGACGAGGAGGCTTCTGGACTGGCCTGGGCCGGCCAGGGCCTCTTGGCTGCCCCGGCTGTGGCCCCATCTTGGTCCTGTCACCCTGGCCACAACTATTAAAGTGCCATTTCCTGTCTGGACCGCATTGGGTGTGTCTGCCTGGGCCCCTCCCGCACCCAGCTAGTGTCCATCCCAGGAAAGGCTGAGCCTTTGCTGCACAGAATAGCTTTATGAGGGGCTCCCGTCACAAGTGTGCGTTGTAGTAATACTCCGCCATGTCTGGCCCGTCGCGCTTGCGCTGCTGGGCCTGGGAGAGCAGGGGTCGAGGCCTTCGTGGCCAGGGGTGCTTGGGCCGAACCCCATAGTCTAAGGAGAGAAGAGGGTGTGCGTGGCAGGAGGAATCTACTGAAGTTCCCCCCCCCCCACCCCAACAGTGTTTGGGATGAGAAGACCCTGAGGCGGGATCTGGGCACCCTCCCCTAGGGCACGGGTCCTGCATCAGGGGGGTGGGCAGGGCAGGGCTGAGAGGTAGTACCATCCATCAGGCCAGAAAATGGCTGTGCGAGTTCCAGAGGGCCTGAAAATTCTTCAGGAACAGATTGCTGAGGCCTGTGGGAGATATTGGGGTGCTCAGCCCTGGCCCTAAAGGCCACACTCACCTCCCTGTCAAGGCCCAGGGTAGGGGGCAGGGTGAGCCTCAACACCCAGCATAATGGCGTCAGCCTGTCCTCAGGGGAAGGGAGAGGGAGGCAGCATGGCAGAGCCCCGTGCCTTCCAGTCCCCTGGCCCTGTGGACCCCTGACCCTTCGATACCAGGAGATACCTCGGTGGCTGGGGGTGCAGGAGCGCAGCTGCCAGGACAAGGCAGAGGAACAGGAGGCTCGGCCCAGCCCTGGGATACAGAGGCCCCAGCATGGCCAGAACTGTCTCCTCCTCCGGTCCCTGACCCTGCCTGCCCCTCCCCCCGGCAGGCCAACGGAACCGCTGCCAGTGCCCGGGGCCACCTCACAAAGGGCATTAGTTCCAGGGCTCAGTGTCAGCACTAGCTCCCCAGCTAGGCCAGAAACCTCCAGCTGAGGCTTGGCTTTGGTTTTCTTTTACTGATGCTGTCGGCCAACAGGTGCCAAAGCACATCTTGCTTGAGTGCCGCTGCCCAAGAGTTAAGGGCGCAAACCTTTGAGTCTGACCTCAGTTCAAATCCCAGCCTTGCCTCTTGCTAGGTGGACATGTCACAACTGTGGGCCTCCGTTTCCTCACCTGTGAGGTAAGGTACCTATGTGCCCAAGGTGTGGCACACCGGGGAGGTCACACAGAGAGCCCCACCGTCCCAACTCTGCCTCCTCCCTACCCTGCCCCCCCCATGAGGTCAGGAATGTCCTGGCAGCCAAAGAGCCCCACTCAGAGACGCCACTGGTAGGGAGCCCGCTCTGAGGGACTTGCCCACTGTTCCCAAAGCTTCCGGTGCCCTCGCCTCAGAGCTCTCCAGGTCCTGCCACTGCTCCTGAGGCTGGACAGAGATTCCAAGTTAGGCGGCAAAGCATGCAAGCTGCTCCCTGGAATGGAGGCTTTTGGTTCCTGCAGGAAGGATCCCCAACTGCAACCGGTGGACGTTCAAGAAATAGTTGTTGAATAAATAAATACAATGTGATAGCATGGAGACAGTCTCTTCTCAGGCGGAGACAAAGCTGTGGGGCCCTGTCTTCGCTCCCTGCCAAGCCCGTCAGTGCCATGCAGACCTGGCTCACTTCAGAATCTGGGACTTTAAACACGAGACCTCTGGCCCCACCCCAGGCCTGTGGAATCAGAACCCAAGGGCTGAGTGGGGCTCTGTACTTTGGAAATCCAGTTGCTTCTAAGATAGTGATCACTGAGGGTCCAGCCCCACTCCTGTAACTGCCAAGGTGCCCAAGGCCCGGAGAGGGACACCCCGGGCTCCTGGTCCTCAGTACCCTGAGGGTGACCAGCTCTGGTGTTTCAGTCCAGACTGTTCTTGTGTGCAGAGCCCACACACTTAACTCTCAGTGGTCACTCTCCTTTCTGCATCTTGCATACAACTGTTCCTCACAAGCCTGTGTCCACACCCTCCGTCCTCCCCACAGTTCACCGCTGCTGGGAACCATGGGGACCAGACACTCTGCCCGACTCAGGCCCTCGTCCCTCACCCTCCTTGCCTCTGAGGTGCCAGTCTTACTCTTTACCCACAACCAGTCCCAAGGCCTGCCTGGGTCCCACCTCCACCGGCCATCCCCGCCATCACCTGAATCCAGTCCCATTCTGCTGGCGGTGTCACCGTGCTCCTCCTCCAGCCCGGTCTGCCACCAGCACGCCCTGCACCAGGCCGCTGGGCTTGTTTTTTCTTTTAAGGTTTACTTTTGGGTCTCCTGGGAGGCTAAAGTCAGTGAAGCGTCTGACTTCGGCTCAGGCCATGATCTTATGGTTTGTGAGTTCGAGCCCCGTCAGCACCGAGCCTGCTTCAGACCCTGTCCCCCATCTCTGCACCTCCCCTGCTGGTTCTCTCTCAAAATACATAAACTTGAAAACAAAACAAATGCTTATTTTTGAGCGAGAGCAGCGTGGAGGGTGGTGACAGAGGGTCAGAAGTGGGCCCACAGACAGTAGTGAGCCTGATGAGCTTGACTCACAAACTCCAAGATCATGACATGAGCTGAAGTTGGTCGCTCAACCAACTGAACCACCGAGGTGCCCCCCCAACTCAGGATGAGGTTTAAAGTGGTCCCTTCCCCACTGCCTTCAGGAGGCAGGTCCGAGTTTCTCACCTGGCCTGCGATGGCCCATTGGGTTTGGTCCTGCCCTTCCCCTCCAGCCTCATCCCCTCTGCTCCCGCCCTCCCCTTCCCTCCCCTCCCCCCCAGCAGCGGCTCATAAGTGGCATCATGTGCGTGGTTTGCTGCACACACAGCCTCTCTCCCCCTCTGCCCTGTAAGCACCCAGGGAGTTTGAGAGCCTGCTTGAAGGGAGGCCTCCCTGACCCGTGCGCTCTCCTCAGGCGCCAGCCTAGACTTCCTCACGTCCACACCTCCCCCTATCCTGGCACGATTCGTGCACTTTCGCGTGTCTCCGCCAGTCCGTGAGAGCCCAAGGAGACCGGCCTTACTCCTTGCAGAACACACAGCACCAGGCCCAGGGCCGCTATAGGGCAAGCGCCCGGCAACAGTCATCCTACTCAACAGAAGGTCAGGGGCCTCAAGCTGTGACCCCCTGAAGACTGAAGGCATCTGGGGGAAGCAGAGGAAGGCCGGCCCCTCCTACAGCGGCTCCCCCCGGGCTGGCAGAGGAGGTGAGGCAGGGCGGACACTGGTGCAGATGGAACACTCAAGACTTAAAGGGCTGCTCATCTGGCTAGAAAGCAGCAGGAAGGGATTGTCTGTTCACGGGGCAAAGGGGCCGGGAGCGGAGGCTGAGGCTGGGGACAGACCATGCAGAAAGACCAGGCTTCGCTCAGTCTGGGTCCCTGCACCCTCCCCAGCAGCGAGTGTGGCCCCGGGAGACTTAGCCCGGATGGAGCTGGCAGGGACAGTATGAGGAGACCCCCATTACACCCCCTGAGCCTGAACCCGGCTTTCCCCCAGAGCCTCTTAGGCTCCCAGCCCCTCCAACCCGGTCCCCAGCATCGGCCCCGGTGCTGGCTGGTGGCTGACCTTCGCCTATGAGACAAAACCTGCTGCCGCCAACGGGGGGCTCAGGGCTTGAGGTACCGCTCTGCGGGCATGCTGGGCCCAACTTTGGCAGGCTCTAGCACAGAGAGGCCGACAGGCGGCCACCGCCTAGGGCAGCGGCAGCAACAGGGCCCTGCAGGGAAGGGAAGAGAAGCCCACACAGAGGCTCTGGCCAGAAGAGAGGCGGGCAGCTGTCCTTCACCGCCCAGGCCGTTTGTTGTCAACAGGGACCGGTGACAGAGAGGCTGAGTTTACAGCTGCCAGCAAGCGGCTTCCCACACTAGATGAGGCTAAACCCTTCTGTGGCCAGAGGAACACAAGGCCCAGTCCCAGCGGAGGCTTCTCGGCTGGGTGACGGGGTGCAGCGGCTCCATCACTGAAGGGGGAAGGGTCGAGAGGCTGTAAGGAGGCGCTCTGGAGGCCGGGTTGTGGACAGAGCCTGGCCACACGAGAGTGCCAGGAACCCCGAGCAATGGCATGAAGAGGCCACATGCTCAGACACTGCCAGAGTCAGTTTTATTACAGCAGAGGTCCCCAGAGGACCGGACAACTGAGGCACCCCCTGCCCCCAGCAGCAGGGTGCGCCACCCCTTCCCTCCCTGTGCCCGTTCCCAGGGTACGTCAGCCCCAACTGTAGAAATAAATTTTCTGCCAGGCGGGCAAGTAGTCCATGAGCGGCCCTGCAACGAGAGAGAGCCGGGGCTGAGGGCCAGACTCCAGTCCGACTCCACTCTACCCGAGGCCTGACTCAGCCGCTGCCCCAACACAGCTGCTCATGTCTGCCTGGCCAGGAGCCCAACTGGCCCTCCCACCTGGCGGCCCGCAGGGAGGCGGCATTGCGGTGACCCCTGTCCCCTTTACGGAGATTCTCAGGCTCAGAGAAGCCACGTGGCCTGTCCAGCCATGGATACGGACAGCCCGGGTCTAGTGGACTTCAGCCCCGCAATATAATCCCCGCTCAGAGAAGCCAGTGTCCTGCTGAGGCAGGACCAAGGCTGACAGCCCAGCGTGGCCTGACGCTCCTACCACGACAGGACGCCCTCTCCCCCTGAGCTCTACAGGCCAGCCCGGCCCATGGCCAGGAGCTGTCACCCACCTCACCTGACCTCCGGGCTCTCTCTCCAGTCAAGAATCAGATTACAAGGAGATAAAGGGAACACAGTCAGGGGCCTGGGCCACTCCCAAGATCGGTGACACGCGGTCATCATCACACCACCACCCCACACTTACTCGCGACCAGGCCGATGCCCGGGACGTGGTCTGTGAGCAGCTGGAGCAGGAAGAGGATCCTGGCCCTGCAAAGATAAGATAAACAAGGAGCAGGCTGAGGAGGGGCTCTGGGTGCCTGCAGACCCCGATACAAAAGGACGAGAGCTCTGGGCCCCAGGCCCGGGCCGCCCACAGCGCAGCCGCAGACGGGTGGCTTCCTCCCAGCATCCCCCAGACACCGCCTCCCACCTCCCCCCGTCTGGCCCTTCCTTCTCGCCAGCTGAGAGCGGACAAATACTCATGGAGCCCCAGGCAGGGACAGAGAGCCCGGGGGGAGGACAGCCCCACTGTCTTCGAGAAGCCCCCAGTAAGCCACGAGGGCTGAGCCACATGGACACCTCACGAGCCCATGTTGAGAGTGACCAGGCCCCAAGGGGGCACACAGTCTGAGGGGGGCACACTCAGAGGAAGGGACAAGGGCCAACACCCTATATTTTTAAGAGACAAGGCTTCCCCACAGGAGAACCTGGGGTGAGGCGATGGCATTGGGAATGATAGTAAATGATAAGGGCGCCTGGGTGGCTCAGTCGGTTAAACGTCCGACTTTGGCTCGTCATGATCTTGCGTTTTGTGGGCTGGAGGCCTGTGTCAGGCCTGGAGCCTGCTTCGGATTCTGTGTCTCCCTCTCTCTCTGCCCCTCCCCTGCTTGTGCTCTGCCTCTCTCTCTCCCTCAAAAATAAACATTAAAAAAAAATAAAATAAAATAAAAAAGAAAGGATAAGACTCGGTACTTCTTAAGTACTTACTATGTACCAAGCGCTACCGGATGTATTAAGTTGCTTCAGGCCTACCACAGCCCTACGAGGTGGATACTAGCACATCCCCATTTTACAGATGAGGCCCGGAGAGGTTCAATAACTTCCCCAAGGTCACACGACTGGAGGGCAGCTCCGCTCCAGGGACTATACTCTGCCTCTGCCAGTAAGGAATGGGGGCTCCACGTGCAGACTGCCCCACGGAGCTGCTCCCTGTCCTCTGGGGAGACCACGAATTTCTCTGACAGGTTTCTAGACCTTTCTCAGTCTGGGCCACCTCCCTGAGGCTGCTAGCCTGGTCAGACCTCTGCAGGAAAGCGCACCACACTAGAGGCACACAGCCTGGAGAGCCACCTGCGGTCACTGCTGCCCCCAAATGCCTCAGTTCCTGAGATCCGGGGCTGTGCTTTCCCTGCAAAGTGTGGGCCATCTGGGGGAGGTCACATGGGCCATGTAAGTCTCTGGTATATTTCTCTAGAGCAAGCAATACGATCTGGCTTTAGTCCCTTGTGAGCCTCCAAACTTATCTAAAAATAGGGATCGCCAGGCCAAGCTATTTCCGCCAAAGTGGTATTAAATTTGGCCCGATCTTGCTTCTTGTTGCCTCAAAAACACATCGAGCCAAAGCAAAGCCAGAGGTTGTATGGCCGTAACGTTAAATGTAATTCCAGCTACTGCTCCAGTCTTCCTTGTTAAGAGTAGACAGAGGGGGTCCAGGGAGCCTCTGGTCATGGTACAGGGGCCTCAGATCTCAGTCTGACCTGGGACAGTCACCTTGCTGGCCTTGGGAAGTGTGGTCCCAAGCCACCCCCTACTTGCTGCCAGCGAGCCCTGTGTCCCGCTGAGGACCCTCACAGGTGACGGAGCAGAGGTTGGGCAAGGTGGGGCCGGGCCGAGAGAGAGAACATGGAGGTGGCACCCGGCTCTGCCACTGGCCAGCGGGGTGGCCGTTGAAGGTGCCGGCTTCTTGGAACCTCAAAGGCTTCCCCGACAAGTGGGATCCAAACTACTCGGCCGTCGCATCCCCACCTACCCCCATCCCAGTGGCCATGCCCTTGGCATGCCAACACTCCTTAACTCCTGCAAGCTTGGGCTGACGGCCGGACGGCTCTGAGGCAGGGCCGGGCTGGCTGGTGTCTGATGACAAAGTGGCTGCACCCAGGACCGCACAGTGGGGACGGAGGAAGGAGGGAGGAAGGGAAGGTGTACTAGGGGGTCGGGCCCCCTGTGCCCTGCTTCCCTCCCCTGCCCTGGCCGAGGCGGGGCCTCACTCGGAGAAGCGGTCGTAAAACGGAGAACGCAGCAGGTAGTAGAGCAGCAGGATGGTCCGGCGCCGCAGCTCCAGCCGCTCCCTCCGGGTCAGGCCCTTCCTGTCGCTCAGGAGGCTCAGGCTGGGGGCAGGAGGGGACATGGTCAGGGACAGCCACAGGAGTGGACAAGCCAGCAGCACAGAGCCCGGCAGAGGGAGTACGGCCCCCAGGTGGGCCCAGGCTCACCTGGTCACATCCACGACACCAGACAGGAGCCAGGGTGTCCACGACCGCTGACCCCACAGGCCCAGGCTGAGCACTGACGGCCAAGGTGTCAAGGATGTCTCCAGCACGTGCCGGCCCCCCACAAGCCCCAGCCAGCCCACCCTGCGGTGCCGGCCAGCTAAGGATACGGTGCAGCAGGGGCCGGGCGATATACAAGGACTCTGCGATGGTCTCTTGCAGCCCCAGGGGCGTGGGGGGGACGCTCAGCTCCTCGTGCTGCCGCTGCTGTCGTCCCTCCCGCTGCTGGGGGGCTCCCCAGTGCCTTGAGTGCAGGGACGGAGCTAGAACACAAGGGCAGCAGATGAGCAGTCAGGCCCAGGCTGACCCGAGCACGCGGGTGCCCGGCCCAGTGACACCCCACACTTACTGTTCTGGAGGGTTCGAACCACTCGGTTTGAGCGCTTCCCCACGTATGACTGCTCCTGGCTGCCAGGGCTCTGGTCACAATCTAGCACGGAGAGACAGAAGGCCATACTACCAGAGGGACGTGTTTCTAGGAGAGCGTACGGGGAATGTTCACGGGCTAAGGGGAGAATGGATGAACATGGATGGGCTTATACTGAGGCCGCGGCTGGGGCAAGGACACTGTAGCCAGACACTGTGGCTCAACCTTCTTCCGGGCCGGGGGCAAGGTCAGCATCAGCCTTGGCGGGCAAGCCAGCCAAGAACCCAGGCTTCCCAGGGACTAGAGTGAGGCAGGGAGGGCCCAGCCCAGCCACAAACGTGGGGACCGCAGCACCAGAATGACCCATGTCTTCCCAGGCCTTTGCTTTCAACAGGAGCATAGGAGAAGCAAAGAACTGTCCCCACTCAAGGCCAGAAGAGTCAGGCCTGGAGGCCAACCGGTGATGAGTCCAAAGCTCAGAAGGGACAGATCTGTCTGGTCCCTGCCTCATGAGGCTGTGCTTCTTGACAGACAGAACGAGGCCCAGAGACATGGCTGCAGGACCTCTGTCTCTGTCCCGTTCCTGCCGCCCACCAAAAAGAATGAGGACTCTGGCGCCAGAAGCCCTGAGTTCAAGTTCTGATTCTGCCCTTGGCCTCATCTTTTATTTGTGATGACAGCAGACTGAGCTGATAGGGACAGACGTGCTCCATAAACAGACAACACTCTACTCGTGCTGGCCAGCTCGAAACCCACAAGTTAACCCCGTGTCCCGGGCCACCCCAGAGCAGGGAAGCACCTTACCCAGGGAATGTGCCTGGGTCTCCCTGTCCAGCGGGATGATGGGGGGTGAGGTCTGGAGGCCGGTCTTGAACCAGATCAGCAGGAACATCCTCAGGACAGCCCTGGATTGGGAGGACGGCCGGACTGTGTGGGAGGCAGCTGGCCAGCACCCGTGACCCCCACCCGAACTGCTGGCCTGCGGTGCCCCCACCCAGGCCCTGCCCTCCTCAGTCCCGACATACTTGGCCAGCTGGATGAGGGCGATGACGAGCCAACGGCCCACTTCACCCCACACCTTGGCGGCCCCCATCTCCATGAACACCTCCACGCACTCGAGCACGCTCAGCCATGTCAGCAGCTTCTGCTGGGTCAGTGACTGCAAGAACCCCGGGGCTAGAGGTCAGGGAGGGACCCAGGTCCCTGCCCCAGGGGATTCTTCTCTGACAGGAGATGTCGATTTTCCCCTAAGGCTGCACCTGTTGGCCTGAGTTCTCCATGTGAGACAGGCTACTCTATGTCTCTGAGACTCAAGTGTCTTCATCAGAAAGGGGGACGCTAACAGCTCTACCCTGCACCTACTGAGATGGTTTCAAGCTCATACTCTGAGACCAAAATGCTTGCCACCCACGTGGGCTGGATGTCACCACATCACCCCCAAATCCGATGCTTCCCGCTCTCGGCTCCCGGCAGAATCCTCACCACAGGCAACTTTTTCCGAAGCTCCTTCCGTAGGATGCCGTCATTGAGCAGCACAAGCAGGTTAGAGGCGGAATACACTGAGGGGTAGAGTGCAGCATTGAGGGGCTGGTTCGGCAGCCTCCATGCCCTCCCCTTCTCCCCAGAGCCGCAGGGCTCACCTGTCACCTGCTGTGCTCCACCAACCATGCACTGTGTGGAAACCAACCTGCCTCCCCACCCACTCACTGGCTCAGAGCTCCGTACTCCCCAGTATGACCTCGTGTGGGCAGTTGGAACAAGAAAGGGTGGTTTGATCTCTGTGACAAACTGGCTACGGGCATGCTGGATAGCACTGGTCCTCCAGCTGCCCAGCACTGCCCAGCGCTCTCAGTAGCCATGGATGTGTGGTTTCACCTCCTGGCCTTAGTTCTCTGCAGCCTGTCCCTGAAAGTCTGCTCCACCTCTACCGTTCACTACCTCCAGGGCTCCCTGGGCAAACACTACTGAGGCAGCTACAGTCTGGGGATCCTAGAATATGGGAAATCCAGGTTTGAGTCCTGGTTCTGGGATCACCCGTAGCTGTTCCCTAAGCTCGCTGAATTTCTGTTCCCTTAACTGGACACTGAGGGCAATAGCAATACCCACCACATATGATTAAACGGAGGATTAACTGGGCAAGGGCAGGAAAGGTGCTTGGGCCAGTCAAGGTCCCCAGATTTGTCTCTTGACTGTGGGGACATGGAGGACCCAAGACAGTGAATGCTGGACCTCTGTCCGAGTGAGTCACAGTACAGGACGAGCTCATGGAAAACCCAGGGGTGGTCACCTCTCTCGGAAGCCCCGCCGCCCCCACACCCTCCCCAGAGCCCTGCTCACCCAGCTCTGACAGCTCATGCGAATCCGCGAAGCGACCTGGGGAGAAGGCACAGGAGGCGGCGGTGAGCGTTTGACTCAGCCTGAGGCTTCAGGCCCTGGACATCCCCTCCCAGTGCCCTACGGGAACCTGGAAGGAACTTCTCAAACACAGCGATCACCACCCTGACTCCGAAGGGAAGGGGCCAGTGGGGTCAGAGGTCAGAGCCCCGAAGGGATCGGGCAAAGGTCAGGGTGGCACCTGCCAGCAGGTAACTGAGGCCCCGCACTGCCGTCTCCAGCTGGGCCGTGGCGGCCGGGTGGCGAGTCACGTACTCCTGGTAGCGGAGGCTCAGAAGCCGCAGTTTCTCCATCCTGCACTGGGGACCGACAGACTCATGGGCCGACAGTACAGCAGGCTGCAGCACCCTGCTTCCTGCGCCCTCCTTCCTGCTTCCGGTTCTAGGCCCGCCTCTTCGTTGCTCAACTTCCGCGGGCCCGAAGGATATTGACGTGAGGGGCCATTGAGCCACCCTTCACCCCATTTCTTAAATCACCTCCCACTAGAGTAGCGCTTAGCAAGGTGGGCTAATCCTGCCTTCCCTGAGCCTTCAGGACATTGGTTAACACACTCTCCGCCTCCGACCCACCCAACGAGTTGGGGCCCGGTTCTTCCGCCTTCCATTGCGTCTGCGCAGTTAGCAGTTCCTGAAAGGCTCCCGCGTTAGTCTAAGCAATTCATTCTAGAGAATGGACCAGGACCCTGGAGTCTTTCCAATAGAACACCGAGAGGCTCGAACTGGAGGACCGGATTTTAAAGGGCTGGGAGGATAGCTCGCGTAAAGGAACTTCGATCAGACTTGGGCAGGCGCGGGGAGAGCCTTGGCAGTTGCGCGTTTGGCCAGTTGCCTCGTCTGCCGTCCTCCCCGAGGTACTGCTGGGGAAACTGAGGCAAGAAAGGGTACGGCCTTCCACGCAGTCTCGATCCCTTGGCAGCACTGCTAGTGCTGGGCTTCGGCCACAGCTCCCTCATGGACTGTGCGGACCTGCACTCCCATCTTCGCAGAGAAAACTGTTTTGGACTTCTGCTCTTGGCTCGCGGTGACCTGATCGAGTGTTTCCCTTTTCTGGATCTCGAGTTTCCCCATCTGTAAAATGGTTTGAGGGAAAACTTAGTCCTTGAACTCGGGCTCAATCTCAAAGCTCTTTTCGGCCCTCGGATGCACCTCCCGGTCCTCAGCTGCTCCCCAAGGGATGGGGGCGACTCCTAGGAATCTCCCAAATGGGGCAGTCTCCCGGAAAGGGGCGGTGGTGGGAGAGGAGGGGCTAGAGGTAGATAGAGGCTCGAGGGAGGTCGCCACTAATTGGCTGTGGGGAAAGGGGCGGGGCATGGGCGGGGTCGCGGGCTGAGCCGTTGGAGACGTGGCCGTCCTTTTATGGTACCCAGAGAGTAATACGTTATTTTACCTAATTCCCCCTACCAGTTATTTATTATCTGCAGGTGAGGAAAGGATCCACTTGAGAACGGCCAGTCACATTTGAATCTTGGTCTGATCACACAATCTAGGCGGTTTAAGCACCACACCTCACTAGGAAGCTCTCCTTGCACTACCCCCTCCCTCACCCTCCTCACCAGCTTAGTTTTCTGCCCTCCCGACTCCGGCCAAGCAATGATGACACAGGAAGATGTATCCAGGGGCCTCGGGAGAGGCTAAAGGTCTTGGAGAATGGATGGGGTCTCGGGCATTCTCAACATTTCTCACCACCTCCTGGGAGCCAGGCTCACTCATACACCATTTCTCCTGGCAACCTCACCAGCTCGGTATGAGCTCTTTTTCACAGATGGGGAATAAGAGGCCCAAGCAGGGAAAAGGACTTGCCCCAGGTCACATGGCTTTGGCATGGGCCAAATGGACCACCAGGTGTGTCTCCCAGAGCACTGCCCCTCCCCTGCTGCCCGTAGCCCAGGAAGGGCAGTGCATTGAGGCCACCTGGTCTTGAGTCAAGTTAGAAGCTGGTTTTAATACTGGGACTCAGGGCATTCAGTGTGGGGCTCTTCCTTCCACCCTGCACCCCATCATCTTAATAAACTGGTTCCCTCAACCTCACCACTCCAGTCCCTCCTTCTGCAGCTGTGTAGAGTGTGAGGCTGGAGAGTGTGAGGTTTCTCTGATACTCCCAGGGCTGATGGTCCTGTGGTTCTGGGGAGGGAAAGTGTGAAGGACAGAGCTGCCGCCTCCCCTTGGCAGAATGAAGGGCACTGGGGCTGGCACCTGTTTCTCCTCCTCCCCTTCAGGACTGGGAGGGGAGCATGGGCCCAGCCAGTGTGGCAGCAAGCAGGGCTGCCTGAATTTCCTGTCCAGATCTCGGGCCTGATCAGGTCCCAGAAACAAAAAGTGGCAGTGAGTGCAAGAGCCACCCAGGACAGCCCCTCCCTGCTGGGTCCCTGCCTGGAATTGGTCACCTGGCTGGGCTAGAAGGGCCTCTGGGCAAGTTGGGCCAGAACCTCCCTCCCTCTAGGCTGCCCTGAGCCACAGGAGAAGAGAACAAGACCAGTCTAACAAGTACAGAGGACACTGAGGCTCAGAGAGGGGACCTGACTAGGCTAAGGTCACACAGCAAAGTCTTGGGCAGATAGGTCAAACCAGGTCTCAGGACTAGGAGACCAGTAACCTTTCATATGTCCATACCTGTTTCCCATGCCCCCTGCATGAGCCAGAAGAGTCTCTTGGAGACCAGGCAAGCCTCTCAGCAGGCCCCTTCCCTGCCTAAGGTTAGGAGAGGGGTGGGACCAGCACTGTGAGGAGCCATAGTAAAGTCTGCAGCCCAGCTCCCCCACAAGCCCCCTGGCCAGGCCCTGACTGTGTGCTCTACCCTCTCCCTCACATTTATTACCACTCCCTCCCGGAGTCGCTACTGAGGGTCTTAGGGAGGGATCTGTCCACCCTCACTCCTGCTCCAGGCTAGAGATGAAGGTCACGGGGGCTGGAGGCTCAAAGCGCCAGACTCCAGGATGGCGCCTGCACTCCCACATCTCCTCTTAATTCCCAGATGTGCAGGAGGCACCATGAGTCTCCACGGCAACCACTGCCCCTGGCCTCCAAGACTGGAGCTTTCTGGAAGACCCTCATCTCTCAGAGAAAGGCATCCTGGCCTCTTGGAGGAGGAGGAGACGGGAGGGGTCTCAGGCTGGGCTGCTTTCCACAGCTTCATTGGGGGTTGGGGTCTCTCAGGCCCTCACTTTTTATAGGTGAAGTTGGGCTAAAGGACCCTCGTCAGGGAAAGGCCTCAGGCATCCCATCCACTGTCAGCACATGTTTAGGACTTGGTGGGTGCGGGACCTCGGCTGGGGACGAGATAGACAAGGCTCCGGTCCCATGAGCAGCCTTCTTCCAGCGGGGAGACCTGCTCTATAAACAAGTCAGCAAGGTCAAGTTTAGAGGAGTGATAGGAATAAAATAAACCAAAGGATGTAGAAGGAGGAGCCAGCTTGTGAGAATCTGGCAGAATGCAGGCTGAGGGAATAGCAAGGGCAAGACCTCAGGCAGGAAACCCTTGGAGAAGAGCAGCAGGAAACGTTGCCCTCAGGGAAGAGCCTGGAAAGGCACCCGGGGAAGGGTTGGGAGAGGGTTCTAACAGGTCCTGGCAATTCTCAGAGAAGAATGCGGGTGTCCCAGCATTGGGGTTAGGGCTGAGACGAGGCTTGTCAAACCTCAGCACCGGGCCTGGCTCGCAGGCTCCGGCCACCGTGGTTGTTTCTCTTCAGGGTCCAGACTGTGGCCTGCCCCTGCCGTGGGGTGCAAGGTGGGGCCTAATTAGAAATCCAGCCCCAGCCCCAGTTCCCAATGCACAGGTCTAGGCAAGGGTGGGGGGATCCTGGCGTCGGTGAGGCCCTTTGCCAGCTTCGGGGCAGGAGAAGCCCTTCGCGAGACCTTTGTCTGGGCCGCGCCGCCAGAAGTGCACGGGGGAGGGGGTGTGGGGTGGAAAGTCGGGGAGCAGGAAGGAAAGCCGGAGCTCCAGGTGCTCCGCAGCTCCCGGGCAGGTCTCTGCCGGCCCGGCCTTGAGTCCCCAGAGCAGGTGTCCCTGACCCTCGAGGCCCCGCATTCCGCTCCTTCCCCCTCACCCTCGCAGTCCCTTTGATCCGGGGCGGGGGTCACGGGCCCCTCCCACCGGTGGGAGGTTAAGGGGAGGAAATGGGGCCTCAGAGCTGGGAAGAGGGGGATGGGCTCAGGGCAGGTAGAGGGGACTAGGCCTTCCTGGGTGGCCGCCCCCGCTCCCTCCAGTCATCCTGGGTGTTCCTCGGGCTGGGGTGGGGGCGCAGTTGAATGCCCGGGCAGAGGCGGGGCCAGGCCCCCAGGGGTCTCCCCGCCCCTACGGGCTCCGCAGAGCAGAGGCGAAACCTGAACCTAGGTTGGGGGCGGGGCTGGCTCCTGCTCCGCAGAGGGCAGGCCTGCGCCTCCACCCACTTTCCCTCCCGCCGGCTTCTGGAAGAGGGAAGTCTGGGTCCCTGAGCCGCTGGAGCAGGTGAGGTGGCGACTCAGCGCGGGAGGGAGGATCGGGCAGCCGTCGGGCCCCGCCGCCCAAGGCTGATCCGCTGCCCTTCCTCCCGGGTCCACAGGGACCGCGATGGAGCCCGCAGCCCGGGGTCGCTCCCCACCCTGAGCGCCTCCACAGGCGGCCATGCTGCCCCGAGGGCGCCCCCGGGCGCTGGGGGCCGCAGCGCTGCTGCTCCTGCTGCTTCTGATCGGTTTTTTCCTGTTCGGCGGGGACCTGGAGTGTAAGCGCGGCGAGCGAGGAGGCGAGCGGAGGGGCCCGGGACCCCTACCCCTACCCTGCCCGCTGACGCCACGTGTCCCTCCAGACGAGCGGCCGCGGGGAGCTGCTGCTCTCGACGGAGACCTGCCTGCGGACCGCGGGGGCCACAACCACTCCGACTGCGTCCCGCCGCGGCCGCGGCCGCTGCCGCCCAAGTGCGAGGTAGGTGCGCGCGGCCCCTGGCGGCGGGAATCTCCGCGGCGTCGCCCCGGCCCGGCCACCCGGGCACCTGTGGGAATCACGACACCTGGCGTGGGCCGGGACACTGACCACCCAGCCGGGGACGACGCGGCCCCGGGCTCCCGCCTCGGTTTCTCCATTTGTGAAACAGAAGTGAACTCCTGCTCCGCATCCTCCCACCCCATTCGTCCTTAACTCTTATTGCCGGGTGGGGGCTACACCACCCCAGGCAGACCGGCCCCGTCGTGGGTGCCCACCTCCGCGTCTTCTCCGCAGCTCTTGCATGTGGCCATCGTGTGTGCGGGACATAACTCCAGCCGAGACCTCAACACCCTGGTGAAATCTGTGCTCTTCTACAGGTATAGCCAAGTGCAGGGTGGGGGTGGGGAGGCAGGCTTTGGGAAGAGAACAAAGTCTTGGGCAGGGTCTCAGAGCTCCAGTCCCCCCCCCCCCATCTGCACCACAAGGACAGTGTCCCTTCCTCCCCTGAAAGTAGTTCTAAGACTGTCCTATGCTGGGTGTGGAAAAGCTCTTTGCGGAAGGTGGGGCTGCCCCTCTGAGCCCCTCCAGCGGGTCCTATTCCATGTTCTTCCTTCTCGGACCTGTCAGCTTTCCTCACCTGTCCTTCCCCAAGGAAAAACCCACTGCATTTCCATCTGGTGACTGATGCTGTGGCCAGGAACATTCTGGAGATGCTCTTCCACACGTGGATGGTGCCTGCTGTTGGGGTCAGCTTCTATGACTTGGAGGAGCTCAAGGCAGGAGCCCTGGCCCTTCTGCACTTTCCGGCTGTGTGCAGCCCTGTCCTCCCTCCCAGGGCATTGGGGTGGGGGCATGGGGGAGAGGTTAGAGCTGCCTGGGACCCCTCCCCTCCCCAGTCCCATCACACCTACAGGAGCTCAAATCCCTCACCCCTCCTGGAGCCTACGCCTTCTTTCCCCTGTGTTACTGAGTGCCCACGTAGGCCCTTCTCTGCCAGGTTCATGCCCTGTCCTTCCCCCCCCCCCCCCCCCCCCCCCCCCCCCCCCCCCCCCCCCCCCCCCCCCCC
>NC_043710.1:16861311-16902677 GCF_006229205.1 Suricata suricatta | reverse complement strand
TTTTCTGGTGAGAGGCCTGGGATCCAGCCCCAGCCAGCCCCCCCACCCCCCACCCCACCGGCCTGTCCGGCCCTGCTGTGGCCTTAGCCCTGAGCCGAGGTCCGGTGGCAGCCTCAGGCAGCTCCCTCGTGCCCTCCCCTCCCAGACAAGCAAGTGATCGGTCTTGTGGAGAACCAGAGCGACTGGTACCTGGGCAACATCTGGAGGAATCACAGGCCGTGGCCTGCCTTGGGCCGGGGATTTAACACAGGTGGGACAGTGGTGGGGGGAGGCAGGAGGGGCAGCCACTTGTCCTCAGGCCCCAGGGACTGGGCAGGGCATAGAATGCTAGGACCCCCCCTCCCCTCCAGGAAGAATAGTGCTGTGGAAAGAACATCGGGAGAAGAGCTGGAAAACAGTTCCAACCAGGGCTGTTTGTGTTAGATGAATTTGGCCAAGCCACTTGGTCTCTCTGGGCCTCAGTTTTCTCATCCATTAAATGGGGATGATTTAACTGGCCCCCAGGATCATGAGTGTGAGAAGATGCTGTGGAGGTGCTCTGTAAGCCATGCAGTGCATCCCCTGCCCCCCACCTCAAGAGGAATGAGTATTGACCAAGGTGGTCCACACTATGTCTAAACAGTCAGAAAATAACCAATAAGTCAAAAAATAAACACTCAAAAGATGCCTTCATGACCCCTGGAGCCAGGAGCTGGATTAGCGCAGGTGGGCATGACAGCCTTTCCCCTGGGCAGGTGTGATCCTCCTGCGGCTGGACCGGCTCCGGCAGGCCGGCTGGGGGCAGTTGTGGAAGCTGACGGCCACTCGGGAGCTCCTCACCCTGCCCGCCACCTCACTGGCAGACCAGGTCTGCAGGAGCCTTCAAAAGAGGGTGGGGGGAGGGGGGGGGAAGGCTCTGAGCCGGGACATGATGGCTGTCTCTGCCCAGGACATTTTCAATGCTGTAATCAAGGAGCACCCGGACTTGGTGCAGCCCCTGCCCTGCGTCTGGAATGTTCAGCTGTCAGACCACACGCGGGCTGAGCGCTGCTACTCAGAGGCGTCTGATCTCAAGGTAAGTGGGGTGGGGTCTGAGCTGTGGGCTCCTGTCCTCCCTGCTCCCGTCCTCCCACCAAAACCTTCCTGGGTTCCAGGTGATCCACTGGAACTCACCAAAGAAGCTGCGTGTGAAGAACAAGCATGTGGAATACTTCCGAAACCTCTACCTGACTTTCCTGGAATATGATGGGAACCTGCTGCGGAGAGAGCTGTTTGGCTGCCCCAGCCCGCCGCCATCTGGGGCCGAGCAGGTGCGAGGGAGCCGCCTTCCCTGGCCGTGGGGAAGCTCTGCTCTGGGGGGACCTGGCCTTGTCTGGGGACCTATCCTGCCCCAGCCCTGCTCCTTCTCTCCCCTCGACGCCCCCAGGTGCAGCGGGCCCTGGCACAACTGGACGAGGAAGATGCCTGCTTTGAGTTCCGGCAGCAACGGCTCACTGTGCACCGTGTGCACATCTCCTTCCTGCCGCACGAACTGCCACCCCCTCGGCCCCACGACGTCACCCTGGTGGCCCAGCTCTCCATGGACCGGTGAGAGTGCCAAGGGCAGCACCAGGGAGCAAAGCATAGGCAGGGGACTGGGAATTTCCAGAAACACCCCCGGAGAGGACGATTTCAATGGGTGGAAGGAAGAGCTCTGGTTGCCTTGTGCTTGAGGAGTTCTGGGATTCGGAGACACTGGCCGTGGTTAAGAGCTTGGGCCTTGGGGATCGTGTAGGTGCCTGGAAACGCCCCTCTGTGGCAGTGGGACCATGGGCAAATCTTAGTATCTCTGGCCTTTGGTGTTCTTATTGGTTATGTGAGAAAGGACCCACCTTGTGAGGTAGATGCGAAGATTAAGACCAGCTTAAAGAGCCACCGGGAAGGTGCTCAGTGAGTCGCTTGAAGTGAAGTCGGTTTGCGGCTGACCTGGAGAGGGGTGCCAGCCGTCTGGGGGCTGGCTGACCACCCCGCTTATCATAACCAGGCTGCAGATGCTGGAAGCCCTGTGCAGGCACTGGCCGGGCCCCATGAGCCTGGCCTTGTACCTCACAGACGCCGAGGCCCAGCAGTTCCTGCATTTCGTCGAGGCCTCCGCAGTGCTCTCTGCCCGGCAGGACGTGGCCTATCACGTGGTGTATCGCGAGGGGCCCCTCTACCCCGTCAACCAGCTTCGTAACGTGGCCTTGGCCCAGGCCCTCACACCTTACGTGTTCCTCAGTGACATTGACTTCCTGCCTGCCTATTCCCTCTATGACTACCTCAGGTGGGCCTGAGGAGGGAGGGAGAGGTGGATGGGTGGGTGTGGAGGGCAGCACCCGCAGAACCTTAGCAAGTATGTGGTTGCCCAGGAAACATCTGGTCCTCAGTTTCCTCTGTAAGATGGGGTTTGTATTGGGGCCGGGGGGGGGCCACCTCCTTTCTCTGGGCTGCTGAAGGAGAGTAGGGGAGGCTGGGACCTGCTTCCCAAAGCAGCTCCAGTTACGTGTGTCTCCTGCAGGGCGTCAGGGCAGCTAGCTCTGGGGCCTGTGGCTAAGAAAAAGAAGGGAATCGCCGCGCCCAGTCTGCCCTCTCCCCCCACAGGACCTCCATCGAGCAGCTGAAGCTGGGCAGCAAGCGCAAAGCGGCCCTGGTGGTGCCGGCATTCGAGACCCTGCACTACCGCTTCAGCTTCCCCACTTCCAAGGCCGAACTGCTGGCCTTGCTGGACTCTGGCTCTGTCTACACCTTCAGGTGGGAGAGGCCGCTGCCCTGCTCCGCTCCGTGTTCCCCCCACCCCCTCACCGAGCTCCTGGTTCAGCTTGGCTGTCTGCCCGTTCCTGCTCCACAGGTACCACGAGTGGCCCCGGGGTCACGCACCCACAGACTATGCCCGCTGGCGAGAGGCTCAGACCCCATACCGTGTGCAGTGGGCAGCTGACTATGAGCCCTACGTGGTGGTGCCTCGTGACTGTCCCCGCTACGATCCCCGGTTTGTGGGGTTCGGCTGGAACAAGGTGGCCCACATCATGGAGCTGGATGCACAGGTGAGGGTGTGCCTTGTTGCCTCCAGGTTTCATTTGAATCCCTCCGGGCCCAGGGAGCTCACTACACCTCAGCACAGCAAGCATGTTAGGCAGTACTGTTAGAAATTCCACGTTTGTGCAGAACTCCCAATTGTCTGCCCTTTGACCCTTACTTTGGCTATAAGGGGCTATCAAATAAGTCTGCTCCCCACCCCCCAGAGCTGTACTCTTCCCCCTCAACCCAGAACCTTCATCCACCTCCCACCCCTGCAGGAATATGAGCTCCTGGTGCTGCCCGAGGCCTTTGCCATCCACCTGCCGCATGCCCCAAGCCTTGACATCTCTCGCTTCCGCTCCAGCCCCACCTACCGGGACTGCCTCCAGGCCCTGAAGGACGAGTTCCACCAGGACTTGTCCCGTAACTACGGGGCTGCTGCCCTCAAATACCTCACTGCCCTGCAGCAGCCCCGAGGTCCCGCCTGATCTCCCCGGGGTCTGTGGCTCACCCCTGCCCCCCACCTTGGCTCCAGCAGGCTCCCTGCAGACACTGGAGCAACCTAGCCACCCCTCCCTCCCTCCTATTTAAATTATTGAAGGTCTCAGTGCAAAGGGCTTGGGCGGGTCCTGGGGGCCTCCCCCTGCCGCTGTAGCTGGGGGCTGGTCTCGCTGTGCCCCAGCTGTTTGGGGGCTGGTTCCCCTATCTTCAACTGTATCTCTTTTTCATAATTAAAAGTTTTTAAAGACCTTTTGCATGTTCCTTCTGGTTTGTGGCATGAGGGTGTGGGTCGGCCAGGAAGGAGCAGCGTCTCCCTGGAGTCACAGGAGGGCCCGGACCCTCCGCTGCAGGCCCAGGATCGGAGGAGCCGTGTCTTGCCCACCCTCCCCTGCCCCAAACCCAACACCATGAGGCTCAGAGACTTTATTTGGCTTTATTTAGTAAAATGTTAAAATAAATAAATACAAATTGATCAGCTGCTCTGGATCCCCCCCACCCCCTCAAAACAAAAATGAAACAAACAAAAACAAAAACTTTGAAGCACAAAACTCCAAATACAAGTTCTACCAAGACTGAAATCACAAAGGGCGTGGACAAGAGACAGGATTGGGGGCTGGCTGGCTCTTTACTGCTCGGAGCTTGCTGACCTCTGGCTGCCCGTCCCGCCCTGCCTGACTGCAGCTCACCCCGGGCTGAGGCCCCAACGACACAGAGGCGCAGGGGCCAAAGCCTGCTGTGGGGGACGGTGGAGTCCTCAGCAGAGGCGCAGGGGCCAAAGCCTGCTGTGGGGGACGGTGGAGTCCTCAGCGGGGAAGGGCCTTGTGGGAGAGGGGAGCAAAGTGGCATTTGTGAGCCCTGCCCTTCCCCTACGAGGGCTGTTTTTAGGAGTTCACCCTGGCTCTCTGGAGGGGGCGACCCCCAGCTTCTTCCCCTTCACTGGGGCCGGAGGGCCAGAGGAATCTTCTCAGGGGCCGCCCCCTCCCTTGGAGAGGACGGCTGTAAGTCAGGGTGAAAATGGGTCTCCTGTTTCCTGCCAAGGGTGCCCAGCTGAGGGGTGGGGGTGAGGCCCACGGTCATTTACACAGAGCAGAGGTGCCCCTATCTGGCGGAAGCCATGGAATCCGGAGAACCCAGGGCCTGGAAAATCCCTGGGCCCACCGTCCATCCTACTACCCAGAAGAGCCTTTTACCCCTGGGGTAAAAGTCTCCTAAATTAAGCCCTTTGGATAAATAAGAAAGACCACGCCCCAAAAGGGAGTGAACGGAGGGAACCGCTTAGAGATTGGGCTGAGAGCCACGAGGGGCTCCGCCGGTCCCAAGAGGAAGTATCGAGATGGCTGGAGGGGCAGCTGTGCACGCAGACCGACTGAGTGAGCTGGAAACAGTCACCCTCCTTTGCGGGGAGAGGCATGGGGGCGGCCGTCGTGCCCATTCATGCTGCCTGTTGAGCCTGAGCCAAGAAGAAGCAGGGACAGGCAGGCCCTGCAGGGAACCCGGGCACTCAGACGGTGCCAGCTGGGGGCCGCTGTGGCCACGTGGCAGCCCCACACAGGGACGGCCCCACCAGGGGCTGCCCCCGGCCTGGCTGTCCCCAAGGGCCTGATGAGGAAGGGAGAAGCAGAACTCTGGATGAGCTCAGCAGAGGGGAGACAAGACCCAGCAGGCCTGTGAAAGAAAAAGGACCTGTGGGCGGCATTGGCAAGAATTGGAGGTGGGAAGATGACGGCAACATGACCTCACTGCCTCCAGGGTGCAGTGCCCGTGCCACCAGACTGGCCTGGGCCAGCGGCTCCGGGGCAGCCTCCTCCTAGTCCTGGACCAGCCACTCCCCAGCCCCTGAAGTGATCGCAAAGCCAGCTGGTTTGAGATGCGTCTGTGAGCAGCTAAGCCCGGGCACGGGGAAGGAGACAGAGGGAAGTGGAGACAGCCAGGTGAGGCAGTCATGAGTGTGTGTCTCAGGTCGTCACAAGCACCCACAGTTCTGGGGGACAGAGAGAGGGTCTTCTCTTGGCAGGACAGTAAAGGAAAAGGAGATGGAGGCGACCGGGGCCTTTTGTTGGCAGTTAAGTAGAGTTTGGGAATTGAGTCTAGAGTGTGGGTTTGGGGGCAGCTCACATCTGCACTTCAGGAAGAATCCGTATCCCAACCCCAGGCAAGGCCAGAGTGTGAGTACTCACAGCAGCAGGCAAAATACTGGTTGATTCCTAGCTCTACCCCGCCGTACTGCCACCCTGCCGATTCTCAGGGGGCTCCTTTCTGAGCAAAGACTTCTAGTGATGATCGTCCCGAACTTCTTTCAAGACAAGATAGGTATTGTGTGGCCCAGACAAGTCAAATGGGAGAGCTCAGGAGCGGGCGTACAGCCTGCTGCTGGGCTCGCACCCTCCGCCAACTATTTCTCCAACTAGTCCAGGCATCTCCAAGGCTCCCTGGCCAGTCGTAGCACCTTGGTTTCTGCAGGAGAAAAGTCCCACTCAGGCAACTTTGCAGCCAGGGTCTGACTCTGAGGCCTGTGGAGCCATCCTCAGCCCCCTAACATTCCTGGAAGAGGAAACAGCCAGTAGACGTGAGGCATATTTGACCTAAGTGTCTCTTTCTCTCTGGCATTTGCTTTCAGGTTTCTAACTGGGATTATCTGGGCCTAACTGGGTGAGGGAGAAATGAACTGGACCTTTTCTGCCTCTCCTAGACCCTGGCCATCAGGCAGTACAGGTGGGCTGCGGCACAGAGCGCCTGCCTTCCTTCTTTGGGCCCAGATAATGCGATGGGGCCAAGATCTCTGGTGGGAGCACACACCTGACAAATTCACTTCCCACAAGGCAAAAGGATCCGAGTCTTTCAGAACCCTGCTTTTCTCAAGAAGGAGACTGGCCGAGCCAAGGCAAGCACAGGCATTGCAGCCACAGGTCACCCGGGAAGCTTGTGAATTCGCGAAGGGCGGTAAACTCCATCTCCTGTACCTGGAGCCAACAGGCCGAGCAAGCGGCTGGAGGTTCAGACCTCTTCAAAGGCAAGACAGACACAAAGGCCTCCCTGGGGCTCTTCGTCTCAGAGACACCAGGTACCCTCAAAACATCTCACTCCTCTGTTCTTTCTAAGCACCAAGGGCTGATGCAGCCAGCCTGCCCCCTGCCCCCTCCCACCAAGGTTCTCGTCACTGGCCAAGTCCTTCGAAGCTGTCCCCCAGACACTCACAATGCTGGTGGCTGAAAGGCTGAAAGCAGCACCAAAGGAAGGGATCTTATTTAGGCACCAGCCTTTTGCTCTAGCAAAATCCGAGGAGACAATGGGGAGGGGAGGGCCCAGATCCCATCCACACTCCGTTTGAGCTTTGAAAACAGGAGCCCAGACCCCTGCTCCAAGAAGAGAGGACTGTCCTTCCCAGGGAGGGCAGAGTGGCAGGAGGGCTCACGCTGCCCCTCAGGGCTGCAGCGTCCAGAGGACAGAAGTCACAGAGACTAGCCCACCAGTCTTGAGACACAAACACAGCAAAATGTCATCATGATCAGCAGGTTCTGTGCTAAAAAATTATAACTACACAGCATTTTCTCCAGTTCTGACACCTTTTTAATAGAAATCACTGTTTTTAGGAAACAAATAGCACTTTTGTAATTTTTTTTTACAATGTTTCTTACCTTGATCTTAATTTAAGTAACACTAGGAAGACCTCAATATCTTTTATTTTCCTTTTTAATTTAAAAAAAAGTTGTTGTTGTTTTTCCCCAGATACAAAGATTTTTGCCCTTGCATAAAAACAGTGCCCCGAACGATGACACAGGACTCACACGGACTCACTGGACCTCACTGACACTATGATTCCTATTCTACCATGCACGGCCTCGACTACCCTTAATTGACTGTCAGCTTGAAAAACAGCTTTTCTATTCCTTATTTTAGTTTTTTGTTACCAAAAAAGTAAAGTAAACAACAAAATAAAACTTTTTCTTAAAGAAAAAAAAATTTAAAAAAAGAGGAAAGAAACATCTCCATTCAGTTCACACACACCTGGGTCGCGTGCTGCTTCGCTCAGAATCTTCTCTTCTTTATAAATATAGAAAAGGGATGGAGCTTGTTTTCAAGTAAAAATCACTGATCCACCGTTCTTCCTTCCTCGACACACACACCCTTCTTCCCTGCCCGGGCGTTGGCCAGCGGAGGCCGGCCCTGCTCGTTCTCGGAGAGGGAAGGTGCCCGGATCACCCGCGGGGATGCGCGCCAATTTGCCAAAGCAGGGAAGGAACGCGGGGAGTGGAGGGGGAGCCCGCGGCGGGAAGCAGGGTGCGAGGGAGAAGGCCGCCCACCTCTCCGTGCACCGGGCCCCTCCCCAGACGGTATGAAATACTGCTTATTTGATATATTTTTCCCACCCCGGCTCCCTCCCAGTCCCTCCCATCCCTCCTCTGGGCACTGGGGTTGGTTAAATCTTGATGTCTTTTTTTTTTCTTTTTTTTTTTTTTTTTTTTGGTTTTATAGTAGTGAAAGTTTAGAAACAGGAAAGCCCACACACTCTTTGGACTCGTCTTCTCTACCTAAACAAACGGCTCGGCAAATAAGGGTCTGAAACCTGCTCTCCTCCCTCGGCCCGTCCCTGCTCCCCACCCAACGAAACAAAAACAAGCCCACGGTGGCTGTGGAGGCTGCTGCAGGCACACACTGGTGTATAATAGAGAGAGTAAATATATTATTTCACTTGGCATGGTGCTGGCAAAGAACCTCCAGCTGGCACTATTTCATGTAACATGGTCCAATCTTCGCGTGTACACACAGAATAGGAAGGATCAATTGGCAAACTCCGGTGCCACCTGGCACAAGCATCTCCTCTCTCTCTGGAACCAAAGAACCAAAAGAATTCCGCACTTTCCAGAAGAAATCCGGCTTTGCTTTTCTAGAGTCTTCAGTGTTTTTGCTCTCCTTGCCGCCGGGACCCCGTGGCTTCTCCCCGTGGGGCGCTGTTATTTAGTCTCATCCCCCTGGGTACAGTTCGCTGTGCAGCTCTGGGAGGAGGGGGAGTGGGCCGGCGTGGAGGTGGCAGCGTTGGCAGGGGGGGTGCAGTCCGGGCCGTTGGAGACGGCCCCCACAGTGGCCTCAGAGTCTACGGGTTTGGAGAGGTCGATGCCGTGGATGAGGCGGATCAGCTGTTTGACCTTCTCCAGGGAGCTGTGCATCTCCTTCTGCCGGGCCAGGATGGTGTTCTTCATTTCCATGCATTTCTGCAGCAAACGAGAAGGGCAGGGGCACTGAGCCTCCACCGCTTTTCCGACAGGCCCGGTGGCCCCTCCGGGTAGGGGAACCTGCTGGCTCGTCCTCTGCTCTGCACCAGAGGGGCCGTCACCACCCAGGGGGAGGAGGACGCCCAACAGGCGGGAGGAAGAGGACAAGTGAGTGGTTTAAAAGCCAACCCTGCTTGAACTAGGACTTAAAGCCGCCTGTGAATGACCACTCTAGGACTACAAAATTACAGTAACTTGAAATCAACATTCCCAGAGCCTCCTGAAGCTGGTTTGGGCAGGTTTGGTATGCAGATGGGCGCTAATACATTCAGGGCTGGACTGAGCTTTCCAGGACAAGGAATGAGCCAGTGGTATGTGGATCTAAGGTGAGGGCCTGCTGAGGATCTCCCGGTCAGCAGGAAATTAGAGCAGGGCCTGGGCTAGCACAGTGATGTTCGAGAGGATCAACGACTACAGCCAACAGAAACGCTTCCGCTCGGTCACGGGCTTGTGGTTTTTTGTCCTTTTGCCCAAGGTCCCCCACCACTGCTGGCTTCTGTCCTAGGCAGGGAAAGGGACGCAAAAGCTGCAGCCATGGGTAGTATGGTGACGAGGGGAAAGCAGCTGAATGGGGCGGCTCAACTGCCACCAAGTTCAGGCTACTACCTGGTGACCATGAGGGTTGAGGCCTCCTCACTCCAACAAGGGGACCTACTCACTGAGAAATAAAACTTGCTCTGGAGGGGCCTCAGACTCTCCGCTGCAAACACAACCCTGGTTCCCACCTGGCCAGGCCGGGCAATGTTCACCTCCGTTACCTGTCCCCAGGAACCTCTTCCTCAGGCAGGTCAGCAACACCTGCACACGCCATCGGTAGCATGCAGATGAAAGGATGGGAGGGGAGGGCCATGCAGAAAGGCCACTAACTAGGACGGCGAGAAAGGCTTCTATGCAGGGGCTGGATCTGTGTCCACCCGGTGCCGGAAGAGGCTCCGCCCCCCTCCCCAAACCCACCCTGGAACACCTGGGGCTGGTGGCCATCCTGCGGTAGCTGCCACTTCTCATCTTCAGCCTGGAGACTAAAAATCCACTCTCAGATCAGATTAGGAGGTTCCAGAGCGTGGGGACAGCACCACATAGCAACTGGCCACCTGCCCAGAGGGCCCAAACTGTAACTGGAGGCAAGCTTGGTGTCCGCCCAACTTCACCGCGGTAATGAGCTGGAGGACCTGAAAGGGCCTCAGGAGCCCCAGTATTGTCATGCGCGTGAAAGGGGCCGTGTCTGCGCCCAGCACTCTGAAGGGATCAGCTTACTTACACTTATAGAATTGCTGAGCTGTTTCACCTTCTGCTCTAGTTGTTCTCGCTCTTGTTTTAGGTCTGAACTCCATTTGAGTAATTTCTGTTTCTCTTCTTCTTTTGCTGAAAAAAACAAAGTAACTCTTTTTAACCATAAATTTTTTGAAAAGGCCACTGTGTTCAGAATGGTGGCCAAGTAGGTATTTTGCCCAAAACTCCCCCTGAGCTCCACAGCCACTGTGCAGAACATGCCCACCTGGACCTCTCCTTTAAAAAAAAAAAAGCTTATTTATTTTTGGGAGAAATAGATAAAGTGTGTGTGAAAGCTGGGGAGAAGCACACAGAGAATCCTAAGCAGGCTCCATGCTGTCAGCACAGAGCCTGATGCAGGGCTTGAACCCATGAACCACGAGATCATGACCAGAGCCAAACTCGAGTCAGACACTTAACCGACTGAGCCGCCCAGGTGCCCCCACACCTTCCCTTTTTCTGTGTACGGTCCGCACGCTAAGACAGCGAGCAGTGGTGTGGGCCTGGCTCTACATAAGTAAGATGCAAATTTCCCATTTTTCCTCCCCAAGAAAAGTACTACACAAGCTTTTCGTTTTGTGCAGTAAAAGCTTTTCATTTTTAACTTTAAACTTCCTTCTGAAAACAAAACGAATGCTGCCTTCCAGTACTTTTTTTTTAAGCAAGGGGAGGCTTACACAAAAGGGGATGCGGATGATCCTTTACCTGCTTTGTAGGCGATATAGGAATGGACAATTGCTAAAGTTCCAGGCCATGGGATTGCTTCTTCCTTCTTCAGCATCTGAAATGAAGATTAGAATTTTACCTTGAAAGGAGGTATAAACACACCCCCCATGAGGTAACAAGTAACGTGTCTGTAGCAATTGGCAGACAAAATCCAGGAAGGATTTATGGTGACCAGGCTTGCAAAACCCCCGAAGTTCCAGATGCTAGTCTGACAGGATGAGGTTCAATGGCAGGAAAAGCCGCGCCACCGGCGCCCCAGCTCAGGAGGAGGCTGGGACCGGGCCGGGCTGCTGATCTTGTCATCTGTGCCGCAGAATGTGGGCCCACGTACTCCGACAGCCAGGACCACCGGCACACAAGCCACAAGCCTGCCCGAGGGCAGCAGCCACTGGCAGGTTCAGCCTTGACCTGCCTGTCTCCATTTTATTTTGTTGTTAATGTTTATATAGTTTTGAGAGAGACAGCGTGAGGGAAGGAGTACAGAGAGGGACAAAAGATCCAAAGCGGACTCCTTGCTGACAGCAAAAAGCCCGACACAGGGCTCGAACTCATGAACTATGAGATCATGACCTGAGCTGAAGTCGGATATTCAACTGACTGAGCCACTCAGGTGCCCCATCTGTCTCAATTTTAGTTTTATATTCCCTCAAAGACACCCTGACCAAAGAAATTAAATATCTGTTCCAAATACTTAAAAGTAATCTAGACCTCGTGTAGGAAATTATCAGAGGGTCACAGAGCAGCGCAGGAAGGGAACAGAAGAGAATGGTCTGTCTCTTCCACCTCATGAAGACAGTAGGAGGAGGACCGAGATGAAAGTGGGGAACCAGGATTCTCCCAAACAGGATTCCGAAGAGCTGAGCAGCATCCCAAAGCTTGCTGAGCTTTCAGGCCTACTTCCAAAACAGGCTGAGACAGCTTAGAATAAAAACACAGAGGTGCAAGGAGAGTTGAGAGAAAGAGACCCGAAACTAAACAGGGAAGAAAGGAAGAGGCTAGGACAGTTGATGTTTGCTCTCAAGTCCAGGGAACAGTAAGCCACTCTACAGCGACTCCTTTTATCCTGGTGACAACACAGGTTAAAGGTGAAACTACTGTTATTTGAGTTAAATAATCACTTGGGCACTTTCCCCTTTAGGGTTTTACTTCTAAAAGAAGAGTCTCGAAACCACACCCTGGGTTTGGACCATTCTTAGAGGCAGAAGCAGGGAATCTCATGGCACTGACGGGGCGAGGCCATGAGAAGAGAAGTCGCTTCAAACGAAGGGAAGCAGTCTTCCCGCCTGCACACCGAATCAGCACCTCAGCAGCAGGACAGAGATCCCTGGGAGGATGGACACTGTGGGAGAGTGCGCTGTCACAAACAGGCCAGAGGTGGCCTGCGGAACCACCAGGAGAGGGAGGAGGCTCTGCCACGTCCCCCCATCCGAGGGGAAGGTGGGTCTTCCTGGCCACACTCTCTCCTCCTCAGCTCACAGCTCTGACTGACCCGCCAGAGTACGCACCTGGTCCTGACATCTGGGACAGATCCACATGCCCTTGGGAATCGTTTTCAGAGGGGGGTCTAAGCAATCCAGGTGATACACACGGGAACACGTGTCACACATGAGCAACTGGCCACTTTTTCTGCAAACGCTGCAGAAGTCCTCATGGATATCACCCTAGGAAATTGAGAGGAAAGGTAAGAGAAAGGATAAAAAAGGTAAAATTTGAATGTTAACATGCATATTCTGGATACGTATGTTTAGGACAATCAGCTGTGTCCCCTCCAACACGTTACCGAAGTATTCAAGGAAAGCAGGAGTTACTGATGGCTCAGCCCCCACCTGCCTCAGAGCCGAAGCTCCCCGGCAGGTATCCTTAAAGTAGAGTTTACGGAAAAGCTGTGTAATCAATCACCGAGGCCCAAATTAATGTTACAGGTGATGGCTCAGCATTTATCATGTTTTGGTAGAGTCCAACCCACAAATCATAAAGTTTCAAGACACTGAAATCCATTCGTTGAAGTGTTCCACAATATGATACAAACAATTCTCATTACCCACCATTTTTCAGGAGAGTTTAGGATTGGGAAAGAGGACAGACAAGGAACGGAAGACGGAATTTTCCTAAACTTTTTGCTTGCTCAGGGAGAAAAAATATAGTGCAAGATCAATGGGAAAAGATTAAGTCAGGAACAAATTAAACTCGCATGAGCCTTCTAACATGAAGAATTTAAAAAGCCAAAGCGACAGCTGACAACCAGTCAGCTCTCTTAAAACCAGTATTTGGACCATTCTATTCTAGGAGGCTTTATATCTCCCTATAAAATACTTGACCAGAGGACACAGACGAGCAGTGCACTCTGCCTGTCTCCCCTCCCCCATCATGGATCGTTCTGGTACTCAGGTAAGTCTGCGAGAACCCTCTGAACAGAAGGCACATCAGAAAAAAAGCAGATCTACTTAAATTGGAGAGGAGAACACCAGGGGGAAAAGAGTATTTGGGTAAAAAGTATTTTTCTGCAAGTCGATCGCTGGCCTGTTCTGGGAACGGGATGGATAAAGACCCGAGGGAAGGGAAGACTGAGGAAGGGCCATGTCGGAGACTGGCCAATAGAGCAGCGCCACAACCTGGAGCAGACCCCTTTTCGCTTTCAGTGTGCTCATTCAGATTTCTAGGCTATTCTGCCAGAAGACCTCACAGAGAAAATCCACACAGGAAGCAATGACACAGAGGCCATGCTCACTTCTTGCTTTCTATCACATAGGACACCTCAACCACCACTGCTGAAGGCGCAGATCTCCCCAGACCTACAATTTCTCTCTCAAGAAAAAGAAACTCTCTATAATTCACTAGGGTATCCAGAGCCTAGAAAACCAGCTGCAGTAGGTTGGAAGATAATCAGAATGTGGGCAGATTTTAACCTTCCTTAGTAGAAAAATATTATCTCTGGGCAAAAAAACCCCTAAAAACAAACAAAACAAAACCTCAGTATACGAGCAAAAATGCTGAACGAGAACGCAGCCTCACAGTCCAGCTTCCAGACGGCAAAAGAGGTCAAGGTTTCATCTGTCGATTAACTTTCTTTTCTCATTCTTAAAATTAGGCTGAAGGGCACTCTTCTCTAGAGAAGCGGTCTTTCTTGTGTCTTTCTGTGTCAGTCTGCATCTTTACGAAGTGTATAAAAATTTTAAAGTTTCAGAGGCTGTTTTACATAAATTGTGATAAACTGTCAGTGATGAAGTAAACAAAACAAACTGGACATCTTATTATGTTGAGTAAGGAGCTCTCTGCTCATTTTCCTTTCCTCCCGAGTAAGGAGCGCGTCAAGGAGAGGACGGGGGAGCATGTGAATAATCTAAAGGAAAGACGACCTCCGATCCTATTCCCACATTCTAGAGCAGCACTTCTTTGCCTGTTTGCTGTCAGGACCCCTTTACACTCTTAAAACTACTAAGGACCTCAAAGAGCTTTTGTTTATGTGAATTATATTTGTTGATATTTAATATATTTGAAATTTTAAAATTCTCAATTTTGAAATAATTATAGAATCACAGGACGTTACAAAAATAGTGTGCTGAAAACTTATAAAGCCCCAGAACACACAAGAGCACATCTGACTTATGACACCGTCACATGCCATGTGTTATCTGGAAAATTCCCTGGTTACTCTTGAGAGGAGGAGAATGAATATGGCAAAGAATAGTTCGGTAATATCATGAAAATAGTTTTGACCCCTGAAGAGTCTCAGGGACCACACTTGGGAGAACTACTGACCGTAGAAATGAATAACAAAATGCCACGGTATAGATTTTATCTACGCAGAATTGGTCCTCTGCTTAGCTTAAAGACAGCAGAAGATTCCCACGGAGGTGCTGCTCTAGGTTGAAAGGCTCCGTCTCTGGTGACTAACTACTACCATAAACCCAATGTTAAACCTCAAGATGGCTGACCCATGATACTTTGCGGGGAGCTGCAGATGAATGGTTTTTGGGAACACCCTGGCTAGATCAACTGCAATTTCATCATTTGCTAAAAGAATTTTATAACTATGTCCACACATCTTCCCTTCTCATAAAATGACAGTGGCAACAAGGTATGTCCTGAGGATTAGCACCTGGCTGGGTTTTGTATTCCAAGTCCTTCTAGATGGTTATTGATTCTCAGGAAATCCTTCCTCTCAACTGTGATTGTTTAATTAATGTTGTTGGGGCTTGTGCTGCCCAGCAGCAAGCATACAGAAAGTCCTGTGTGTTGATTTTAATCACTGCCACTGTTGAGATATGATAAAAGTAGGAGTCAATTATCTTTAAGAAATCCATTCCACTAGGTTTAACCTAGGAAATTCTAGCATATTTAGTGGTTTAAGAAAAGCTTTAAAAGAAAACCTTTGGATTTCTAAAAAGAACAGTGTTTGCACTTTAAGACGAAACCTGGCAAAAGCTTTTCCTTTGTGATTTGATCTGAGTAGATCCTTTGGGTTCAGTCTCTCCAAGAAAGCCATAAACCCCCATCAGCCAAAAGCACAAAAACCAAAACAACAACGTTTAGGAAAGAGACTCTCGCGCAGAGCCACAAAATCCTCTGGCCCCAGCACTTACGCACCCCCCTTAGGAGACCCCCACCAGGAGGTTATGAGCTGGTAATCCCTTTGGCAATGCTTCGGCCGAAGAAGAGTTGGGACAATCTTCGGTGCCAGCAAACAGGGTTTCTGACCGGGACTCCTGGTACTCATGATGCAGGACAGGAGAGCACCTTTATCAACTACTAGTGCCAACGGTCAGGCAGGCGGGATGAAACGCTGGATGTTGAGAGCAAGGCTGAGTCTTTAGTCACCATTTGTGTCCAAGGAAGGATGTCGGCCAGGGAACAGAACTCTAGTATGACTGGGTCCTCCAAAAAGGACACTTCCTTTGCTGCTTCTGGGATTTTCACTCAGAACGTACATATGGTGTTCTTTCATTCTTTGGCAAAGGGCAGACCATCAGTAAGCACTGAGAACCTTCCAGTTCAAGGGACATTTTACCCTAAAGACAAGCTCTGTAATCCACACAAGAAATGGGACACGTACAAAATGAAACTCTGGCTTTCCCTCCTCAAACCCGCCCCTCTTTGCCTCCCCAGTAAATGACAGTTTCATGCTAGTTCTAGTTGCTTAGGCCAAACACTTTGGCTCCCCCCTGGACTACTCTCTTCTTCTCACCCCAACATCGAATCCTGCTGGCTCTTTGAAACATATGCAGACTCGGCCACGTATGTCCATCTCCACCACCCTGTCAGGCCACGCCATCAGCAGCTCTTGCCCAGACGGCTGCCCCCGCCTCCTCACTCCTCTCCCTGCTCACATCCTGTCCTCTCCACAGTCTCTTCCCCAAGTGTCAGACACAGGGATCCTTTTAAAATCCAAGTTGATTTTAAAAATAGTAAATGTGGACAAGATCACCAAAGGATGGTAAAACCATCGGTAAGTTTGTTGGAGAACCGGCTATTTATAGAGACTCAAAGCGATCTCTGCCAGAGAAAATGAGCACCTTTACAAGTGGAAAAATTTGATGAGATCTATCTTAATTAAGAGATAAAAGCTAACTTCACCAACAATGGGACAGACTGACTGACAACACACGCCACTTGTGATGCCCTGGGGACTCCCCGGCACTTAGTGTTCCTACAAAAATGCATACCCCGAATCTACTCCTGAGGAAACAGTGAGACCATCCAAGTGGAGGGACACCCTACAGAACAACTGTCCTACCTTTTAAGAAATGTCAGTGTCACAAAAGAAAAGAAAGGCCGAGAAACGAACCAGGGTAAGGAGAAGAAAGAGACAATATCAAGAGTGATCTTGATGACACATATCAAGAGTGATCTTAAACTGGATTCGGAGCAGTTAAAAAACAAAGTGCCACTGAGGCAATTATTGAACAACTGGAGAGTTCTGTATATGGCCTATATAATAATATTTACTTAATATTAACTGTCCTCAGTTTGGTAACTGTGACAGTATCAGAGACTACCTTTGTTCTGAGAAGATAATATGCTGAAGGTTTTTAAGGTGAAGATTTATAATGTCTGCAACTTCTTAACTAGTTCGGCAAAAGTGAGAGAGTGTGTGTGCGCGCGTGTTTATGTGCGGGTGGGGGGAGCATATATAGCAAAATGGTAACAGTCAGTGAATCTAGGTGAAAGATATACATTTGCCTTTTGTATTTTATTGCAACTTTTTATAGGTTTGAAAAATTACGTCGCCCCTCTAACTCAAACGCCTCCAGTGGTCCCCCATTTCACTCTGAGTAGAAGCCCCAAGGCCCTGCACCCTTGACGCTGCCACCTCTGGGGTCTCCTCTCCCACCACCTCACCGCCCCCTCTGCCCAGCCACCCTGACCTTCTTGCTTTCCTCCACCCCACGTACACGCCCACCTCAGGGCTTCCGCACTGCTGTTCCCTCTGCACTGCTGTTCCCTCTGCACAAAGCACAGAATGCCGCCTCCCCCCACAGTGCTCACACAGTTCACTTCCTATTGGAGAGGCCTTTCCTCTTCATAAAATAGGAACTTGCTGCTACAACTCCTTATCCCCTTTATTCTGTCCCAGTTTTCTTTACAGCACTTATCACTATGTCTTTTATATGTTCATTTGCTCGTCACCTGCCTCTGGCCCTGTAACAGAATATACGGACAATACAAAACACGGGCTACCCGAGGGCAGGGACGGGGTCTTGTTCCCTGTTCCACCCCCGGCCTCAGTAACCGCACTTGCGCGGCAGAGTAGTAGTGCTCAGTATTTGGTGTGAGTGAACTCACTGCTTTGTAAATGCTCATTTAAAATCTTAGGGCACCTTATGGGGAGACTGGGTGGCTTAGTCGGTTAAGTGGCTTCGGGTCAGGTCATGATCTCACAGCTCTGGAGTTTGAGCCCTGGTCGGGCTCGGTGCTGACCGATCAGAGCCTGGAACCTGCTTCGGATTCTGTGTCTCCCTCTCTCTCTGCCACACCCCTGTTTGTGCTCTGTTTCTCTGTCTTTCAAAAATGAGTAATGTTAAAAAAATATTTTTAAAAATCTCAGGGCACTTTATAGAGAACTAATGGTTGCCAGAGGGGAGGTGGGGGGTGGGAAATGAGTGAGACAGATGAAGGGGATTAAGAGAACGCTTATCTTGATGAGCACTGAGTAATGTACAGAATTGTTGACTCACTATCTTGTACACTTGAAACTAATATAACACTGCATGCTAACTATGCTGGAATTAAAATTTTAAACTTAAAAATAAATAAATAAAAACAAGAAACAGAAAACTAAAATCTTAGGGCACTAGTTTACAATCCTGCAGGATCTGCATGGCCAGCCACTAATCTATCTATCCAACATTTTTTCAGGAACCTTGTTTAATCAATTCTGATGAATAAAGTTGCTTGAAAGAAAAGTTTTCCACTTCTTAAATTCTACCTGAAGCAGGAATCAAGGACTGCTAGGGGAACATAGGCCTTGGTCATTTGCCTCACCCCAAAACATGGATGGTGGAAAACTGAGCACCTTTCAATTTTATGAGCTAACTTCCCACCCCGTCCCCCTTTCTGAGAGCTCATTCACAGCAGATCACATCCACGGTTTAAAGACTGATTGAGCCTCCTGATGTTGTACGTGATTCTCAAGGACATGGCAGGACCTTACACGGTATGCGGTGTCCTGTCGGGATTACTGCTGTTCCAGGGTTAGTCAAGGAGATGCGGCTGGCAAGGAGACAACATATGATAACGGCTTCCCCAGTTTAAGCTCTCAGGAAGAGAGCGTGCTTTTCCCAAGTTACTTACGTCTGTGGAGGTGGGGCTGGGCAGGGACACAGGCTGAACAGGTGCAGGGAAAGTGAATGTGGTCTCTGTCTTTTCATTTTCAGGGGAGTCAGGATGACTGGATGGGGGGGATGTTGGGGTAAGGGCTCCAAACCCCAGCACTGCATTGTATTTTGGAGGACGACCTATATACCAAGAGAAGGGAACAAAAGGGAAAAAGGGGGAGGGAAAGAAAGGGGGAAAAATGATCTTACATACCTTTGGCCAGTGTTCCTCATTGGCTAGCATGGAAAAGGAAGTGAGGTAGCAGACAGAAGGTTAATACAACAGTCCCAGAGAGAGGAAAGGAAGCAAAGATTTAAATGTCATTAGAAACAACTGCATGAGTCTCAAAAGAAAGGAGGATAGGAGAGCCTCGGAGAATGACAGGAGTGGCTGCGTCATGTTAAAGGCGCCTGGCCTGGGGCAGATCACAGTGACGCTCCTGGACTAATACAATTTCATATTTCTCATGTGAGAGCAAGATGTCAAAGTTCAACGGGGGTCAAAACTAGGAATAAGGATTTGTTTTTCCATCTCTTCTATATATTGTTCTCCATAACCATCCTTCTCATTAGTGCTTCCCAGTTCCCACAATTATATTCAAGATTTGTTTTTCCTTTTCTCTCCTATCTATATTTTGGTCATTTCACTGCTTGGGAGGGTGGAGAAAGGCAAACTGAGGAGGCAAAATTCAAGTGACTATTCTTACCCCTTTGCTAGCAGAGCCAGCAGGAAATATGTCCTGGCGCAAGCTGGAACCTAAGAGCTAAGAAGATGCTCTGAGCCTCACAATGACTGTAAGTGGGTCCGGAGTCAGACACCACCCCTGGCTGACCAAGAACTGTTTCCCCTCTTCCATCACAAACATTCTGTAAGCTAAACGTCTACAGACTGGGCCTGCCACAGAAGCTCAGGAACCCTGCTGGTAGGCAGATCTGAGCCAGGGCATTGGGGTTCAAGCCTCATGCCTACAGAGGATCTAAAAATGGGCCTGATGGCTATGGCAAGACTGGCCAACCACTCACTCCTGCCTTATGATACATCCAAGCCAGGATCCTTGTCACAAGGGCCAGGATCAAAGCTTCTAAGCTTTGGGTGATCAAAAGTATATGTTCAGCACACCAAAATGAAAAGAGAAAGAAAAAAAAAAGCCAGAGAGGCTCACAACTCCCTACAAGCACTGGTGAAGGGTACAGAAGATCACAACTTTGCCAACAGTTATAATTTACATCGGATCATGCACGAGAGCCATGATTCTGTCAGACATCACACGAATACTACCTATCTGTGTTGAACTGGCAATGTCGCAGTACAAAGACAGATCACACGGGCTGTCTTTTCTAGGGAATCAGGGCTGCCCAAAAGGGGAAGTAAAAGATGAATGTTCTTTGTTTACCCACAGAAGCACATCCTAGGCATTATGAATACAAGCTTTCATCCCCTGACCTTGGCAAGTGATGTCAAGGTCTTTCTGGCTTGTTTAACCCCCCACCCTCTTAGAAGATACTCCTCACCAGCAGACTAATTAACTGTGGCTTCTGACTGAGGGCTCCTTTCTGAGAACTGGGTCAGAGGTCACTAAAATTGCCAAAATTAAAACCACAAAAAATAACCACGGCACTGGTTCCTGTGGCACAGGAATCAACAGGAAGCAATGACGTGGGGTTTCCCGGGGAAGTATTTTTGGCTACTTACAGGACAGGGCTAATGGAACATTAGAATGGGTCACTGAGGGTGGGTATGCTATCTCGGGTGAGGAGGTGGGAATGGTACAGCCGTAGCCTTGACCAAAGCAGACAAAAGAAAAGAGTGTGGACAACCTCCTAGGCTTCCAATGGCTCCTGAGATGGTGCATGCACATGCAAAAATTAGTATGCCACTCCACTCACTGTGCAACCTTTCTCGCCTGGAACTGTAATTCAGGGACACATTATCAGGTGGAGAAAGGGACCTTGGGATATATTACTGACATCAAAGAACAATTTCAGAACCCTATTCATGAGCTCAAACTCTCAGCTAATAAGACCTATTTAGACCTGCCCACGAGTTAAGGTGCAACGCCTGCCCTGGGAGGTCTGAAATATGGGGATGCAGCTCTTTAGGAACTTCTGCTTCGGGGAGCCAGTTTTGACAATGACCTTCCCTTCCTTAGCTGGAGATGTCCTCAACTTACAGATTCTAAGTTCTCGGGGTGGCCCCCTCTCTCCTTCCTGGAAAGTCTGCGGCTCACAGAAACTCGAGTCACACTGGTCTTGCTGGCAGCAGGATGACTTAGACACTACTAAGAACACCTTAGCAACAGCAGGGCTCTGTTACGCTCAAGGATGCTAAAATGCTTCCTTTCACACAATGTTCTGTTCCCTGTGCTATTCATGGACAGCCTGGTGGGCCTGGGGCAGAAATGCTGTATTAAGCCATTTCCTTGAGTCAGCCTTGCCAGAATCCAAGGAAAGGCAACTGTTGATTCAGTATACAGAACTCTAATAAGAAATCTCACTGTCCCCCCCACCCCATTTTCAGAGAATGACAATAACAAAACTATTTTCAAGGGATTTAGGAGTTAGGCTCTAGGACAAGTGGGAGAAAGGGAGGGGAAGAAACACAACACAGAAAGCAGAAGCAACAGCGAGGGAGAGCTACAAAAAGGTACTCACCTCTCTTCCGGGTCCCAGGATGCATTGTACTGTTCAGGTATGTGACCGCACTCTTCTTACGCTTTGAGGATTGAAGAAGGAAAGGTAGCTGGTTGAATAGCACGGTTACTACTGATACTGGCACGCGCTATAGACCAAGCACTGCACGCCTGTCCACAAGCCAACGCATGAGTGCCAGTCACCCCAAGGTCGCAGTGCTAAATGGGCTTTATTATATACACTTGGCTCTGAGAGAATATTCCAGAGAGGTCTGCCTCTGCTTCAGATGACAGCTGCACGAAGCCAAGAGGAGTTACATTTTTAAGGTAGGTTTGCATTTGCTCAAACTTAGGGAGAAAACTAAGGGGAAAGCAGTGAATAATAAAACCGAAATAAGATGATCAGCCAGAGAAAAACCCTTCACTTCACAAAGCGGGCCATGCATGATCCGCGCTGCTCTTCGGCAGGCTTTCAGAGGGGAGGCGATGACAGACACCGTGACCCACACCAGACAGTGAGGGGGGGCCAAGTCTGGCCAGGAGTACCTCTGGCTCAAAGACCGCTCCACTGTACACCGGGTTTGCTGTTGTTCTTCTTTTCCGCTCTTGCCTCTTGCTTTGGATTTCTTGGGAAAGCAAAAGGTTTGAATTAGAAGAGAGGTGTGGAGAACCTCAAAAATTTAACTTCGTTTTTCATCGTTTGGTTTTTCTCACAACAAATCAAAAACAGGGGCAAATCTCTTTATTTCACTGCAGCCTCAGCAGAGGCAAGCATGCCGCTGGGAGCAGATACGTAAGACCATCTAGGCTCACCTCTCAGAAAGTAAGACCATGCTGTCCTACGATGTGGCTCTCTGTGACCAAGAGCTTAACAACAGGCAGTGCGTGTAAATAAGCTGTCCTCATCTATTTTTAGATCCCTGTAATATAGGTGTGGATGAACTTTATCCATAGACCTAGACTGAGTAACCAGAGTTCACCATTCTTGAATTAAATAACTAGGGCAGGTGTAGCCTTGTAACTGTTCTTAAGATTCTGATAACCCAGAGTGACTGAAAAATACAGACAAAGACTTGTCAGAGGGGCATTTGATACTCCACGTTGTCAGGATTTTAAAAAAGTTACTTTAATACAGGAAGCTGGGGAGTAGTCCCTGGATAGCAGTGTTGGGAACAACGGGGCGGGGGGGGGGGGGATGAACATTAGATAGAGGAAAGGCAAGTTTGAGTCCAAAATAAAGTCCACACTAGTTGAGTCATACTCTATTGGCGTTCAATAGCCTATTCTACGTCCTAGCTATAAATTCAACCCCATTTTCAAAAACAAAGCTCTGGGCCAGAAACAAGGCAGCACACGAATATCTTCTCTTACCTTCTAGATGGTCATGTGTTACCAATCCTAGAGACACCATGAAGGCAAGTTTCTGTGCCAGAGAAACAAGAATGTACTTCAGTCTGGGTTCTCACAAAGCCAACTGCATGTTCCTAGTTAGATTCCTAGGCAAAGCCAGTCCAGCAGGCTGGTCACTTGAAGGAGGCCAGGCTCAGGTTATCAAAGAAAAGACACCTTCTGGAGCCACTCTGGAGGCTTTCTGGTCTTGCAGGGATCAAAAGAGAAGGACGGGGGCCCGCATGTTCTTCTTTCTCAATGACAGAGATCAGTATCTTTGAGTGCCCTAAGGTTTTCTGTTCTGGTTTTTGTTTTCCAGAAACAGCCTCTTAGATGGGAAGACAATTTAACACTCAAAAAAATACAGAGGGTTACAAAGAGCCTCCCATACAAGAAGCTCCAAATTCCAAGTATTTCACTTGTCCTAACAGGTCAGGGGTTCTAACATTCTTACCACCAATGACTGGACAGTGCTAACTCCAAGCTAAATGAGTTTTAGGAACAACAGCAGATGGTTCTGCTTAATACTGTGATTTTTAAATCAGACATGGACCTAAACAACACAGAGCAATCTTTGTTTGGAGACCTCTCTGCGCCAGGGCTCCATCAGAAGTTAAACTGATTGGAATACTGAACCCCAGGGGCGCCTGGGTAGCTCCGTCGGTTAAGTGTCCGACTTCAGCTCAGCTCATGATCTCACAGCTTGAGGGTTCAAGCCCTGCATCGGGCTCTGTGCTGACAGCTCAGAGACTGGAGCCTGCTTCGGATTCTGTGTCTCCCTCTCTCTCTGCCCCTCCTCTGCTCATGCTCCGTATCTCTCTGTTTCTCAATAATAAATGTTATAAAATAATTTAAAAAAAAGAATACTGAACCCCAAAGCTGGAGCATTAGATGATGAAAGCTGGAGGGAGCAACGAACTGATTCCTGTTTTGCTCTGTGGTAACATGTGGTCTGGAAAGCACATCTTCATTTGCATTCAGTTGCTCAATATGCCAAATAATACATCATCAATTTCTCTCACAGATAACAAAGAACATCATCCATCAGTTGTTAGGAGACATATTCCTATAGAGTTGTTCATATCACAGTTTGGTCTTTAAAAATCCTGATCTTTTATCCTCAACATTCAATACTATGATATTTTGGCCTGAAGTGATAGATTCATGCTATTTAAGATACTGAGTGTTTTAGGGAGAAACAGTCCCTGAACAAGCCACTTGAGAGCACAGAAGTGTCCTTTACTGGTACTCTCAGAGTTCTGAAGAAATGTTTTTATTTTATTTCTTATTTAAGGGGGCGCCTGGGTGGCTCAGTTGATTAAGCTTCTGACTTTAGCTCAGGTCATGATCTCACAGTTCATGGGTTCAAGCCACACATCGGGCTCTGTGCTGACAGCTAGCTCAGAGCCTGTAGACTCCTTTGGATTCTGTGTCTGCCTCTCTCTCTGACCCTCCCCTGCTTGTGCTGTCTCTGTCTCTCAAAAATAAATTTAAAAAAAGAAAAAAAAATTTAGGACAAAGAACTTAGGTGGGCACCTATGCCCCTGACGGCCAGGGTACTTTAGCAAGCACCCTTGGGACTTGCAGCCATGCCGAAATGGCATACATTTTGTGACTGGCAATTAGCTACATTCCAACTTTCCACTACTCTTCACAACTTAATCAAGATAAGAAGGCTGTCTGCCAACTGCTCTCTGTTAACAAAGCAGTGTGTGGACTGACACACAGAGGCACCTCCTTTTGATCAAGTAACACTGCTCTTCTTGGCCAGTCACATCCAACTCATCTTGACCAGCTGGATGAAGCTCACAAAAAAATTATTAGGTGAAAAAAAAATCTCCTCTCCTCTGTGATAGATTTCTAGTGAAAGGAAATACAAAGTTGTCAAGAACTTCTGCCTCATCTACGTATCACACGTTTGCCAAGAACTAATTTATTCTCCCGATGGCAGTGATTTCACCAGTTAGAAGTGCAATATCCACCACTACACTCGGGGGGTTTGCTTGCGCACACTAGGCCACCCACGGAAGACATCCTCTGGCTTCCTTTGATAATTCTGTGGATGACTTCGTAAGTTCCTCAGCAATTTGCATCACTGGTACTTCTTTCTGGTTCAAGTTTTGATCCCTTTTTTAAAGATAAGTTAAAAATTAATCCATTTCATATCAGAAAGAATTATAATTTGTACTTGTCTTGAAAAAACCTGAACTTGACTTAATAAATCACTGCCTAAAGAAAAGACATGAGGCTCTGATGGCTTCATGCCACTCACTCACTGAAGGGTTTCATTAAAAAGAAGGCACTGAGGACACAGGGAAATAGACTGCTGGTCTAATGAAATCCAACTATTGGCGCTTCATCATCATATTACCGATACACATTCTTCTTTTAGAGCTGCTTATGCAAAAGCCAAACTAAAAAATTCTCTTGTCTAAGGAACACATGAATTTATATTCTGTATTTGTACCAGTCCTGTTTGCTACCTGAGTTTGTAACTCTATCGTAGGTTACGTACAGATGTTACTATTTTCATCCCTACTGTTAGGCTTCAGCGAACTACTTTTGGGCTACTGATTCATTTGGGATTTGAGAACCTGGTGCAATATAATGGTAGTAACAAAAGTGCACATGTAACAACTATGATCAGTAACATAAGCAGACCTCAGCTGAGTGAACTGCTGGACCTCTTGGAAACGTTGGCTGAGACAAACACCACAGAATTATCAGGAGGAATGCAGTGGGATACCTGGGAAAATGATCGCTAATCTTCCATTTCAAATTTGTAAGCTGTGCATGAAATGCCTGCCTGCCAGCTCAGGGACACTCATGGACACAATCTACCTCAGGCCAAAGCGACTTGGTGATTACATTATTGAATCGTGTGGAAGCATAAGAAAGGGAAAATCAAGTGATTCGGAGAGCAAGCGTCTCTCCTGGTTTGTGAGAAGAAGTCACATCTTATAGACTGAGCCATGCCTTGGAGGGCGAGGCCTACCTGAGGGTTCTCCTCCCGCTTTGGTTTGGGTGCGGCAGGCGGAGTGACAGTACGGCTCTCTGTTTGCTTCTCATCTGCTTCCGTGTGGGATTTAATGGTCTGGGGAAGGAAAAGTTAAATGGAAATTCAGAATTCACTTTTCATTAAAAAAAAATGAAAACACAATTTGACTACAGACAGCAAAGAAGAAAAAAAGAACATGCTCACATTGGAAACACATTAATAAAGGAGATAATATGGATTACACTTTGGAATGGGGAAAAGTAAAATTTAACGCCCTAGCTGAAATAATTAAATTGTATAACTAGAGTAGATATGAATCTGTAACTGTAATAGTCTAAATTACACAAACAGAAAAATCTACAGCTTAATTCCTATGTATAAAAACTAGTATAGGATGCTCTGATTTCAATGTATATTAGGATGTAGGGACAGTTTTCCAGAGCGAGCCCATTCTGGTTACATACGGGTCAAACTCCAGTCCATTGCAAGCTTAAGATCTGAATAATGTTAAAAAATAAATCTTGCATACACATTCTTCTATTTCCAGTTCCAACTATCACCTAAGGGAAGAGGCAGAACTACCCTCCACTGGGATATTTAACATCTGCCTGTAGCATCCATTAGGAGAGAGGCACTTGCCAAGAAAAGATCATCTTGTAAGAGGCTAACAATCCGACTACTCCCAACTCTGTCTTCCAGATGCATCCACTCCAACAAAAGAACACTAGTAGCTTATCATCGTCAAGAACAATGGCACCCAGCGAACTGGTAGACTTGGCTTGCATTACTATTATTATGATCCAGGGGCTAATTCATTTTGTGAACCCCTCTGTAAATACTGAAATGATATTAGAATAGTGGGTATAAAACTGGGAACACAAACCTACTTTTTCAAATTAAAAAAAACAAACATGTGGATGCTAATGGTCTTTTTGTATGGCAACAAGTAATTAAATAAACGAGGGTAAAACTGTGAATACTGATGAGTAGGATTCCGTCCTGTAAGGACAGCAGAAGTTCTCAAAAATCATTATGTTGTGAAATATGCTACTAGATCCTAAGGACAAATACAATCACAAAGATCTTTCACTTTCCTAGCCACTTCGATATTTTCCTTCTGCTGCTCATATTATTACTTTAGGAGAATGTGAACATCTGCCTTCTCAATACTGTGGCAAACACTGTCCTGGGGCAAATGCTGATAGTTTTTTAATGTTTATACTATACTTATTTATTTTTGAGAGAGAGAGAGCAAGTGAGCAAGGACATGTGCGAGCAGGGAGGAGCAGAGAGAGGGAGACAGAGAATCCCAAGCAGACTTGGTGCTGTCAGTGCAGAGCCCGATGCAGAGCTCGAACCCACGAACCGTGAGATCATGACCTGCGCACAAACCAAGAGTTGGACACTTAACCTACTGAACCACCCAGGTGCCTCTTGATATTTTATATTTGCCCAATGCCCTATTCTATTTCCTCCTCTCTATGATAAGCTACTTGAGAGAAGACGCTGTTCTATTCACATTTGCAGTCCTCTGTGCCTACCTAATACAATGTCTTCCAGAACACTCACTCACTTTGCTCACACACACACATTTTTTTAAACAAAGAGGACACATCTCCTCCATAAAACAAACCATAAAATACATCTACAAGGGTGCACAGTGGGGGCGTCGGTCATGGCATCACCTTTAAAGGCCCTGGGTGTCCAGAAAGCTTATTCTCATAGCTTTCTGAGGAAGGGCAGGAAGTTTGAGGGAGGGGGGATAAGAGGTCAGCTGGAAGGGTCTGCCGCTCCACTCCAAGGTTCTGTGAAATTCCTTGGGCTCTCTTGGTTCCATCTCTAAGGCTGAGGGAGACACACCGTGGTAATGCCTCTGGGAAAAGGCAAGCGGATTCTTCTCCACTAAGGATCTCTCAGGGTTCAAGTTTTCTCTCTCACTCAGAAGAGCACAGTCACCTCAGGGCTGGGTACAGGAAGAGAGGTCTGTCCGTCACGGAGCTCCCGTTCCGGGGGAACCAGGCCCCGCTGCGGACAGCACGGCGCGGAGGTCCGGCGCAGAGGAACGAGGCTCGGCCGGCAGCCAGGGCGCGGCGAGGCCTGCCAACAGCCACGCGACCGAGCTGGGAAGTGGGTTACGCAGCCCCCGTGCGGCCTCGAGAGGACTACCGCCCTGGGTACTAGTTCGGCGCAAACTTACGAGGGACCCTGAGGCAGAACCACCCAGCTAAGACGCAAGCTGGCTCCTGACCCTCACGAGCTATATGGGATAATAAATGTTTGTTGTTTTAAGCTGCTTAAAGCAAACCAAAAACATTAGGGTTGGGGGAGTGACAGAAACGGCAGAATGGGGAGCTCTAAGAATCAGTCCTTCCACTGAAGCAATCATTAAGCTGGCAAAAACAGAATCCACTTTTTAGAATTCTGGAATCTAATAAAAACCTTATAGCAACCAGGGGGACACTTACTGAAGAAAGAAACTGCGAAATTTCACTAAGAAAGCATTTTTCCTTACCTACCTACAAATCCCCGTGCCACAGCTCAGGCAGAGCGCTTTGCAGATGGCAACCTGTGTTCCTAGTGAGGCCGAGGAAAACAACATGGACCTCGTCCTCAAAAACTTGTGGGTGTGCATTCTGACCTGTGTGGTGGTTCCCTGAGGACCGGGACAGGGGCGGACCTCTGTTTTGCCCACCTTAGGCTGAAGTGACTTTTGGGGTGGCATCTGATGAAAGCGTCTAAAGATACCTGTTCCCCATATTACCTGGTGTAAGGGACAGGGGATGGAAATATACAGCGGACAGAGCCAAAGGCCTGGGAAAGAGGAGGCTGAGGAAGATTCTGGAAAGACTAATGGCTTTGAAGGGCTGTCGCACGTCCCGGGGAGTCCAGAGTGTACTGCACATTCCCAGGGCTAGATGCATGCTCAGGAAAGACGTGAGAGAACTCCAGGTTGACATGCTGGCTGATCTCTGAGCTGTGCCGCAGGAAGACGTGCCGGCTGAGGCAGAGCTCCAGACGGCCGGGCTCGGCACTGAAGAGGTAGCCCTGCTCAGAGCCAATCCGCAAAGACTGGGAAAGTTGTTCGGTGTGTTTTTTAATTTAGTTATTATTGCTGTTGTTGTTGTTATTTTTTATTTTTTAATTTTGTCTTTTCGGATCCAGTTGTTTTAAGAAAATCTGTCAGGTCACTAGCTGACCACTGAGACAACAGAACAGAGTTCAGTGACTGTACATGACAAGAAATACAGTTTTTGCTAAAACAGTTTGGTAAAGGTACTAAACAGATAACTGCAGCCTCAATAACAGCAAACCCTTGGGTGGGAAGAGAATCTAATTTCCAGAGTTCTCACATTGTAATTTCAAAATAAAGAGTTTTCAACAAAAAACTGGAAGGCATACAAAGAAACAGGAAGGTATGGTCCATTTGTAGGGGGAAAAAAAATCAACAAAAACTGGCCTTAAGGAAGCCCAGACATTCTATAGACTCTCTAGAGAAAAACTAAGTGTCTTAAATATGATCAAAAAGCTAACGGAATCCATGGACAAAGAACTGAAAGAAACCAGGAGAACAATTTCTCACCAAAAAAAAAAAAAAAAAGGCACTGCCAATAAAAGACATAGAAATTATTGAAAGAAACCAAATAGAAACTCTGGAGCTGAAAAGTATAAAAGCTGAAATGAAAACTTTTCCAGAAGGGTTCAGGCTAAAGAAAGAACCAGTGAAGTTTAAGACAGGACAACTGAAATTATCCAGTCTGAGGAACAGAAAAAAAACATGAAGAAAAATGAATGGAGCCTAAGGGACCTGTGGGACATCATCAAAACACACATCCTGGACTCCTAGGGGACAGGACAAACAGAGATAACACCTGAAGGACTAAGAACTCAAAACCTCCCACATTGGATGAAAGACAGAAGTCTACACATCCAAGAAGCTCTGTGACATCCATGTAGAGTAAACTCAAGGGCATTCACAGTCTGTGGGAAGATGGCAGAGCAGGAGGCCCCTGAGTTCTCCCTGTCCCTACACTTAGAACCAGATTTCAACTATATCCAAGTCAGAAAACCGGAATGCAATCTGAAGACTGGAACAATAAATTCTACCACTAAATATAAAGAAGCAGCTGCATCTGAAAGGTTAGGAAGGTCAGAAAAGCAGAGGGAGGCTGCCGGCAGGAGAGAGTGAGCTGTGTGCATGGAGAGGGCAGAGAAATGGGCCCTGATGCCAGGGAGCTCACATGTGGAAGACTGATCCCCATAACGTTTGGCTTTAAAAACAGGGCTGAATTCCATGAGTTTTAAAATCAGTGGGACTTGGAGCCTGAAGATTTAAAAATCAGCTGACTCAACACTGGGTGCGCCAGGATGAGGGTGAGAGTCAGGTGGCCACCCATAAAGAGACAGCGACCTGAGCCAAGTGGTAACATAAAGATGGCAATTTGCACAACACAACCCTGGGGGCAAACGGGAGATGGATCCGGATCCGTTCACACTGATTTTGAAGCATGCTGGGGGGACTTTTCTGAAAATGACGGAGCTGGCAGAGGCCGTTCCCCGCCACCCTCCCAACCCGCAGCATAAACACAGAACTGTGGAAGGCAGCACTGCATAGACACCTGCTACCTAACCAGCTGGCAGGGGCACCACGCCCATGAGCTTTCCAGCAGACTCACCCACTCTAAGCTTGCAAGCCCTGGCCTTGGGCTCAGGGCAAATTTTGTTAGCGTGCACATTTCAGCCAGTCCGAGTGCACCGTTTCCACAGCGTGCCCCTGTGATCATGCACCAGGCCCAGCTGCGGCCACCTCACTCCCCTGGCCAGCCAGGCACGCAGTCCCCAGAGCGCTTTGGGAGATTGCCCATAGGACCAGTGGCCCAGCGCAAACTGTGCTAACACTGCCATCCCCCTCACAAGTTCCCCAGCAGGCACGACCCCTCCAACGTGGCCTGCCTGGGTCCCGCTAACACCACAGAGAGCAAGCACAGCCCACAACAGGCAGGGTCAGTACAAACCTCTGCACTGAAAGGCAGTGACTCAGACACAACAGCAGAGCGTAAGCAACATGCAGGATACTCTCCTGAAGTGCCAGGTTCTGGTGAGCAGGGAGCACTGCACTGCAGGGCACTCCAGGACCTCTTCTTCATAAAGTCACCGCCTTCGAGAGCAGAAGACACAGCTGAGTTTCTTACCACGCATAAACAGAAACAGAGAGGCAGACAAAATGAGGACATAGAGACATTTATCTATCCCAAATGAAAGGACAAGGCCAGAGTCAGAGATCTAAGCAAAACAGATATAAGTAACATGCCTGATAGAGAATGAAAGCAGTGCTCATAAGGATACTCACTGAACTTGAGAAAAAGAGTGGAAGATATGAGTGAGATCCTTAACGCAGAGATAAGGACTAACATAGCAAAGATAAAGCCTCAGTAAATGAAATGAAAAGTAGGTTTGGTGGAATGAACAGTAGGCTGGAAGAAGCAGAAGAATGAATTAATGTCCTAGAACACAGAGTAATGGAAAGTAATCAAGCACAACAAAAAAAATATTATGCAAAATAAGAATACATTTAGGGAACTCAGTGACTCCATCAAATACAGTAACATTCCTAATATAGGAGTCCCAGAAAAGGAAGAAAGAGGATGGGGGAGGGAGCAGAAAACTTATTTGAAGAAAAAAAAATATTTGAAAACATCTCTAATCTGGGGTAAGAAACCAATATCCAGATCCAGGAGTCACAGAAATCTCCCATCAAAATCAGCAAAAGCAGACCCATACAGAGACATATTTAAATTGGCAAAAAATAGTGATAAGAAAAAAATTTAAAAGCAGCAAGACAAAAGAAGTCAGTAACTTACAAGGGAACACCTATCAGGCTAGCAGGAGACTTTCCACAGAAACTTTGAAAGCCAGAATGGAGTGGCATTCAAAGTGGTGAATGGGAAAATTCTACAGCCAAAAATTCTCTATCTAGCAAGGCTATGATTCCGAATGGAAAGAGAGATAAAGAGTTTCCTAGGCAAATAAAAACTAAAGGAGCTCATGACCACTAAACCAGCCCTGCAAGAGATATTAAAGGGGACTTTTTGAGTAGGAGAGACAAAAAGTGACAGTAGAGAGGTAGGAAACACAAAAGAAGTGAAAGTGAATATTTCTATTAAGAAAATCAGTCAAAAAACTCATACAAAAAGGGTGTAAAACATAATCACATATACCTAAAATGTGGGAAGGAGAGGAGAAAACAATGGGTTCAAGCTTAAACAATCATCAATTTATAATACAGCCTGCTATATGCAGACGAGGCCACATACCAACCTAATGGTAACCATAGATCCAATATCATGAATAAATACGCAAAGAATAAAGAGAAAGAAATCCAAATACATCACTAAATAAAATTACCAAAGGAAAGAAAGACAAGAGGGGATCAGAGAAAATCTTCAGAAACAACCATAAGACAGGTAATAAAATGACAATAAATATCTATCAATAATTACTTTGAATATAAATGAAGTAAATACTCCAATCAAAAGACACAGGGGGACAGAATGGATTTAAAAAAACAAGGCCCATCTACATGCTGTCTAAGAGAGACTCATGTTAGACCCAAAGGCACCTACAGATTCGAAGTGAGGGTATGGAGAAACATCTATCATGCAAATGAAGTAAACATCAAAAGAAAGCCAGAGTAGTAATATTTATATCAATAAAATAGATTTTATTAATTTTTTAAGTTTATTTATGTACTTTGAGAGAGACGAGCAGAGGAGGGGTAGAGATGGAAGAAAAGAGAATCCCAAGCAGGCTCTGCACTGTCAGAGTGGAGCTCAGTGTGGGTCTCGAACACATGAACTGCAAGATCATGACCTGAGCCAAAACCAAGAGTTGGACGCTTAACTGATGAGCCACCCAGGTGCCCCTAAAATAGATTTTTTAAAACAAACACGGTAACAAGAGACAAAGAAGGACACTAAATAATAATAAGGGCACTATCCAACAAGAAGATAAAACAACTGTAAATATTTATGCACTCAACAGGAAAGCACCCAAATGTATCAAACAGTAACAAACATAAAGGAACTAATCAATAGTAATACAATAATAGAAGGGACTTTCACACCCCACTTACAGTGATGGACAGATCATCCAAACAGAAATCAATAAGGAAACAGTAGCTTTGAATGACACACTGGAACAGATGGACTTAACAGATATATTCAGAACATTCCATCTTAAAACAGCAGAATGCACACTCTTTTCAAGTGCACACAGAACACTCTCCAGAATGACCACATATTAGCCCACAAAAAAAGCTTCAACAAATTCAAAAAGATCAAAGACATACCATGCATCTTGTCTGACCACAACTTTATGAAACTAGAAGTCACCCACAAGAAAAAATCTGGAAAGATGGAAACACCACAAATACCTGGAAGTTACGTAATACACTACTAAACAATTAATAGGCTAACCAGGAAATAAAGGAAGAATCAAAAGAGAACACAAAAACAAATGAAGACTAAAACACAATGGTGCAAAGTTTTCTCTGGGAAGTAGCAAAACAGGTTCTAAGAGGAAAGTTTACAGCAATACAGGCCTACCTCAAGAAGCAAGAAAAATCTCAAATGAACAACCCAACCTTACACCTAACAGAGCTATAAAAAGAAAAACAAACAAAACCTAACACCAGTAGAAAGAAGAAAATAATATATAGATTATGCAGAAATAAGTAATATAGAAACTATAAACAACAACAGAACAGATCAATGAAACCAAGAGCTGGTTCTCTGAAAACAAAAATCAATAAAATTGATAAACCCTTAACCAGACTTACCGGGGGAAAAAAGAGAAAGGACCCAAATAAATAGAATCACAAATGATAGAGCACCAACAACACAGAAATACAAACAATTATAAGAGAATATTGTGGAAAGCTATATGCCAACAAACTGGACAACCAGAAGAAATGGATACATTCCTAGAAACATATGAACTACCAAAACTGAAACAGGAAGAAATAGAAAATTTGAACAGACTAAAAACCAGCAAAGAAATTTAATCAGTAATCAAAAAACTCCCAATATACAAAAGTCCAGGACTAGATGGGCTTTGCGGATGAATTCTAGCAAACATTTAAATAAGAGTTAATACCTCTTCTTCTCAAACTATTCAAAAAAAAAATAGAAAAGGGAAGAAAATTTCCAAATTAATTCTATGAGGCCAGCATTATCCTGATGCCAAAACTGGATAAAGAGACCATTAAGAAAGAGAACTACAGACCAAATATCCAAGATGAAACTAGATGCAAAAATCCTCAACAAAATAATAGAAAAATGAATTCAACAATACTTTAAAAAAATCATTCACCACAACCAGTTGGATTTACTTCTAGGTTGCAGGAATGGTTCAATATTTACAAATCAATCAATGTAATATATCACATCAATAACAGAAAGGGAAGAACCATAAGATCACTTCAGTAGATGCAGAGAAAGCATTTGACAAAGTACAACATCCATTCACGATAAAAACCCTCAATAAAGTTGGTTTAGAGGGAACATACCTCAACATAATAAAAGCCATATAGAAAAACCCCCACAGCTAGTATCATGCTCAATGAGGAAAAACTGAGAGCTTTGCCTCCAAGGTCAGGAACAAGACAAAGATGTGCCCTCTCACCACGTTTATTCACCATAGTACTGGAAGTCCCAGCCAGAGCAATCAGACAACAAAAAGTAATAAAAGTTATCCAAATTGATAAGTAAGAAGTAAAACTTCCACTATTTGCAAATGACATATCTGATAAAGTATCCAAAATATATAAAGAACTTATAAAAGTCAACATCCAAAAAATAGTCCAATGAAAAAATGGGCAGAAGACATGAACAGACATTTCTCCAAAGACAACATCCAGATGGCCAACACATACATGAAAAGATGTTCATCATCACTTACCACTGGGGAAATGCAAATCAAAACTACACTGAGATATCTCCTCACACCTATCAGAAAGGCTAAAATCAGTAACACAAGAAACAACAGGTGTTGGTGAAGATGTGGAGTAAAAGGAACCCTCTTGTACTTTTGGGGGGGATAACAGTATGGAGGTTCCTCAAAAAGTTAAAAAAAAGTTAAAAATACCCACACTGGTGGGTATTTACCCAAAGAAAACAAAAACACTAACTCAAAGAAATACATGCACTCCTCTGTTGGATAAGTGGATAAAGACACACATAAAGACACACAGAGACAATGGAACATCATTTAGCCATAAGAAAGAAGAAAATCTTGCCATTTTCTTTTTAAAATATTTTTAAAGTTTTTATTTTTGACAGAGAGAGAGAGAGAGCAAACATGAACTGGGGAAGGGGAAAAAAAAGAGAAAGACAAATGAAGAACCAGACATGTAATTATAGAGAACAAGCTGATGGATCCTAGAGGGGAGGTTGGTGGGGGGATGGCTGAAATAGGTGAATGGGGTTAAGCAGGGCCCTTGTTGTGATGAGCAACAGGTGACGTATGAAACTGCTGGCTCCCTAGAATGTACCCCTAAAACCAGTATGTTAACTGGCTGGAATTAAAATAAAAGCTTAAAAATTATTAAAAATTTAAAAATAAAATAATTTCTGTTGCCATTACAAAGATTATAATAAAAAAATAAGTATTCACAGTGAGATACATGATGGTTACACTGTCAAAAGCCAAAAGCAAGAGAGAGTCTTGAAAGCAGCAAGCCAGAAGTGCTGCATCACACAGAAACGGTCCTCAATATGGTTAGTAGCCAACTTCTCCCCAGAAACCAGAGGCCAGCAGCAGGGGGATTACCTAAAACGCTGAAAGAAAATCACTATCAACCAAGAACGCTATATCCTGCAAAAAGCTAAGGAAGTTCATTGCTGGTAGATCTGCCCTAAAAGAAATGCTAAAGGGGGTTCGTCAGGCTGAAATAAAAAGACAATAGACAGTACCTTAAAGTCATACAGAGAAATAAGAATTCCAGTAAAGGAAACTACACAGGTAAAAACAGAATCCAGTGTTACTGTAGCTTTGATTTGTAACTTCTCTTTTTGTTTTCTGTATGAGATAGAAGAGAAATACATAAAACAATAATTATAAATCTGTATTAGTGGGCATACAATGTACAAAGATGTAATTTGTGGCAACAGAAAGGAGGGGCAGAGCTGTATAGGAACAGAGTTTTTGTATACTATTAAAGCTAAGCTGGTATCAATTCAAACTACACTGTTAAAGATTTATGAATGCTAACTGCAGTCCCCATGGTAACCACTGAGAAAATAGCTAAAATATATACCGAAAAGGAAAGGAGGGCATCAAAAGTATGCACTAGAAAGAAAAACCAAACACAAAAGGAGGCAGTATTGGAGTAACTGAGGAACAAAGAAGACATAAGTCATGTAGAAAACAAACAGCAAAATGGTATTTCCTATCAGCAGTCACTTTAAACGTAACTGGGTTCAACCCACCAATTAAAAGACAGAGAGTGGCAGAATGGATTAAAAAAACATGATCCAAAATATATGCTGTCTATAATAGACTCATCTTAGAGCCAAAGATATAAGAAGGTTGAAAGTCAAAAGATGGAAAAAGATAGTTCATGCAAACTAAGCAAAAGAGTACATGGATGGCTATGCTAATTATAGAAAAGAATTTGCCTTACGTCAAAAATTATTACAGGAGACAAAGAAGGTCATTATATATTGATAAAAGGGTCAATTCATTAAGGAGATTGACAAATTTTAAATATATATGTACCAAGCAACAGAGTATTAAAATATGAAGCAAATATTGACAGAACTGAATGAAGAAATAAAATAGTTCTATAATAATAATTGGAGACTTTAATACTTCACTTTAGAGAATGGAAAGAAGGGACACCTGGTTGGCTTAGTTGGTAGAGCATGAAACTCTTGATGTTGGGGTCATGAGTTCGAGCTCCATGCTGGGTGTAGAAATTACTTAAAAATCTTTTAGGACCAAGGAAGGAAAGATAGGAGGGAAGGAAGGAAGAAGGGAAGAAGACAAGAGACCAGAACATGTAGATAGAAGATCAATACGGAAATGGAGGACTTGAACAACAGTATAAACCACATAGATTTAACAAACATATAAAGAACAGTCCACTCAACAACAACAGAACACACATTCTTCTCAAGTATATATGACACATTCTCTAGAACAAATCATGTTCTAGGCCACAAAACAAACCCTAATAAATTTCTGAAGACTTAACATACAAAGTATCTTCTCTGACCATAAGAGAAAGAAGCTGGAAAGCAATAATAAAGGAAAACTAGAAACTTAAAAACATGTGGAAATTAAAAAACACACTCTTATTAACCAATGGGTCAAAGAAGGAATCGCCAGGGAAATTAGAAAATACTTTGAGGGGAATGAAAATGAAAACACAATATACCAAACTGATGTGATACAGTGAAAACAGTGCTTGGGAGGAAATTTACAGTTTTAACAGTTTACATTAAAAAATAAAAAGATCTTGGGGCGCCTGCGTGGCTCAGTCGGTTAAGCTTCGGCTTTGGCTCAGGTCATAATCTTGCAGTTTGTGGGCTGGAGGCCTGTGTCGGGCTCTGTGCTGACAGCTCAGAGCCTGGAGCCTGCTTCGGATTCTGTGTCTCCCTCTCTCTCCGACCCTCCCCTGCTCGCGCTGTCTCTCAAAACTTAAAAAATAAATAAATAAAAATAAAACAAAAAAAAGATCTAAACCAATAACCTAACTTTAAATGTTAAAGAACTAAAAAACCCTTGAGGAAGCAGAAAAAGAAGAACTAAACCCAAAGCTGGAAGAAGGAAGAAAATAATGAAAATTATAGTAGAAATAAATGAAATAGAGAACAGAAAATCAATAGAATTAATGAAATCAAAAGTTTATTCTTTTTTTGAGAGACAGAGTGTGAGAGTGAACAAGGGAGAGAGAGAGAGGGAGAGAGGGACAAAGGATCTGAAGCAGGCTCTATGCTGACAGCAGCGAGCCCAACCCAGGGCTTGAACTCACAAACCCTGAGATCCTGGCCTGAATCGCAGTTGGACTCTCAACCGACTGAGCCACCCCAGGCACCCCGAAAGTTTATTCTTTGAAGAGATCAACAAAATTGAGAAATCTTTAGTTGGATTAAGAAAAAAAGAGAAGACGGAAATAATAAAAATCATAAAGAGAGGTGGGAACAGTACTACCTATCTTACAGAAATAAAAAGGATCAGAAGAGAGTACAATGAAGAATTACCAACAAATTAAATAATATATAGATGCAATGGACAAATTCCTATAAATATAAAAATTACCAAAATTGACTCAAGTGTTGGAAAAATCTCAACAGGCCTGTTATAGCTAAAGAATTGAAACAGTAATGAAAATCCTCTCCAAAAAGAAAAGTCCAGAACCAGACAGCCTCACTGGTGAATTCTATCAAATATTTAAAGAACACTGATCCTTCTCAAACTCTTCTAAAGAGCAGAAGAGGAGGAAAACATTCCCTAACTTGTTCTATGAAGCCAGCCCTACCTTGATATTAAAGCTAAAGACGCCACAAAAATTGAAAATTACAGACCAATGTCCCTTATGAATATAGTAAAACATTCTTTTAATTTTTTAAAAAATTTATCTATTTTGAGAGAGTGAGAATGCAAGCAAGGGAGGGACAGAGAGAGAAGGAGAGAGAGAATCCCAAGCAGGCTCCACACAATCAGCACACAGCCTGACACAGGGCTCGATCCCCCATAAGATTACAACCTGAGCAGAAATCAAGAATTGGATGCCTAGCTGACTAAGCTACCTAGTGAAAAAATTTTAATAAAAAACTAGCACACTGAATCTAACACCATATTCAAAAGATACACCATGACAAAGTAGAACTTATCCCACGAACGGAAGATATAAGAAAACCAATGTACTACACCACATTAAAAATTGAGGACAACTTCCCCACACATGATCATCTCAATAAATGTAGAAAAAAGCATTTGTCAGAATCCAACACTCATTCATGATAAAACACTCAGAAAGCTAGGAACAGAAGGAAACTTCCTCAACTTTATAAATATAGGGTATTTATGAGAAACCACAGCTAACATCACACTCCACGGTGAAGACCTGAAGGTTTTGCTCAGAGATCACGAACAAGAGAAGTATGTCCACTTTCACCATGGCTATTCAACATCATGGTGGAAGTTCTAGTCAGAGCAATTAGGAAAGAAGAGGCAAAAAAGGCATCCAAACTGGAAAGGGTGATGTAACCTATCTCTATTTGCAGAGGATGTGATCCTACATAAATTCCAAAGAATCCACAAAACAACTACTAGAGCTAATAAAAAAATTCAGCAAAGTTGCAAGGTACAAGATAAATGCAAAAATTAGCTGTATTTCTACACAACAGTAATGAGCAATTGTAATAGGAAATTAAGAAAACAATTACATTTATAATAGAATCCAAAGGAATAAAATACCTAGGAATAAATTTAAGGAGACAAAAGACTTGTAACACTGCAAACTATAAGGCACTGCTGAAAGACATAAAGCTAAATAAATGGAAAGACATCCACATTTAAGAATAGAAAAAGCCATGAAAGTATATTGCAATCCAGGCCAATTTCAACAAACTAGAAAAAGCACAAATTCAAAATCTAACTGAGCACCTACTGGAACTAGAAGGGAGGCAGCAAGAGCACCCCAAACCCAGCAGAAGAAAAGAAATAATAAAGATCAGGGCAGAAATAAACAATATAGAATCCAAAAAAACAGTTGAGCAGATAAGGAAACCAAGAGTTGGTTCTTAGAATTGGAAAAGCCAACTCTCAAAATCGTGCAGGAATTGCAAGGAACCTGAATAGCCAAAACAACGAGAAAGAAAAACTTTGGAGGACTCACACTTCCCAATGTCAAAACTTACTATAGGGGCGCCTGGGTGGCTCAGTTGGTTAAGCCTCTGACTTCGGCTCAGGTCAGACCTCACGTTCGTGGGTTCAAGCCCCGCGTCGGGCTCTGTGCTGACAGCTAGCTCAGAGCCTGGAGCCTGCTTCGGATTCTGTGTCTCCCTCTCTCTCTGACCCTCCCCCTCTCATGCTCTGTCTCTCTCTGTATCAAAAATAAATAAAACATTTAAAAACTTTTTAAAAAAACTTACTATAAATTAACAGTAATTAAGACAGTGTGGTAGGTACTGGCACTAAGACGGAGCTACAGACCAAAAGAATAGGATTGAGAGTCCAGAAATAAATTCATGCATCAACTGCCAATTGGTTTTCAACAATGGTGCCATAATCATTCAAATGGGGAGAGAATAGTCTCTTCAACAAATGGTGCTTGGACAACTGAAAGAATTAAGCTGGACCTTTATCTCATACTATACACAAAAAATAAGTCAAAGTAAACTACTAACCTAAATATAAGAGCTAAAACCATACAACTTCTTAGAAGAAAAATTAAAGGTAAATCTTCATTTTCTAAGATGTCACCATGGATTCCTAGATAGGACACCAAAAACACAAGCAACAAAAGGAAAAAACTGATAAATTGGACTTCATCAAAATTAAAAAGTTTTGTATATCAAAGTGCATTATCCATAAATGAAGAAAACACAGGCTTCCAGAAAGTAAAAAGTGAAAAGACAACCTACAGAATGGAAGAAAATACCTGCAAATCATGTATCTGATAAGAATCTAGTATCCGGATTATACAAAGAACGTTACAACTCAACAACAAAGACAAACAACCCAATATAGAAACTGGCAAAGAATGTGGATATTTCTCTAAAGAAAATACACAAATGGCCAAAAAGCACATGAAAGATGTCCAACAACATTAATCATTAATGAAATGCAAATCAAACTCACAACGCAATACCACTTCACACCCACTAGGATGGCTGTATTTTTTAAAAAGGGAAAATAGTCAGTATTACCAAGGATCTGGAGAAAACAGCATGTTCACACATTACTGGTGGGAGTGGAAAATGATTCAGCTGCTGTGGAAACAGTTTGGCGGTTCCTCAAAAAGTTAAACACAGAATTGTCACACGATCGAATAATTCCACTCTTAGGTATATATGTAACCCCAAAGAATGGAAAGGAGGTATTCAAACAAATGTCTGCACGTGAATATTCATAGCAATGCCATTCCCAATAGCCAAAAGGTAGAAATAACCCAAATGTCCGTCAACGGATGAATGGATAAACAAGTTATGGTATATACATACTATGCACTATTAGTCAGCCATTAAAAAGAAATGAACTACTGATACCTGTCTAGAAAACACTGGGCTAACTGAAAGAAGCCAGACACAAAAGGCCACATATTATATGATTCCCTCCAAATGAAATCCCAGAACAGGTAAATCTATAGAGACAAAAAAGCAGATTGGTAGCTGCCAGTGGCAGAAAGAGGAACGAATGGAGAGAAATTATTTAATAGAAACTGGGTTTTATTTTAGAGTAATAAAAAGGGTTTGGAACTAGACAGAGGTGGTGGTTGCACAACACGGGATGTACTAAACGCCACCGGATTGTTCATTTCAACATGGTTAATTTTATGTGGTGTGAATTTCACCTCAGTTAAAAAAGAACTGGGGAAACTGAAAAAACAAAAAACAAAAAACAAAAACAAACCCAAAACAAAAAATGGGGTAAGCTAAAAGTCTGGTCTCTATCAGAGATTACAAACTATTATCCAGAGGTGAAGTTGCCCTGCAGGTGTTATTTTTTTTGCTTATACAGTGTTTAAATA